>NC_090652.1:42284240-42611379 GCF_040937935.1 Hyperolius riggenbachi
GCTGTATCACGCTGTCAGTGCGCGGATCCACATAACCATGGATTCCTGGAGCAGCCGGTTTGGGACAGAGCGCTATCTGTCCTTTACGGCCCACTGGGTCAGCCTGGTGGAAAGCCCAGGCGAGGAAGCAGCAGGTCCATCCTCGGGCGCAGCAGCACCAGTCACCCACTACATGGTGCCACCGCGCGGGGTCAGGGGAGAAGCAGCAGCTCCCACCGCCAAGCGATCCCGTCTCTCCAGCAGCGTGAAGGCCGGCCACTGCCAAGCGCTGCTGGAGATGAAAAGCCTGGGGAAACACTCCTTGATGGCAACGAACGTGCTCCGGTACCTCAGGGAGCAGGAGAGGACGTGGCTGACCCCCAGAGGCCTCACTGTGGGATTGGTGGTGTCCGACAATGCCACCAACCTGCTGTCTGCCATCAGCAGTGGAGACTTGCTCCACGTCCCTTGCTTGGCCCACGTCCTGAACCTGGTGGTGCAAAAGTTCATGCACACCTACCTGGGGATGGAGGAGCTGTTAGAAGCGGCGCGGAAAATTGTGCGCACTTTCCGCTGCTCAGCAGCTGCCACAGCAAAACTGGCAGACATCCAGCAGCAGGAGGGCCTGCCACAACACCGCCTCATCATAGATGTTCCAACTCGCTGGAACTCCACCCTGGCAATGTTGGAGTGGCTGGATGAGCAGAGGAGGGCTGTCAACCGGTACATCTATGATGCCACTGTCGCCGGCAATGGCAGCAGAAGCAGCACCACACTCCAGCTCCTCACCAACGCGCAATGGGGGCAGATGCAGCAGGTCTGCTTGGTGTTGGCTCCCTTCCTGCAGGGAACCAACCTGGTGAGTGAACAACGGGCATCCCTCTGCCAGTGGGTGCCCTTTGTTTGTCTGCTGGACAGGGCACTTGGCGATTTGGTGGATTTGGGAGAGGAGGCCCTGAAGCAGCTGGAACAGCAGCCGCCTACGCAGTCCACCTGCCTACTCAGGTATTTGAGTCCCTGGAGGAGGAGGAGGAGGAGTTGGAAGTGCTGGACGTTGCTGCTGGGGGGGAACATCGGAGCCCAGCAGCAGTGGTGCTAGGGTGGAGAGAGGAGGAAGAGTCTCAGGGGCAAGAGGAGGAGGACGCTGACCCTGATGTCTCTGTTAGACGGTCCACCCTGTTCCCCATGGCAGCGCACATGCTGCGCTGCCTGCGCACAGACCCCAGGGTCAAGCGGATGCAAGCGAAGGAGGACGCCTGCATCAGCATGATCCTGGACCCACGGCTGAGGGGGAGGTGGGGTCAGTTTCTGCCTGCCAGAGACAGTGAGCAGCGAGCAAGGGAGTTGCAGGAGATCCTTGTTCGGCGACTGGAGGAAGCCTTCCCCCCGCCTTCCACTCCCTCTGTCCCTGTCCAGCAGCCAGCAGCACAGCAGCAGGTGCCTGCGGCCAGCAGCAGCGTCAGGCGCCCAGGAGACCTGCTGTCATTGACGCAGGCGTTCTACATGAAGGTACAGCAGCCGAGAGAGGAGGTGCGGGCAGCAGCCACCTTCGGTGTGAGTCACAGCCAGCGCATGATCCGGATGGTGGCCGACTACATGGGGTCCTTCAGTGGGCTTGACACTGGCAGCGAAGAGCCTGTGGACCCCATGGAGTACTGGGTGGAGCGCTTGCACATCTGGAGGGAGCTTGCCCAGTATGCCCTGGAGGTATTGTCTTGCCCCCCTTCCAGCGTGCTGTCTGAGAGGTGCTTCAGTGCGGCCGGTGGTGTGGTCACCGAGAAGCGCTCTCGTCTGTCCACAGAGGGCGTGGACAGACTAACATTTTTGAAGATTAACCAGGCCTGGATATAAGGCACGTTCCTGGCACCTGTTGTCGGCGAAAGGAGGACATGAGGTGCCTGCCTGGGAATTACAGTACATTACCTGCTGCCTGCCATACGTGACGACTCCTCCTCCTCCTGCTGGCCTGCTGCATTGATTTACCTATGAATGTATTTATGTATTTATTTATTGTATTTCTACCTGACTCCTCCTGCTGCTGTTGGCCTGCTGCATTGATTTACGGTTACCTATGAATTTATTTATGTATTTATTGAATTTCTACCTGACACCTGCTGCTGCTGGCCTGCTGCATTGATTTACGGTTACCTATGAATTTATTTATGTATTTATTTATTGTATTTCTACCTGACTCCTGCTGCTGCTGCTGGCCTGCTGCATTGATTTACCTATGAATTTATTTATGTATTTATTTATTGTATTTCTACCTGACTCCTGCTGCTGCTGCTGCTGGCCTGCTGCATTGATTTACCTATGAATTTATTTATGCATTTATTGTATTTCTACCGGACTCCTCCTGCTGCTGCTGGCCTGCTGCATTGATTTACCTATGAATTTAATTATGTTTTTATTTATTGTATTTCTACCTGACTCCTCCTGCTGCTGCTGGCCTGCTGCATTGATTTACGGTTGCCTATGAATTTATTTATGTATTTATTGTATTTCTACCTGACTCCTGCTGATGCTGCTGGCCTGCTGCATTGATTTACCTATTAATTTATTTATATATTTATTTATTGTATTTCTACCGGACTCCTCCTGCTGCTGCTGGCCTGCTGCATTGATATACGGTTACCAATGAATTTATTTATGTATTTATTTATTGTATTTCTACCTGTCTCCTGCTGCTGCTGCTGGCCTGCTGCATTGATTTACCTATGAATTTATTTATGTATTTATTGTATTTATAAAGCGGCAACATATTACACTGCGCTCATTTTCATCCTGCTGCTGTCAGTGGTCCCACCGCCAGGGTCCACACAATGCATTGCCTGCTGTCAGTGCCACACGTCACTCCTCCTCCTACTGCTGCTGTTGTATTTATCCTGCTGCTGTCAGTGGTCCCACCGCCAGGGTCCACACTATGCATTGCCTTCTGCCAGTGCCACACGTCACTCCTCCTCCTACTGCTGCTGTTGTATTTATCCTGCTGCAGTCAGTGGTCCCACCGCCAGGGTCCACACTATGCATTGCCAGCTGTCAGTGCAACACGTCACTCCTCCTCCTACTGCTGCTGTTGTATTTATCCTGCTGCTGTCAGTGGTCCCACTGCCAGGGTCCACACTATGCATTGCCTTCTGCCAGTGCCACACGTCACTCCTCCTCCTACTGCTGCTGTTGTATTTATCCTGCTGCTGTCAGTGGTCCCACTGCCAGGGTCCACACAATGCATTGCCTGCTGCCAGTGCCACATGTCACTCCACCTCCTCCTCCTGCTGCTGTTGTATTTATCCTGCTGCTGTCAGTGGTCCCACCTCCAGAGTCCACACTATGCATTGCCTGCTGTCAGTGCCACACGTCACTCCTCCTCCTCCTGCTGCTGCTGTTGTATTTATCCTGCTGCTGTCAGTGGTCCCACCGCCAGAGTCCACACTATGCATTGCCTGCTGTCAGTGCCACACGTCACTCCACCTCCTCCTCCTGCTGCTGTTGTATTTATCCTGCTGCTGTCAGTGGTCCCACCGCCAGGGTCCACACTATGCATTGCCTGCTGTCAGTGCCACACGTCACTCCACCTCCTCCTCCTGCTGCTGTTGTATTTATCCTGCTGCTGTCAGTGGTCCCACTGCCAGAGTCCACACTATGCATTGCCTGCTGTCAGTGCCACACGTCACTCCTCCTCCTACTGCTGCTGTTGTATTTATCCTGCTGCTGTCAGTGGTCCCACTGCCAGGGTCCACACTATGCATTGCCTTCTGCCAGTGCCACACGTCACCCCTCCTCCTACTGCTGCTGTTGTATTTATCCTGCTGCTGTCAGTGGTCCCACCACCAGAGTCCACACTATGCATTGCCTGCTGTCAGTGCCACACGTCACTCCTCCTCCTATTGCTGCTGTTGTATTTATCCTGCTGCTGTCAGTGGTCCCACTGCCAGGAACCACACTATGCATTGCCTTCTGCCAGTGCCACACATCACTCCTCCTCCTACTGCTGCTGTTGTATTTATCCTGCTGCTGTCAGTGGTCCCACCGCCAGGGTCCACACAATGCATTGCCTGCTGCCAGTGCCACACGTCACGTTTTTAGTTTTGTTTTTTTAAGTACACCTATTTCAATGTGAATTCCCTTTAAAAAAAACACACAAAAAAACCCCAAATTCACGAACACGAATTTTTACCGAATTTTGAGGCGTAACCTCGAACCGAATATGAATTCGAACCGAATTTCGTGGTCGAAGGCGAATTCGAATTCGAATGTCATGCGGACCCGAATTCGAATGTACCCGAACCGAATTTTGGTACATCTGAGCATGCCTGCACACAACTGGCTGCAAAAAAGTTGCTGTGTAATGCGGGCAAGACACTACATGTTACGGATTATAACATCCTTCATCAGGTGTAATACAGTAGTGAAACATACACAGGTATAAATAGACATCACAATATGTGCACCCCACCCTTTAAGGCTCCACCCTTGAAGCCAATTAACCCCTGAGTCCAAAGTCCCTAGTACAAGTTCATAGTACAATAGTTATGTAGCACTCAAAATAGGCTACTGACTAACAATACATAACTGACCGTACTCCTGGCACTTCCATTACAGGACTACCACAGATCACCTGTAAATAAAACATGTAGTTAGAATCCTGTAAACTTACTAACAACACAATAAATACAATCAATTTTCCTTATAAAAAGCATTTGAGGGGTAACCTCTCATGCATACCCCTGGGGGCAACCACATCCATGGAATAAATCCATCTTGCTTCCTTTTGTTTTAACAATTTCTCCAATTTGCCACCTCTACTAGATGGATTTAGGGCCTCCAGTACACACCATCTAAGTTGTGCAGCATTATGTCCAGCTGCAAAGAAGTGTGTAGCCACAGGGGTGTCATAATTTTTCCGCTCACCATCCACATACTTAGTAATAGCTCGCTTGTGTTCCTGTATGCGGGATCTCACAGCTCTGGTGGTTTCACCCACATACATGAGCCCATATGGGCACTTGAGCCCATATACCACCCCATGCAGTGGAGCAATAATATCTCCCTTTAATGTTAATACTCCTACCTGTGTGGGGTGGCTGATACTTTCACCTTTTATAATGGCACTACATACACTGCAGTTAAGACAAGGGTGAGTCCCCATCCTCCCTGTAACAATGTCACTCTTAGGGGGGGGGGGGGGGGTCACATCAGTATGTCTTACACTATCATAGATGGTTTTACCCCGTCTGATAGAAAACATAGGTTCATCTTTAAAGAGTGGCCCCAAATCTCTGTCATTGCTCAACAATGGCCAAAATCTGCGTACCGTACTCTTTATCAATTCAGTGTTTTTGCCTAAATTAGTGACAAGCGGTATTCTATTGGGGCCCCTTCTTTTTACCTACCATACCTAACTAATCTGTACTGCGGGGCATCTACCTATCTATCTAATCTGTACTGCAGGGCATCTATCTATCTAATCTATACTGCAGGCACCTATCTATCTACACTGCAGGCACCTATCTAACCTTTACTGCGGGGCATCTACCTATCTAATTTTTACTGCAGGCACCTATGTAATCTATACTGCAGGCACCTATGTAATCTATACTGCAGGCACCTATCTAATCTAAACTGCAGACACCTATCTAATCTTAACTGCAGGCACCTATCTATCTAATCTATACTGCAGGCACCTATTTAATCTAAACTGCAGGCACCTATCTATCTAATCTATACTGCAGGCACCTATCTAATCTATACTGCAGGCACCTATCTAATCTAATCTATACTGCAGGGCACATGCCTATCTAATCTATACTGAAAGCATTTATCTAATCTATACTGCAGACACTTATCTAATCTATACTGCAGGCACTTATCTAATCTATACTGCAGGGACCTATCTAATCTAAACTGCACACACCTATCTATCTAATCTATACTGCAGGCACATATCTATCTAATCTATCCTACAGGCACCTATTTAATCTAAACTGCAGGCACCTATCTATCTAATCTATACTGCAGGCACCTATCTAATCTATACTGCAGGGCACCTATCTAATCTATACTGCAGGTACCTATCTAATCTAAACTGCAGGCACCTATCTATCTAATCCAGGCATGTCAAACCGGTCCTGCGAGGGCCGAGGTCCTCACACATTTTTGACACAGCTCACATAAATTGATGTGTCTGAATCAGGAAAGGTGTGGTCCATTAGGTAGAACATGTTACTCTCTTTCTCAGTCCATCCTAAACACTGGCATGGATCTGGCCCTCCAGGCCTGGAGTTTGACACCTGTGATCTAATCTATACTGCAGGCACCTATCTAATCTAATCTATACTGCAGGGCACCTACCTATCTAATCTATACTGCAGGCATTTATCTAATCTATACTGCAGGCACTTATCTAATCTATACTGCAGGCACCTATCTAATCTAAACTGCACGCACCTATCTATCTAATCTATACTGCAGGCACCTATCTATCTAATCTATACTGCAGGCACCTATCTATCTAATCTATACTGCAGGTACCTATCTAATCAAAACTGCAGGCACCTATCTATCTAATCTATACTGTAGGCACCTATCTAATCTATACGGCAGGCACCTATCTAATCTAAACTGCAGGCACCTATATAATCTATACTGCAGGGCACCTACCTATCTAATCTATACTGCGGACATTTATCTAATCTATACTGTGGGGCACCTACCTACCTAATCTGTACTGCATGCACCTATAATCTATACTGCGGTCACCTATCCAATCTATACTGCAGAGTACCTACCTATCTAATCTGTACTGCAGGAACCTATCTTATCTATATTGCGGAGCACCTAGCAATCTAATCTTTACTGCAGGCACCTATAATCTATACTGCCGGGCACCTACTTTACTAATCTATACTGTGGGGCACCTGCCTATCTCTCCCCACCACTGCAGCCACTTGCCAATCTAACCTTTACTCAAGGAACCTACATATGACCCGCATATGACTCTCGCCTCAGGCCACGCATATTCTAAGGCCGCCTCTGGATTATTTAGGAACATAGACCGTTCAATCAATTCTATGAAAATATTGGCTATCGAGGGGGCTGCAGGCGATCCCATACTTGCTCCTTGTCGCTGTATGTAGAATTGATCATGGAACTTAAGTTAATTTGATTTGAGGATCAGCTCTAGACTATCAAGCAAAAAATATACTAACCCATTGGACAGGTTGGTTTCAAGTAATCTTTCCTCTATTACGGCAATAGCCTCATCTTGAGGTATTGCCGTGAATAGGCTCTGTATGTCTAAGATGCAGAACATAATATCATCTGGTACCTCACCCAGTGCCTCTAGTCGCACCAATAAATCAGTCAGTGCAGTTTCTAGGCTAAAATGCACCCAGGGCGAGGGTGTAAAAATTGCGCTCCCCCCCGAGCAAGGTATGGGTGCCCGCAGTATAGGTTAGCCAGGTTTAGTTGCACTTAGTATAGGTCCCCCCAGTATAGGTAGCCAAGAATAGGTACCCCAGTATAGGTAGCCAGGCATAGGTGAGCCAGTATAGTTGCCCCCAGTATAGGTTAGATAGGCAGGCGCCCCCGGTATAAGTTAGATAGGTAGGTGCTCCAGTACAGGTTATCTAGGTGGGTTCCTCTAATATAGGTAGCCAGAATAGTTGCCCCTAGCATAGGTTAGATAGGTAGGTGCCCCCAGTATAGGTTATTTAGGTAGGTGCCTGCAATATAGGTAGCCAGTATAGTTGCAACCTGTATAGGCAAGCTAGGTAGGTGCCCTCAATACAGGTTAGATAAGTGCCCCCAGTATAGGTTAGATAGGTAGCTGCCCTCCCAGTATAGGCTAGATAGGTAGCTGCCCCCCAGTATAGGTTAGATAGGTAGGTTCCCCTCAGTATAGGTTAGATAGGTAGGTGCCCCCCAGTATAGGTTAGATTAGGTAGCTGTGCCCCCCCCCCCAGTATAGGTTAGATAGGTAGGTGCCCCCCAGTATAGGTTAGATAGGTAGCTGCCCCCCCAGTGTAGGTTAGATAGATAGCTGCCCCCCCAGTATAGGTTAGATTAGGTAGCTGCCCCCCAGTGTAGGTTAGATAGGTAGCTGCCCCCCAGTGTAGGTTAGATAGGTAGCTGCCCCCAGTGTAGGTTAGATTAGGTAGCTGCCCCCCAGTGTAGGTTAGATAGGTAGCTGCCCCCCAGTGTAGGTTAGATAGGTAGCTGCCCCCCAGTGGAGGTTAGATTAGGTAGGTGCCCCCCAGTATAGGTTAGATAGGTAGCTGCCCCCCAGCGTAGGTTAGATTAGGTAGCTTCCCCCCAGTATAGGTTAGATAGGTAGCTGCCCCCCAGTGTAGGTTAGATAGGTAGCTGCCCCCCAGTGTAGGTTAGATTAGGTAGGTGCCCCCCAGTATAGGTTAGATAGGTAGGTGCCCCCCAGAGTAGGTTAGATTAGGTAGCTGCCCCCCAGCGTAGGTTAGATTAGGTAGCTGCCCCCAGGATAGGTTAGATAGGTAGCTGTCCCCTATAATGGAGGGGGGAGCCAGAGCTGCGGGGAGGGCAGCCCGACCTCTCCCTCCCTCTCCTCTCCCGGGCGCCCTCCGTGCTCCCCCCTCAGATGCATAGTCTGTGAGCAGGCAGGAAGCGCTGTTTACAACTCACCTGCCTGGCTCCAAGCGATGCTCTCTCACCGGTCTTTTCCTCTCTGTATACATACTGATACACACGCTGCTTCCGCCTAAACAGGAAGCAGCGTGTGTATCAGTATGTATACAGAGAGAGGAGACCGGTGAGAGAGCAGCGCTTGGAGCCAGGCAGGTGAGCTGTAAACAGCGCTTCCTGCCTGCTCACGGACTATGCATCTGAGGGGGGAGCACGGAGGGCGCCCGGGAGAGGAGAGGGAGGGAGAGGTCAGGCTGCCCTCCCCGCGGCTCTGGCTCCCCCCTCCATTATAGCGCCCCCCTCCCAACAGCGCCCCGGGCGGCGGCACGCCCCGCACGGCCCTAGAAACGGGCCTGAAATCAGTAGTATCTTTCAAATCAAACAATGTGCGAATGACGAAACAATAGGCTGCAAATGCACATCCAAAAACCCCGCTAATGGATATAACACAGAACCCCTGCTGGAAAGTAGTGTTGGGCGAACAGTGTTCGCCACTGTTCGGGTTCTGCAGAACATCACCCTGTTCGGGTGATGTTCGAGTTCGGCCGAACACCATCAGGTGTTCGGCCAAACCGTTCGGCCGCATGGCCGAACTAAGAGCGCATGGCCGAACGTTCCCCGAACGTTCGGCTAGCGCTGTGATTGGCCGAACGGGTCACGTGGTTCGGACCCGAACGCGCTCTGATTGGCCGAACGGTCACGTGGTTCGGGTAAATAAATACCCGAACCACGTCATATCTCCGCTATTTGTCTGTGGGTTTAGCTTTGGGTAGGCAGGCAGGGTAGTTCGCTCTCCAGCCACGCTAGCCAGGGCCCCCCCCAGTCATTGTGTGTCGCTGCTGGGAACAGTAGTACACCGCTCGCTCAGCCACACTATATATAGCATTGTTTACTGCCACTGTGTACCTAACTCAGCCACACTATATATAGCATTGTGTTTACTGCCACTCTGTGTACACGGCTCAGCCAGACTATATAGCATTGTGTGTACTGCCACTGTGTACCTCGCTCAGCCACGCTATATATAGCATTGTGTTTACTGCCACTCTGTGTACACGGCTCAGCCAGACTATATAGCATTGTGTGTACTGCCACTGTGTACCTCGCTCAGCCACGCTATATATAGCATTGTGTTTACTGCCACTCTGTGTACACCGATCAGCCAGACTATATAGCATTGTGTGTACTGCCACTCTGTGTACACGGCTCAGCCAGACTATATAGCATTGTGTGTACTGCCACTCTGTGTACACCGCTCAGCCAGACTATATAGCATTGTGTGTACTGCCACTCTGTGTACACGGCTCAGCCAGACTATATAGCATTGTGTGTACTGCCACTCTGTGTACACCGCTCAGCCAGACTATATAGCATTGTTTACTGCCATTCTGTGTACACGGCTCAGCCAGACTATATAGCATTGTTTACTGCCACTCTGTGTACACCGCTCAGCCAGACTATATAGCATTGTGTGTACTGCCACTCTGTGTACACCGCTCAGCCAGACTATATAGCATTACATACTCTGCCAGTCAGTGTGTATATTGCTGGGATCAGTAATACTCCACTCACCGCCAACCACTATATGAGCTCACCATGAGTTCCTCAGAGACCTCCGCTGTGAGCAGCACTCCCAACAACAGCAACAGCCAATGCCCCACGCAAGCTATAACATCCACCCCAGCAGCCAGTGGTCAGCAGCAGCCCTCCCCGGAGGAGAACGTTGTGTCCATCGGTCCGTCGCCAGAGCGATTAATGAGGGCTGCCATTGAGGAGATGATGGGGCCTGATGTGGAGGAGGAGGTCTGGCTCAGGCCAGCATCCCAAGTTAATGTTGAGGACGATGAGGGGTCTGTGTCTGGGGATGTTTGGGTGGCAGAGGTGGTGGGTGGGTCAGACTCAGTAGAAGAGTTGTATGATGAGGATGATGATCGGGACCATCTGTATGTGCCTCAGAGTCCGACCCAGAAAACATGTTGTATCGTGTGTTTAGGTACTAAAATCTGCGTTCCCACTTCCCAGTACTGCCCGCAGTGCCCGGGTCCACGGATCCATATAATTTTTTGGGCAGCACTATCAAACTGTGGTACTATGAGTGAGTTGCCGTGGTCCTTCTGTGCTGCCTGTCACACTCACCGTCTGTCTGCAGATGGATTGTTCAACACAGCTACGCCATCTGACATGTAGTCCTGGACCTTGACCATCTTCTCCAGGCGATTGGTGTTGGAGGACATGGAACTGCCCGATTACTGTTCTGTGGGCTGCTGCATGGGTGTCAGAAAATGTTCCCACTCCAAGGACACTGCCAATACCATTCCCTTTTCGGCACTAGCAGCAGCTTGTGTTCTTCGCTGCCCTCCTGGTCCTCCTGGGTTTGCTGAAGTCAGTCTGTCGGCTTACAACTGGCTAGAGAAGGAGGAGGATGTCAATCTCCTCTCTAAAGTCTCCATCCTCAAGGGCCTGCTGGAATTGTTCCATTTTTGACCTGTCTGACACTTTCTTCAATCAGTTTTTTAACATTGTGTTTGTATAAACTGGGTATAAACCCAGTAATTGGTGTTGTCCAGATTCCAGAATAATGAATAATAATGAATAGTGAATAATGCGCGGGCCGCGTTCAATGCAGTCTAGCATGAATTGAGCCATGTGTGCCAGAGAGTCCTGCCAGACTCCTCTGTCTTCATGTTCTTGTGAGCGTTGTGATTGTTGTGATGCACCATATTCGTCACCAGCATCACTTTCTTCCTCTTCTGCTGTCCATTCCTGCTAAATTGTGGAAGTCCAACGTGCACCGCTCTGTCCCTCGGCAGTGGGGGCATCCAATTCCTGCTCCAACTCCAGCTGTTCTTCGTCCTGTTCTTTGTCATAGCTGGGACCAGCATTTCCTGAGGCAGGTTGCCTGATGTTGGTATCATCACGCTGATCGTTTTCATCTTCAGAATCCCCCACTTGCATCATGCCAGCGGTTTCCATCTTCAACATTGATTTCTTCAGTAAACACAGCAGTGGTATTGTAATGCTAACTGTAGAGTTGTCACTGCTCAGTCACGCAACGTGGATTGCTCAAAATTTTGGAGGACTTGGCAGAGATCCAACATGGTGGCCCAATCAGATCCACAGAAGCTTGGTAGCTAGCTGCTGGAATGCGCCTCGGCACTGCGCAAAAGCGTGCTAGCATGTGCTGCGTAGAATTCCAGCGCGTAGGGAGGGACATCACCCAGCGAGCGATGGTGCGCTAGATTAAAGCGCTCCTGCATCTCTTGGTGAGTCCTTCAGAAGCGGTACTGGACTTTTAACAATGTTTTTTTTTTTTTCCCTTCAACAGAAGATCTGCCACGTTGGAGTGAGGAGGACGCCGCCGACCCCGACACCAAGCTGAACCCCGGCGAACTCCAAGCAGAGGATCTTCAGGAACCCTCAAGGCTTTGAGCAAGCTGAGGAGGATCAGCAGTCCCGACGAGACCTCTCCTCATATGCGACTGAGTGCAGTGGAGCTCCCCAGAACAACCTCTCAGTTGTCACTTTGTCACTGGTCACTTTGTCACTTTGTCATTTTGTCACTTGTCACTTTGTCACTTGTCACTTTGTCACTTGTCACTTTGTCATTTTGTCACTTTGTCACTTGTCACTTTGTCACTTGTCACTTTGTCACTTGTCACTTGTCACTTTGTCATTTTGTCACTTTGTCATTTTGTCACTTTGTCACTGGTCACTTTGTCACTTTTCACTTGGTCACTTGTCACTTGGTCACTTGGTCACTTGTCCAGATGATCTCGGTACACCTCCTGCGATTCAAATTCCTGCACACATTGCTCTGGGATTTGGGTGTGATAAATGATGCATCTAACTGGCCACCGGAGGCAATTAAGGCCTTCAAAACATTGAAAGCAGCTTTCTGTTCCGCCCCCATTTTGCGTCATGTTGAGTTGTTGACGTCATGTTCATCCTCGGCCTCGCCTTGCATTTCAGTGCGAGGTGCATTTTCCACAGAAAAAGGTTGTGAATCCGGGCACAACATTTGTGGCTGTTCCATTGACCTTTCATAGGTAGAAGATTGTGGGGGTGGGAAGAGCTCCTCCGAATAGCCCATTGTGTCCTGAAAACTACTCATTGCATTGCTTTGCGCACACATTTTTTTGTCCTCATGCAAGGCCTGAGTTGCACCTGAAAGCGTGGCCTTCTCCTCCTGCGCCTCCTCCTGTTCCATCACGTCTGCTGCTGCTGGGTTAGCGTTGACGTCCGGTCCCTGTTTATTGAACCTCTTATCTTTATTACATTTATGACTGCATGGCGGTAAAAAGCATGCTATCCGCACGCTTCTTGTCCTCATGCAAGGCCTGGGTTGTTGTGTCTCAAAAAGCATGGCCTTCTCCTCCTGTGCCTGCTCCTGTTCCATCACGTGTGCTGCTGCTGCTGGGTTAGCGTTACCGGTCCCTTTTCCTGGAACCTCTTCTCTGTATTACATTTATGACTGCATGGCGACAAAAAGCATGTTACCTGTGCAAAGAAACATGACGTTTTCCACATTTAAAAGACAGTTTTTCCTTTGAAACTTTACAATCTATTTTCTCAAAAACTATAAGCTCTTTTTCAAATATTTTTTTTCCTCTTGTACCCACTCCCAAGGTGCACATACCCTGCTAATTTGGGGTATGTAGCATGTAAGGAAGCTTTACAAAGCACGAAAGTTCAGGTCCCCATTGACTTCCATTATGTTCGGAGTTCGGCGCGAACACCCGAACATCGCGGCGATGTTCGGCGAACGTTCGCGAACCCGAACATCTAGGTGTTCGCCCAACACTACTGGAAAGGATGGGGCGTCCGGGGGGGGTCTATTAATTGTTTGTGGATTTTTGGTAACAGATACAGCAAGGGAACAACAGGGTGTTCAACTTTAAGTCCCCTCGCTGTTCTGTCATCAATGACACCATCCTCCACAGCACAAGACAACAGCAGGTCAACTTTTTCTTTTACACCAGGGGTAGGATCGCTTTCGCATTTAATGTAATGAATCTCATTTTGTACTTGTTGCAGCCCCTCCCGTAGGTAATCCTGCATATTCTGTACCACAGTAGCTCCCCTTTTATCAGCCTTAATCACAATGATCTCACGGTTCTCAGCTAATCTATAATCTATAATAGATTAGCTGAGAACCATGAGATCATTGTGATTAAGGCTGTAGGACAGATTACTTGAAACCAACCTGTCCAATGGGTTAGTATATTTTTTGTTTGATAGTCTACAGCTAATCCTCAAATCAAATTATTTTAAGTTCCATGATCAATTCTGCATACAGCGATAAGGAGCGAGTATGGGATCGCCTGCGGCCCCCTCGATAGCCAATATTTTCGTAGAATCGATTGAGCGGTCTATGTTCCTAAATAATCCCAAATACAGGCCATACATTTTTCAATACTTCTGGTTTGTAGATGATGTGCTATTACTTTGGAGGGGTCCCGAGGAATTGCTCCACGAGATGGTTAACGAGGCGAATCGTGCCCACCAGACCATTAAGTTTTCATTGGAGGTTTCCAGTGAGAACATTGATTTTCTCGATGTAACCTTGAAAATATCGGACAGTCGTTTTGTTATGAAAATGTTTCAGAAACCCACTAATCGCAACAAATTGTTGCGATCGGATAGTCACCACCCCAGCCATGTCGTAAAAGACATCCCGAAAGGGCAATTCCTCAGGGCAAGACGGATATGTGCAAGAGAGGATGACTATTTGAGAACAAGTTGCACTTTGACATCTACATTTGTAGAGAAGGGTTAAAGTCCACAGAGAAGAGACAGCAGGACACACAAGGCTACGGCGGGACCCAGGACGCTATAGGAGGGCAAAGATGACCGAGCGCGCGGCGGTCGGAAGTCCACCAGAGGCGAAGGGAGACCCAAGCCAGCCGGCCACCTTGGCGGGGGAGAGCCCGCAAGATAAATTACTCTGTGTGAGATATCATTGTGGAAATTGTAAGTGCAACTGATTTTAAAATTTTAATTAAAGTGACAGTATTACGCTATGTGGAGTATTTTTATTGAGGTTCATTGAGGAGGATATAGAACACATTGGAATTTCGGAAGTCTGTTGGATCTTGCCAGAGGGGTCAGGGACGACCCTGTGACTGTCCCAAAGTGCCATCTGACCTATCAGCAGGTCTAAGCATCTGGTGAGTGTATCTCACAGAGGTGTGGTGACGGGCTATTGTCTTTTGGATACATGAATCTGCTAGCAACTTAAGAAGTGATCCTTGATTGAACATAGACTGTGATAGGGCTCCCTTACATACATAGATTGTTGATGTTGGAATTGGAATCGATTTAAATCGCAGCCGGTTTATAATTGCTAAGTGGACATTGTGCACATGCTTGGTTTTTAAAGGGGAAACATTGCATTTTATTGAGTTAAGGTGGGAGGGTAGGTGGCATTGTGGGCGCTAACCTCTGATATATGTGTTAATTACTATTGTAAACAGAGGGGCGAGCCAGTGCGGGTTGACTCATTGTGTTCCCAGTCAGCGCGAAGTGTGTAATTTTTTATTCCATGGATGTGGTTGCCCCCAGGGGTATGCATGAGAGGTTATCCCTCAAATGCTTTTTATAAGGAAAATTGGTTGTATTTATTGTGTTGTTAGTAAGTTTACAGGATTCTAACCACATGTTTTATTTACAGGTGATCTGTGGTAGTCCTGTAATGGAAGTGCCAGGAGTACGGTCAGTTATGTATTGTTAGTCGGTAGCCTATTTGGAGTGCCACAAAACTATTGTACTATGAACTTTGTGACTTTGGACTCAATTGGCTTCAAGGGTGGAGCCTTGAAGCGTGGGGTGCACATATTGTGATGTCTATTTATACCTGTGCATGTTTCACTGCTGTTTTACACCTGATGAAGGATGTTATAATCATGTAGTGTCTTGCCCGCATTACACAGCAACTTTTTTGCAGCCAGTTGTGTGCCTTCTCTTTCTTCTTTTTGACATAATACTGTGGACCCTGGCGGTGGGAACACAGACAGCAGGAGGTCAAATACAGTAGCAGCAGGAGGAGGAGTGACGTGTAGCAGCAGGCAATGTAACGGGGCCAATGGTACCTAGCGTTGGTACCACGGCTGTATATAAACACCAAGAGCAGGAGGTTCCGGACAGCAGTCGTGAAGCCCACATTATGCCCAATGCACAACTGGGACAGCACAGTTTTCAACCTAGACACCTCAGAATTTTTTTTTACAACAAAATGTAGCTATTGTAGTGGCGTAATAGCTAGTGGCACATGGCAGCAGCGCATAATTCTGTGGACCCTGGCAGTGGGAACACAGACAGCAGGAGGTTAGCTACAGCAGAAACAGCAGGAGGAGTAGGAGGAGTGACGTGTGGCAGCAGGCAATGTAACGGGCCATGGTACCTAGCGTTGGTACCACGGCTGTAAATAAACACCAACAGCAGGAGGTTCCGGACAGCAGTCGTGAGGCCCACATTGTGTCCAATGCACAACTGGGACAGCACAGTTTTCAACCCAGACACCTCTGAAATTTTTTTTCAATAGTATATAGCTATTGTAGTGGTGTAATAGCTAGTGGCGCATGGCAGCAGCGCATAATACTGTGGACCCTGGGGGTGGGAACACAGACAGCAGGAGGTAAAATACAGCAGCAGGAGGAGGAGGAGGAGGAGTGACGTGGGGCAGCAGGCAATGTAACAGGGCCAATGGTACCTAGCATTGGTACCACGGCTGTATATAAACACCAAGAGCAGGAGGTTCCAGACAGCAGTCATGAAGCCCACATTGTGCCCAATGCACAACTGGGACAGCACAGTTTTCAACCCAGACACCTCAGAATTTTTTTTTTCACACAACAAAATGTAGCTATCGTAGTGGCGTAATAGCTAGTGGCGCATGGCAGCAGCGCATAATTCTGTGGACCCTGGCAGTTGGAACACAGACAGCAGAAGGTTAACTACAGCAGCAGGAGGAGGAGGAGGAGTGACGTGTGGCAGCCAGTGCTGGGCCGAAATTACACATTAGCGTAATTACGCATCGTAATTCACTACAAATGCACCGTAAGCGTTACGTGTAAGGCTACGGTATTACGCGTAATTAATTACGCATAGACCGTTGGGTTACGTTTTACGCGTAACAAATTACGCGTAAGACAGTAAACTCCCATTGAAATTACACAGTCTGCCGTAATCGCGTAATATTACGCTCCCGTATAATATAAAAAAGCCGCCGACTTTAAGGGTTAATAGCAAAGCCCCCTTAAGTGCTAAGAGCCTCAAATTTGGAGAATATATTAAGGAGATCAGAAGGAATAAGAGGAAAAATTTTTTTTTCAAAAAGACCTTATAGTTTTTGAGAAAATCGATGTTAAAGTTTCAAAGGAAAAATATATACATTTAAAAACCCGCCGACTTTAACGGTTAATAGCAAAGCCTGCTTAAAATTTAGGAACACCAAATTCACAGGGTATATTAAGGGGATCAGTGGGAATAAGAGGAAAATTTTTTTTTTCAAAAAGACCTTATAGTTTTTGAGAAAATCGATTTTTAAGTTTCAAGGGCGAAAATGTCTTTTAAATGCGGAAAATGTCAGTTTTTTTTGCACAGGTAACAATAGTGTTTTATTTTCATAGATTCCCCCAAGTGGGAAGAGTTTTACTTACTTCGTTCTGAGTGTGGGAAATATAAAAAAAAAACGACGTGGGGTCCCCCCTCCCAGACCTCTTTAACCCCTTGTCCCCCATGCAGACTGGGATAGCCAGAATGCGGAGCACCGGCCGCGTGGGGCTCCGCACCCTGACTATACCAGCCCGCATGGTCCATGGATTGGGGGGTCTCGGAAGGGGAGGGGCAGCCAAGCTTTCCCCTCCCCCTCCGAGCCCTTGTCCAATCCAAGGACAAGGGGCTCTTCTCCACCTCCGATGGGCGGTGGAGGTGGAGGCCGCGATTTCCTGGGGAGGGGTTCATGGTGGCATCTGGGAGTCCCCTTTAAAAAGGGGTCCCCCAGATGCCCACCCCCCTCCCAGGAGAAATGAGTATAGAGGTACTTGTAGTACCCCTTACCCATTTCCTTTAAGAGTTAAAAGTAAATAAACACACAAACACATAAAAAAAGTATTTTAATTGAACAAAAAACATAACCACGAAAAAAGTCCTTTAATATTCTTAATTAACCATTAATACTTACCTGTCCCTTTAAAAGCCAGTTCCCACGCAATATCCTCGGAAATATACTAATCAGTTACAATGTAACAAAGTTATTACAATGTAACAACTTTGTTACATTGTAACTACACCACACCCGACGTCACTCACCGCCGCCGCCGCCACCGCGTCTGCGCTGCACGGACCGACAGAGCTCTGAGCTATAGCTCAGAGCTCTCTAAGCATCTTTGTATTTGGGCTCCAAGGAGCCCCATTGGTCCTTAGCAGACCAATGGGGTTCCTTCTGATTTGAAGGAACCCCATTGGTCTGCTAAGGACCAATGGGGCTCCTTGGAGCCCAAATACAAAGATGCTTTCGAGAGCTCTGAGCTAATATAGCTCAGAGCTCTGTCGGGTGAAGGGACGCTAAGTCCCCGCCGGCTCCGCTGCCCTCCCCGCCTCTCCTACATGTCACCTATATACATGCTGGCACCCATGGGTGCCAGCATGTATATGAGTGACAGGTGTGGGCGGAGTGGACGGCGGGAGCCGGCGGGGACTAGCGTGTATGCGGCGGCCGGCGGGTGAGCGGCGAGTGACGTCGGGTGCGGTGGTGTTACAAAGTAACAAAGTTGTTACATTGTAATAACTTTGTTACATTGTAACTGATTAGTATATTTCCGAGGATATTGCGTGGGAACTGGCTTTTAAAGGGACAGGTAAGTATTAATGGTTAATTAAGAATATTAAAGGACTTTTTTCGTGGTTATGTTTTTTGTTCAATTAAAATACTTTTTCTATGTGTTTGTGTGTTTATTTACTTTTAACTCTTAAAGGAAATGGGTAAGGGGTACTACAAGTACCTCTATACTCATTTCTCCTGGGAGGGGGGTGGGCATCTGGGGGACCCCTTTTTAAAGGGGACTCCCAGATGCCACCATGAACCCCTCCCCAGGAAATCGCGGCCTCCACCTCCACCGCCCATCGGAGGTGGAGAAGAGCCCCTTGTCCTTGGATTGGACAAGGGCTCGGAGGGGGAGGGGAAAGCTTGGCTGCCCCTCCCCTTCCGAGACCCCCCAATCCATGGACCATGCGGGCTGGTATAGTCAGGGTGCGGAGCCCCACGCGGCCGGTGCTCCGCATTCTGGCTATCCCAGTCTGCATGGGGGACAAGGGGTTAAAGAGGTCTGGGAGGGGGGACCCCACGTCGTTTTTTTTTTATATTTCCCACACTCAGAACGAAGTAAGTAAAACTCTTCCCACTTGGGGGAATCTATGAAAATAAAACACTATTGTTACCTGTGCAAAAAAAACTGACATTTTCCGCATTTAAAAGACATTTTCGCCCTTGAAACTTAAAAATCGATTTTCTCAAAAACTATAAGGTCTTTCTGAAAAAAAATTTTTTCCTCTTATTCCTACTGATCCCCTTAATATACCCTGTGAATTTGGTGTTCCTAAATTTTAAGCAGGCTTTGCTATTAACCATTAAAGTCGGCGGGTTTTTAAATGTATATATTTTTCCTTTGAAACTTTAACATCGATTTTCTCAAAAACTATAAGGTCTTTTTGAAAAAAAATTTTTTCCTCTTATTCCTTCTGATCTCCTTAATATATTCTCCAAATTTGAGGCTCTTAGCACTTAAGGGGGCTTTGCTATTAACCCTTAAAGTCGGCGGCTACCTAACATTGATCCATGCGTCAACTTTTCCGCTTGGCAGCATGACCTTACGCATTAATTGCTAGTAGGATTTTACGCGTAAACCTATAACGTAATAACCCGAATTACGGTATACTTACGCGTAATTGCGTAAGTGCTATGCGTAATTATAGACATGTACCGAAATTGACTGTCTATGCCGTAAGCGTAATTTCGTAATGCGTAATAGCGTAAAATTACGCGTAATGATCCGTAAGCGTAGCTTTCTCCATTACGACCAGCACTGGTGGCAGCAGGCAATGTAACGGGCCATGGTACCTAGCGTTGGTACCACGGCTGTAAATAAACACCAACAGCAGGAGGTTCCGGACAGCAGTCGTGAAACCCACATTGTGTCCAATGCACAACTGGGACAGCACAGTTTTCAACCCAGACACTTCCGAATTATTTTTTTACAACAGTATATAGCTACTAGCCGACCTGCAGCATAGCATACACCGCATAAGGGGGTAGAGGGCAGGAAGGGGGTATTGGGCACAGCGGCGGGGAGGGGGGTCAAACCCCCCCTCACCTGGGTCCTCCATGTGCGCTCCCCCTCCAGCTTAAGCTCAGCAGGACCCCCCTCACCTGGGTCCCCATGTGCATTCTCCCTGCAGCTTAAGCTCAGCAGGACCCCCCTCCCTCACCTGGGTCCCCCATGTGCGCTCCCCCTCCTGCTTAAGCTCAGCAGCAGCCGCCACTATTAGTAAGAGGCAGCGGACGGGGATGACTCACCTCTTCCACGTTCCAGCGTGCGTTCCACTGTCGTCACTTCCTGCAATGCTACCCACTGTATTGGAGTAATTTGCCTTCTTAAAAAGAAGGAAATCTGCAATAATTCAGCTATAAGTGAACAATTGTGGTTACCCACAATGCACTGCTACTAAATATGCAAATTATCCCTTTTCACCCTTGGTAAGCCAAGCAAGCATCCAGAACCACTGGTGTATAGCAAGCATATAGCTTTAAATTTTAAACAGTCATATCAACCCCACATGTAAACAGCCTGTTTCAGACTTTTGGTCCTCATCAGTACTTGGCAGGGATTGATATAGCAGTATGAGATAGGGCTTGGACCAGCACAACAGAGTAACCAAGCAGCTCAGGGTGACCCAAACCACTCGGAATGTATAGGGGGATAAAAGGGACCAAAAAGACCTCCTACTAAAATAAACAAAGCTTGGTGTAATTTGCCTTCTTAAAACAGAAGGAAATCTGCAATAATTCAGCTATAAGTGAACATTTGTAGGTAACCCACAATGCACTGCTACTAAATATGCAAAATATCCCTTTTCACCCTTGGTAAGTCAAACAAGCATCCAGAACTGCCGATGTATAGCAAGCACATTGCTTTAAATTTTACACAGTCATATCAAACCCACATGTAGACAGCCTGTTTCAGACTTTTGATCCTCATCAGTACGTGTGGTGTAATAGCTAGTGGCGCATGGCAGCAGCGCATAATTCTGTGGACCCTGGTGGTGGAAACACAGACAGCAGGAGGTAAAATACAGCAGCAACAGGAGGAGGAGTGACGTGTGGCAGCAGGCAATGTAACGGGGCCAATGGTACCTAGCGTTGGTACCACGGCTGTAAATAAACACCAAGAGCAGGAGGTTCCGGACAGCAGCCGTGAAGCCCACATTGTGCCAAATGCACAACTGGGACAGCACAGTTTTCAACCCAGACACCTCAGAATTTTTTTTTTTTTTAAAACAAAAATGTAGCTATTGTAGTGAAGTAATAGCAAAATGGCGCATGGCAGCAGCGCTTAATTCTGTGGATCCTGGCGGTGGGAACACAGACAGCAAGAGGTTTCAACCCAGACACCTCAGAATTTTTTTTTCACACAACAAAATGTAGCTATTGTAGTGGCGTAATAGCTAGTGGCGCATGGCAGCAGCGCATAATTCTGTGGACCCTGGCAGTTGGAACACAGACAGCAGAAGGTTAACTACAGCAGCAGCAGGAGGAGGAGGAGTGACGTGTGGCAGCAGGCAATGTAACGGGCCAATGGTACCTAGCGTTGGTACTATAGCACCTAAAGGAAAACCAGGCCAAAGTAGCAGGGGACTGAAGGTTGATGTTGTCAGTGGTCACAAATTAATTCCCAGGCACCTCATGTCCTCCTGTTGCCGACAACAGGGGCCTGGAACGTGCCTTCAATCCAGGCCTGGTTGACCTTCAGGAATGTTAGTCTGTTCATGGACATTGTGGACAGACGAGAGCGCTTCTTGGTGACCACGCCACCAGCCGCACTGAAGCACCTCTCAGACAGGGTGGGCAAAGGGGGCAAGAAAGTACTTCCATGGTGTACAGCGCCAGCTCACTCCAGATCTGCAAGCACTCGACCCAGTTCTCCAAGGGGTCCAGAGGCTCCTCACTGCCGGTGTCAAGCCCGCTGAAGGACCCCATGTAGTCTGCCACCATCTGGGTCAGGAGCTGGCTGTGACTTTGAGAGGAGGATGCTGCTGCACACACCTCCTCTCTCAGCTGCTCTACCATCATGTAGAGCGCCTTAGTCAATGACAGCAGGTCTCCTGGGTGCCTGTGCAGCTGCTGGTTGCAGGCACTGGCTGCTGTGCTGGCTGGTCAAGGACAGAGGAAGTGGAAGAGTGGGGGAAGGCTTCCTCTAGTCGCTGAACAAGGAGCTGCTGCAACTCCCTTGTTCGCTGCTCACGGTCTCCAGCAGGTAGAAGCTGAGCCACCTTCCCCATCAGCCGTAGGTCCAGGATCATGCTGATGCAGGCGTCCTCCCGAGCTTGCATCTGCTTGACCCTGGAGTCTGTGCGCAGGCGGCGCAGCATGTGCGCTGCCATGGGGAACAGGGTGGTCCGTCCAGCAGAGACATCAGGGTCAGCGCCACAACGCTGTCCTCCTCCTCATCTGGCCCCGGAGCCTCTTCATCCTCTCTCACCCTCGCACCACTGCTGCTGCACTACGCTATTCCCCCTCAGCAGCAACATCCAGGACCTCCAACTCCTATTCCTCCTCCAGCAACTCAAAATCCTGCGCAGAGGTGGACTGCAAAGGTGGCTGCTGTTCCAGCTGGATCAGGGCCTCCTCTCCCACATCCACCAGATCACAAAGTGCCCTGTCCAGCAGACCAACAAAGGGCACCCATTGGCAGAGGGATTGCCTACTCCTTGCTTACCAGTTTGGTTCCCTGCAGGAAGGGAGCCAACACCAAGCAGACCTGCTGCATCTGCCCTCACTGTGTGTTGGAGAGGAGCTAGAGTTTGGTGGTGCCGGGCGAGCGTGCCATCAGCCCTCCTCTGCTCAACCAGCTGCTCCAACATCGCCAGGGTGGGGTTCCAGCGAGTTGGCACATCGATGATTAGCTGGTGTTGTGGCAGGCCCTCGCGCTGCTGCATGTCAGCCAGGTTTGCTGTGGCAGCTGCTGAGTGGCGGAAAGTGCGCACAATTTTCCGAGCCACGTACAAACGATTGTCCATCCCCTGGTAGGACTTCTGCACCACCAGGTTCAAGACGTGGACCAAGCAGGGGACGTGGGTCAAGTGTTCTCTGTTGATGGCAGACAGCAGGTTAGCCGCATTGTCGGACACCACCAATCCGACTCTGAGGCCTCTGGGGGTCAGCCACGTCTTCTCCTGCTCCCTCAGATAGCGGAGCACGTTGGGTGCCATCATTTGGGTCTTCCCAAGGCTGACCATCTCCAGCAGCGCTTGGCAGTGACAGGCCTTCACACTACTGCTGAGGCGGGTCTGCTTGGCGGGAGCTGCTGCTTCTCCCCTGACCCCGCGTGGTGGCACCACATAGTGGGCGACTGGTGCTGCTGCTGCTGATGCGCCCGAGGATGGACCTGCTGCTTCCTCGCTGGCACATTCCACCAGGCTGACCCAGTAGGCCGTGAAGGACAGGTAGTGGTCTGTCCCAAACCAACTGCTCCACGAATCCATGGTTATGTGGATCTGCTCACTCACGGCGTGATCGAGCGAGCGGCCCACATTCACCATAGCAAACTGGTGCAGTGCTGGGATCGCCGTGCGGGAGAAGTAGTGGCAGCTGGGGACTTGCCACTCCGGGATCCCAAAATGAAGCAGCGCTCTCATGTCACTCTCCTCCTGCACAAAGGAGTATGGCAGGAGCTGGGAGCACATGGCCCGGGCAAGCAACCCATTCAGCACACGGATGCGCCTTCGTCACACCAGGAAATGACTCGCTGAGAAGGGTCTGACGGCATTTGCCTGCATGTGAGAAGAGGAGGCCACTGTGGAGGGAGCTGATGAGGCCACTGAGGACTGGCTGCCCAGGGGGGGAGCAGTGAGTTGCTGCGCTCCCCCTGCTGCTGATGCTGGATGAGCAGGAGGGTGGGATGCTGCTGCTGCTGCTGAAGTCTGTGCAGTGGCTGTCTGGCTCTGACCACTGCCTATGCCACTGTCCTTCAGCTTCAGAAACTCACTGTAGTCCTGAAAGTGTTTGGTCTCCAAGTGGGTCTGCAGGCATGAGGTACACAACTTGTTGAGATTGCAACCTCTGCTCAGGCTGGCACCGCAATTGTGGCAAATGGCACGGGTCTTGTCGTCTTCGCACACAGTGAAGTAACACCAGACTGCGGATTTCAACTTGCCCTTCAAGCTTGAGGGCTGAGGAGCTTTTTTGCCTTTGGAGGGCTGTTTATTTTTTTGGGAGGAGCTTTGGTGCGGGTGGTGGTGGTAGCGGCTGAAGCAGCAGGCTGTGGCTCCTGCCTTCCATGCCCTGTGCTGGCCGCCATGCTGCTGCCACGCCTCTGGGCCAGAGGCACTTCCTCCTCCGATGATGAGCTGCCTTCAACAAACTGTGCTGGTGGTGGCACATAGGGACGATCCAGCACATCATCATCATCCCCAAACATCTCCTCTGAGCCCGCCTCAACCAACTCCTCTGCAACATCCCCTGCATCACGCCCTCCTCCTCCTCAGCAAAATCAGGTTGTTGTTCTGCGTCAACAACAAACTCCTCCACCTCAAACTCCTCCTACACCTCCTCCTTGCATGCCCCCATCATCTCCTCCTCAAACTGCTCCACAACATCCCTCAAAACGCTTGCGGTCCCTGGGGTGAGCTCATTGAGGGCAGGCTGGTTGCTGGGGTCGACGTGACCTTAAACGGTGGTGGAGGCCAGCTGCGGACCGGAGTGCTGGTGGTGGTGGCACTGGAGGTCTGGCTGAAAACGGTGGCTTGCTGTTCCGCCATCATTTCCACCACAGCCTCTGCTTGGCTCTCCGCAATGGGCCGGGAGTGACGACCCATCTCAAAGATGGGTGCAACACGCTGCTGTTGCGCCTCTGCTCCCTCCTCAACTCTGCGGTCAGTGGCTGGCGGCGGACCAGTCATAGACCTGCTGCTGCTGGCAGTGGCTGCTGCAATGGCGCTGCCTCTCCTGGTGGTGCTTCACCCTCTACCTCTGCCAGGCATTGTGAAATAATATACAATTACAATATATAAGGCTGCCGCCTTATATAGAGGAGGGGAGGGCCAGGCTCCCCTCCTCTGATTGGTTGTTAGGGCCTCGGCTGGGGGCCTTTTGATTGGCCCAATGACGTCATCCCCTGGATACCAAAGCTGAATTTGTGATCGCGAGTGATCAAGGCCGAATTCGAGACGCTATTCGGGTATATTTGTATTTGAATTCGGCAGCAGCATAGCTTTTCAAATTCGACTTCGGCAACCATGAAAATCTACCCGGGTAAATTAGAATTTGCGATGCCTGGCAAGCACCACTGGTGCTATACAGTGGTGCAAAAGATGACAGAGGCACCCTGGAGGGGGAGGCTGGGAGGTGCAGGTGACACAACCCCCCCTCCCCCCCAGCATGGCCAGTGACGGGAAGAGCCGCCCGCACTCACTTACCAAAATTAAAAACAGGCACTTGTTTTTAATTTTGGGAGGTTTGAGCCGGTGGCTCTTCTCGGCGCTTGCTACACTGGGGGGGTCGTCTGCACCTCCCTGCCTCCCTCTCCGGGGTGTCGCTGTGGTTTCCAAGCAGTGAGAGGGTTTCGAGCCCTGTCATTCCTTGTTTGTATGAGGGCATTGGAGAGCCTTCCTGTGGCTCTCTTGGATAGTGCTATTATAGCATGTAGTGCAACCTATGTAATATGTTGCAGTGGTGCGTAATATGTTGGCGCTTTATTAATACAATAAATAAAAATAAAAAAAAACACTTTGCGGTATTAGTTTTAGACCCTGCATATTTTGGCATGTGAAAGAAAATGCATAGTTGCATGAGCAATGTCTCGTGATTAGCCAATTACGCAAAATTTGCAAAGCCAGATTTGTTAGGTTCCACTCGGTGTTTGATGCACACATAAAATTCTTTGTTGTATTGTTTCCACATCTTTTCCCTTTGGATGCGGGTAGTGGGTGGCTTGTTCTAGGTGGTGAGAGGCCTGGAGCGAGCTATCTGCGCCTGTCCTTCCTCACCTGGAGTGTGTTGCGTGAAAGCCAGCCCTGAGCTCCAAATCTTGGCTTGGGGTGGCCCATGCTCCACTCCCTCCTTCCTCATGTGTTGCTCCCAAGTTGCGCTTATGTAGCAGAACACAATGGACGTAAGGTAAGTGCCTGTTTTATTAATTTTGGGAGGAGGGTGCGGTGGCTCTTCCTGGCACTGGCCATGCTGGGGGGGGGGGGGGTCGCCTGCACCTCCCAGCCTCTCCCTACGGCATGCCGCTGTGTGGGTTCTAGGCAGTGAGAGGGCGCCTCCCCGTGGCGCTCCTGAATAGTGTTAATGTAGCATGAACTAATCCCCGCAGGGCTGCGGTATTAGTTTTAGACCCTGCATATTTTGGCATACGAAAGCAAATGTATATTTGCATGAGCAATGTCTCGTGATTAGCCAATTAGGCCAAATTTGTAAAGCCAGATTTGCCAGGTTCCACTTGGTGTTTGATGCACACATAAAATTCTCTGTTGTAGTGTTAAAGGAGTTCTTTTGCGGAAAAAAGTAGGCAGTTAAAAAAATGAGACAGAAGACAGGTTTTGGGTCAGTCCATCTTTTTAAGGGGGATTCTCAGGGCTTTCTTTGCTTTCAACAGCATTTTCTGAACAACAGTTGCAAAATGTAACTGACATAATAGTGTGCAAGTGATTAGGGAAGTCGGCTGGTATCTTGCTATTTTGGCAGTTAAACTGCTGTTCAGGAAATGCTGTTGAAAACAAAGAAAGCCCTGAGAATCCCCCTTAAAAAGATGGACTGGCCCAAAACCTGTCATCTGTCACATTTTTTAACTGCCTACTTTTTTCGCGAAAGAACCCCTTTAATCATCTTTTTGTAACAGCTTTTCATAACTTTTTTGCTATTTATAAGCATTTCAAATAGTTTTTGAGGTATTATACAGTAGTAGTTTTCCAAAATATTTCAAAAAAAGACCCCAGCAAACATACTCAAAAAACAAGTGGAGAAAATTTAAAATAGTGAAAAAGCATGGCTTTTCACAACATTATAAATTTTCCTTAGATTTTAACCACTTCATGCCATAGGCTGACAGGAACAAATACGCATGCAAATACGCATGCACATGAACGAACACTTCCACGGCTGGTGTGACTCCACGTCTCATTCAGCAGAATAGCTAAACTTATATAAACATCCTATTAACACTAAAGGTGCACAGATAGTGTGTTTATATACATTCATATTGAAGGAAGTGATTACATTCAACCCCACAGCACACACAGTGTAATGAAAATACAGAAATGATAATAATAAAAAAAAATAAAAAAATAAAAAGCAGATTGAGAAAATGTTTTCTGGACTAGATATTGTAACATTTTAACTATTATAGCTTGTTATAAATGTCACTGAATTCACATACATATACCATTTATTTATACCAGGAACTTAATATGGAGAACACAGTTAACATATTTGCAAATTGTCTGCATTTTATTGCCTAGTCCAAGGTACCAGAAAGTTAATGCAACACTTATTAGTCCTCACTGTTATTTTTTATATGGTATCCAAGAATCTCTTTATGATCCCAGCCTTGAACATTGAGTGCATTTTGCTATTTGAAACAAATTCCATGTACTTTTATGTTGCGGAAGAAATGCGACTTACTGTAAATATGCAACATAAAATATGCAGGAAACTAATATGCTGTTGTAAATTCTTATCCCTTCCTTATGGTTATATCATCTTGCTTACCAACTTAGCCAGCCTAGCTTATACAAAGTAGCTCACAATAGATACCTCAACATCCCAGACCATCTTTCTAACCTAATCTGATGTACAAACAATTCTACACTCTCTGATATTAGCTGAAAATCAAAGCAAGTGAAGTGTGGTCTGGCTTTAGTCGAGGAGCATAAATGCAGACATCAAACCAACAAGTGTTAATACCGCTGATATCTTTAATGACTAACTGTACGTGGTTTATTGCAAGCTTTCCAAATGTTACGTTTCTTCTTCAGGCGTTATACAGAGTATATGGTTCTGATTCCGTTCTGCATAAGCTCTATCAAAGCAGATCCGATTTAATCAGTTTTTATTTGGAAAGGGGAATTATATTGTTATCTGTATGCACACCCACATTAACAACAACAACAATAACAATAATAATAATAATACTATTTTTGTTGTACTCAAAATGCTGTGACCCTGCATTATGCAGTCTCAAATGCTCGGGAGAGGAGGTGGGTTTTTAGCCTTTTATTAAAGCCATTCAGAGAAGGAGCCTCTCACATTAATTGTGGAAGTTAGTTCCATAGAGTGGGTGCTACATGGGAAAAGGCCTGAGCACCAAATATTTTAAGTGAATCCTGGGAAAAACCAAATTCTTCTTACTGGCAGAGCAGAGGGTGCATGGAGGGACATAAAGTTCCAATAGATCTGCTATGTCCTTGGGTCCCATGTGGTGTAGAGCTTTGAATGTCAGGAGGCAGGTCTTAAAATGGATTCTCCATTTTACTGGCAACCAGTGAAGAGTTTGCAGTACTGGGGTGATGTGTGAGCTGCGGGGGGCATTGGCTAGGAATTTGGCTGCTGCTGCATCCTTTACTAGCTGTAGGGGGCGCATAACCTTATCTGGGGATCCAACGAACAGGGCATTACAGTAGTCCAGACTGGAGGATAGGTAGGTCTTCAGCTGGGATAAGGTGTTTAATTTTTGCTATATTTCTCAGAAGGAAGAATGAGGACTTGATGACAGCCGATATATGCTGTCTGAGTGTTAGCTTTCCATCCAAGATTACCCCAAGGTTTTTTCAACAGAGTATTTATACTACACAGCATCTCCCCCAATTGCTAGTTCAAAGCTGGGAGAGTTTTGGACTTTATCCATCATGTGTGTACTGCCTACCACCAGCACCTGTTTTGTCAGAGTTCAGCCTCAACCAGCTGGATGCTGATGGGTCTTGTGTGCCAGGCTTGAAGGACAGATACAGTTGTGTGTTGTCTGTGTAACAATAGTATCCTAGGCCATAGGTCTGGACTATGGACTGACTGTTAACATATTTCAGTTTGGGCATATGACTACCCCCAATCATGTTGATTTGAGCATCCAAACATTGTAAAAATATGCATAACAATCATTAAGATGCTCATTAATGCTAATATTTTAACTAGTTCACCACTGAGGGTTTTTTTCCCCTTACGGACCAGAACAATTTTCACCTAACAGTGCTCCTCCTATGCATTTGTCAATACTAATACCACTACTTATCACACCTAAATGGTCTATACATTGTTTATTTTGTCACAAATTGACTTTCTTTGGGTGGTACTCTTTGCTGAGAATTATTTTCTTTTATATTTACATTTTAAAGGGAATAAGAATCAAAAATTTTGAGCCATTATAGTTTTACGATAATATGTGCTACTGTAAATAAAACCCAGATATTTTATTTGCCAATTTTTCCTGTTTATTACAACATTGACATTATAACCCTAGTACAATGAACTATGTGCAATATACAATGGCAACAATATTTTATTTCCATTTCGTGTTTTTAATTTTCTCATTGTACTCTATTAGAGTTGGGCCGAACCTCCGATTTTAAGTTCGCGAACCCTGTTCGGGAACTTCCGCAAAAGGTTCGGTTCGCGAAAAAGTTCGCGAACCGCAATAGACTTCAATGGGGAGGCGAACTTTCAAAGTTTTAAAACATTCTATCAGCTGGAAAAATGATAGAAAACATGTTTCAAGAGCTCTAATACCTGGAGCCACACCTAATTGAGTGAAATACACATCATTGCTGGAGGACCCACCCTCCCTCCCTCCTCCAAGCAAGGTCCTTTATACCATTTGCCTACCTACACTAATTAGTTATTGGACAGCTGCTACACACTCTGCTAGGGAGATTTTATCCTCCCTCCTCCCTCCTACCGGAGGGAGGAGGGTCTCTTCTGCCAGGGAATAATACTATTTTAAAAACCAGTATACATCATACCATAGCTGGGAATACATACATGAGTATACATCATACCATAGCTGGGGATACATACATGAGTATACATCATACCATAGCTGGGAATGCGAACCCAGATCTCACTGTGTGGTGGGCACATCACCCTAAGCACTGTACCACTACAGAAGTAAGTGTAGCTTGCCTAAAATTTAACATTTATGCTCAATGCAATAGAACCATTAGGTTGCTTAAAGGAGAACTGTAGTGAGAGGTATATGGAGGCTGCCATATTGATTTCCTTGTAAGCTATACCAGTTGCCTGGCAGCCCTGCTGATCTATTTGGCTGCAGTAGTGTGAATCACACCAGAAACAAGCATGCAGCTAATCTTGTCAGATCTTACAAAAATGTCAAACACCAGATCATACCATAGCTGGGAATCGAACCCGGATCTCACTGTGTGGTGGGCACATCACCCTAAGCACTGTACCACTACAGAAGTAAGTGAAGCTTGCCTAAAATTTAACATTTATGCTCAATGCAATAGAACCATTAGGTTGCTTAAAGGAGAACTGTAGTGAGAGGTATATGGAGGCTGCCATATTGATTTCCTTTTAAGCTATACCAGTTGCCTGGCAGCCCTGCTGATCTATTTGGCTGCAGTAGTGTGAATCACACCAGAAACAAGCATGCAGCTAATCTTGTCAGATCTTACAAAAATGTCAAACACCAGATCATACCATAGCTGGGAATCGAACCCAGATCTCACTGTGTGGTGGGCACGTCACCCTAAGCACTGTACCACTACAGAAGTAAGTGAAGCTTGCCTAAAATTTAACATTTATGCTCAATGCAATAGAACCATTAGGTTGCTTAAAGGAGAACTGTAGTGAAAGGTATATGGAGGCTACCATATTGACTTCCTTTTAACCACTTGAGGACCCACCCTTTACCCGCCTTAAGGACCAGCGCTGTCTTAGCTGATCTGTGCTGGGTGGGCTCTGCAGCCCCCAGCACAGATCAGCGTGCAGGCAGAGCGACCAGATCGCCCCCCTTTTTTCCCCACTAGGGGGATGATGTGCTGGGGGGGTCTGATCGCTCCTGCCTGCCGGGTGTTGCGGGGGGGGGCACCTCAAAGCCCCCCTCCGCGGCGAAATCCTCCCCCTCCCTCTCCTACCTGGCCCCCCCTGGAGATCCGGGCTGTACAGGACGCTATCCGTCCTGTGCAGCCAGTGACAGGCTGTCTCCTGTCACATGGCGGCGATCCCCGGCCGCTGATTGGCCGGGGATCGCCGATCTGCCTTACGTCGCTGCTGCGCAGCAGCGCCGTACAATGTAAACAAAGCGGATTATTTCCGCTTGTGTTTACATTTAGCCTGCGAGCCGCCATCGGCGGCCCGCAGGCTATTCACGGAGCCCCCCGCCGTGAATTGACAGGAAGCAGCCGCTCGCACGAGCGGCTGCTTCCTGATTAATCAGCCTGCAGCTGGCGACGCAATACTGCGTCGCAGGTCCTGCAGCTGCCACTTTGCCGACGCACGGTATAAGCGTGCGGTCGGCAAGTGGTTAAGCAATACCAGTTACCTGGCTATCCTGCAGATCCTCTGCCTCCAATACTTTTAGCCCTAGACCCAAGCATGCAGCAGATCTGGTGTTTGACATTTTTGTAAGATCTGACAAGATTAGCTGCATGCTTGTTTCTGGTGTGATCCACACTACAGTGGCTGGATAGTGTACTGGTTAAGAGCTCTGCCTTTGACATGGGAGACCAGGGTTTGAATCCTGGCTAGGTCAAGTACCTATTCAGTAAGGAGTTCAAGGCAAGACTCCCTAACACTGCAGGGTGGCCTCTTGAGCACGTCCCTGTGGCTGCAGCTCTTGAGCGCTTTGAGTCTGACAGGAGAAAAGCGCTATACAAATGTTTGGATTATTATTACTGCAGCCAAATAGATCAGCAGGGCTGCCAGGCAACTGGTATAGCTTAAAAGGAAATCAATATGGCAGCCTCCATATACCTCTCACTACAGTTCTCCTTTAACCATCTTAGCGGTATGGACGAGCTCAGCTCGTCCATCACCGCCGATGGCTGCCGCTCAGGCCCTGCTGGGCCGATTTTGTTCAAATAAAGAGCAGCACACGCAGCCGGCACTTTGCCAGCCGCGTGTGCTGCCCGATCGCCGCCGCTCTGCGGCGATTCGCCACGAGCAGCGGCGAAAGAGGGTCCCCCCAGCCGCCTGAGCCCAGCGTAGCCGGAACAAAAAGTTCCGGCCAGCGCTAAGGGCTGGATCGGAGGCGGCTGACGTCAGGACGTCGGCTGACGTCCATGACGTCACTCCGCTCGTCGCTATGGCGACGATCTAAACAAAACAAGGAAGGCCGCTCATTGCGGCCTTCCTTGTTTATTCTGGGCGCCGGAGGCGATCGGAAGAACGCCTCCGGAGCGCCCTCTAGTGGGCTTTCATGCAACCAACTTTCAGTTGGCTGCATGAAATAGTTTTTTTTAAATTTAAAAAAAACCCTCCCGCAGCCGCCCTGGCGATCTTAATAGAACGCCAGGGTGGTTAAGCAACCTAATGGTTCTATTGCATTGAGCATAAATGTTAAATTTTAGGCAAGCTTCACTTACTTCTGTAGTGGTACAGTGCTTAGGGTGACATGCCCACCACACAGTGAGATCTGGGTTTGATTCCCAGCTATGGTATGATCTGGTGTTTGACATTTTTGTAAGATCTGACAAGATTAGCTGCATGCTTGTTTCTGGTGTGATTCACACTACTGCAGCCAAATAGATCAGCAGGGCTGCCAGGCAACTGGTATAGCTTAAAAGGAAATCAATATGGCAGCCTCCATATACCTCTCACTACAGTTCTCCTTTAAGCAACCTAATGGTTCTATTGCGTTGAGCATAAATGTTAAATTTTAGGCAAGCTTCACTTACTACTGTAGTGGTACAGTGCTTAGGGTGACGTGCCCACCACACAGTGAGATCTGGGTTCAATTCCTGGCTATGGTATGATGTATACTGGTTTTTAAAATAGTATAATTCCCTGGCAGAAGAGACCCTCCTCCCTCCAGTAGGAGGGAGGAGGTGGGAGGCCAATTAAAATCTCCCTAGCAGAGTGTGTAGCAGCTGTCCCATAACTAATTAGTGTAGGCAGACAAATGGTATAAAAGGACCTAGCTTGCTAGGGAGGGTGGGTGGGATCTTTAGCACTGAAAGCAGTGTGTTTGACAGTAAAATGGAAGCGAAAAATTTTGCTCAATACAGCTTTATGGGGCGAATCGAACTTCCGCAAAAGTTCGCCTGATGCAGGCGAACGCGAACCCCCAAAGTTCGCCTGGAACCGTTCGCCGGCGAACCGTTCGGCCCATCTCTATACTCTATAAATAATTAAAAGCCCTAATTTGAAAAATAAAATAGTATCCCCTCATAGCGCATATATATACAGTGGCTTGCAAAAGTATTCAGCCCCCTTGAAGTTTTCCACATTTTGTCATATTACTGCCACAAACATGAATCCATTTTATTGGAATTCCATGTGAAAGACCAATACAAAGTGGTGTACATGTGATAAGTGGAACAAAAATCAGCCATGATTCCAAACATTTTTTACAAATAAATAACTGCAAAGTGTGGTGTGCGTAATTATTCAGCCCCCTGAATCAATACTTTGTAGAACCACCATTTGCTGCAATTACAGCTGTCAGTCTTTTAGGGTATGTCTCTACCAGCTTTGCACATCTAGAGACTGAAATCCTTGCCCATTCTTCTTTGCAAAACAGCTCCAGCTCAGTCAGATTAGATGGACAGCGTTTGTGAACAGCAGTTTTCAGATCTTGCCACAGATTCTTGATTGGATTTAGATCTGGACTTTGACTGGGGCATTCTAACACATGGATATGTTTTGTTTTAAACCATTCCATTGTTGTCCTGGCTTTATGTTCAGGGTCGTTGTCCTGCGGGAAGGTGAACCTCCGACCAAGTCTTTTGCAAACTCCAAGAGTTTTTCTTCCAAGATTGTCCTGTATTTGGCTCCATCCACCTTCCCATCAATTCTGACCAGCTTCCCTGTCTCTGCTGAAGAGAAGCACCCCTAGAGCATGATGCTGCCACCACCATATTTGACAGTGGGGATTGTGTGTTCAGAGTAATGTGCAGTGTTAGTTTTCCGCCACACATAGCGTTTTTCAGTTTGGCCAAAAAGTTCCATTTGTGTCTCATCTGACCAGAGCATCTTCTTCCACATGTTTGCTGTTTCCCCCACATGGCTTGTGGCAAACTGCAAATGGGACTTCTTATGCTTCTCTGTTAATAATGGCTTTCTTCTTGCCACTCTTCTATAAAGGCCAACTTTGTGCAGTGCACAACTAATAGTTGTCCTATGGACAGATTCCCCCACCTGAGCTGTAGATCTCTGCAGCTCGTTCAGAGTCACCATGGGCCTCTTGACTGCATTTCTGATCAGCGCTCTCCTTGTACGGCCTGTGAGTTTAGGTGGACGGCCTTGTCTTGGTAGGTTTACAGTTGTGCCATACTCCTTCCATTTCTGAATGATCGCTTGAACAGTGCTCCGTGAGATGTTCAAGAATTTGGCACTCTTTTTGTAGCCTAAGCCTGCTTTACATTTCTCAACAACTTTATCCCTGACCTGTCTGGTGTGTTCTTTGGACTTCATGGTGTTGTTGCTCCCAATAGTCTCTTAGACAACCTCTGAGGCCGTCACAGAGCATCTGTATTTGTACTGACATTAGATTACACACAGGTGCACTCTATTTAGTCATTAGCACTCATCAGGCAATGTCTATGGGCAACTGACTGCACTCAGACCAAAGGGGGCTGAACAATTACGCACACCCCACTTTGCAGTTATTTATTTGTAAAAAAAATGTTTGGAATCATGTAGGATTTTCGTTCCACTTCTTACGTGTACACCCCTTTGTATTGGTCTTTCACGTGGAATTCCAATCAAATTGATTCATGTTTGTGGCAGTAATGTGACAAAATGTGGAAAACTTCAAGGGGGACAAATACTTTTGCAAGCCACTGTATATGTGTATATGTGTATATATATATATATATATATATACTGTATATATATATATATATATATATATATATATATATATATATATGTATATATATATATATATATATACAGTGGGTTGCAAAAGTATTCGGCCCCTTTGAAGTTTTCCACATTTTGTCATATTACTGCCACAAACATAAATCAATTTTATTGGAATTCCACGTGAAAGACCAACACAAAGTGGTGTACACGTGAGAAGTGGAACGAAAATCATACATGATTCCAAACATTTTTTACAAATAAATAACTGCAAAGTGGTGTGTGCATAATTATTCAGCCCCTTTTGGTCTGTGTGCAGTCAGTTGCCTATAGACATTGCCTGATGAGTGCTAATGACTAAATAGAGTGCACCTGTGTGTAATCTAATGTCAGTACAAATACAGCTGCTCTGTGAGGGCCTCAGAGGTTGCCTAAGAGAATATTGGGAGCAACAACACCATGAAGTCCGAAGAACACACCAGACAGGTCAGGGATAAAGTTATTGAGAAATTTAAAGCAGGCTTAGGCTACAAAAAGATTTCCCAAGCCTTGAACATCCCACGGAGCACTGTTCAAGCGATCATCCAGAAATGGAAGGAGTATGGCACAACTGTAAACCTACCAAGACAAGGCCATCCACCTAAACTCACAGGCCGAACAAGGAAAGCGCTGATCAGAAATGCAGTCAAGAGGCCCATGGTGACTCTGGACGAGCTGCAGAGATCTACAGCTCAGGTGGGAGACCCTGTCCATAGGACAACTATTAGTCATGCACTGTACAAAGTTGGTCTTTATGGAAGAGTGGCAAGAAGAAAGCCATTGTTAACAGAAAGCATAAGAAGTCCCGTTTGCAGTTTGCCACAAGCCATGTGGGGGACACAGCAACCATGTGGAAGAAGGTGCTCTGGTCAGATGAGACCAAAATGGAACATTTTGGCCAAAATGCAAAACGCTATGTGTGGCGGAAAACTAACACTGCACATCACTCTGAACACACCATCCCCATTGTCAAATATGGTGCTGGCAGCATCATGCTCGGGTGGTGCATCTCTTCAGCAGGGATAGGGAAGCTGGTCAGAGTTGATGGGAAGATGGATGGAGCCAAATACAGGGCAAACTTGGAAGAAAACCTCTTGAAGACTGCAAAAGACTTGAGACTGGGGCGGAGGTTCACCTTCCAGCAGGACAATGACCCTAAACTTAAAGCCAGGGCAACAATGGAATTATTTAAAACAAAACATATCTATGTGTTAGAATGGCCCAGTCAAAGTCCAGATCTAAATCCAATCGAGAATCTGTGGCAAGATCTGAAAACTGCTGTTCACAAACGCTGTCCATCTAATCTGACTGAGCTGGAGCTGTTTTGCAAAGAAGAATGGGCAAGGATTTCAGTCTCTAGATGTGCAAAGCTGGTAGAGACATACCCTAAAAGACTGGCAGCTGTAATTGCAGCAAAAGGTGGTTCTACAAAGTATTGACTCAGGGGGCTGAATAATTAGGCACACCCCACTTTGCAGTTATTTATTTGTAAAAAATGTTTGGAATGATGTTTGATTTTCGATCCACTTCTCACGTGTACACCACTTTGTATTGGTCTTTCACGTGGAATTCCAATAAAATTGATGCATGTTTGTGGCAGTAATGTGACAAAATGTGGAAAAGTTCAAGGGGGCCGAATACTTTTGCAACCCACTGTATATATATATATATATATATATATATATATATATATATATATATATATATATTACGCTAAGACCCTAATACAAGAATGTATGTATTATCTTTAAAATGTAGTCACTTTGGCTATTTCTATTTCATAAGGTTTTTGAGTTTGGTAACTGTGGGGTTAATGGGATTGATAAAGGGGTTAATGGGAATTATATTAATGTGTAGGTTTTTTTAGTGCACTATTAAATTTTGGCCACTAGATGGCATATTCTTGCAAAGAAAGCTGAATCACAGCTTTCTTTGCAAATAGAAAGTGAAACTTAGATTAGCTTTGGGAACATATGTTCCATTCACCAATCTGTGTATTAAAGGCAGGGCACAGGGGCACACGCCCGAGTGCATGCACCATGCATAGAAAGCTGCAGACTAATATCTACAACCCTGGGACTCTAGATGAAGTCCTGCAGGGTGTAGATATACTGCCCCCACAGCAAAAAGTAGTTAAGTGAACAAACTTATTTTTTATTAGATCCTTTAGCTCAAAAGAATGAGAAGATCTATTAGGCCCATCAACTACTCTGTTTTTGTACAATGAACACCTGAATAATCTAATTGAAAAATACTAATGTCCACAAAAGCAAAAAACCCACAAGAAGATGAATCAGGTGATCTACGGCAATAGACAAATGAGCGTTCCCCACTCCATCTTCTGCAATTGCATGCCATGGGAAGTGGGAACAAACAACGGGCACAAATGAGACTTCAAATCATCGTGATAATTAGCATGAGAGTATAAGAGAATTGGATCCTGCAAAAATCACGTTGTGGGTACGGACCTTAAAGTGTACCCGAGGCGACATGTGGCATGATGATATAAACCTGTGTATGTAGAGGGCATATTATATTAATAACCAGGCTGTTTTACTTGTTTTATTTTGCTGCCATCGGTTGCTTGTCAGGAATATAGTAGACCTCACTGATAAGCAAATTATAACCATAAAAGTTTTCCTGGTACAATTCAACTTCTGAGTGCAGGGAGATATAGAAAAAAAAAAAGGTCAATGATTCATGTATTTTCATTCAGGGACAGGGGTGCTCGGATACCACTTTTTAAAATCTGAGTAGATTCGGATCCGGGTACCCAGATATCCGGATTCGAATCAGATATCCGAACCCAATATCGGGTCAGATTCAGATATCCAAATAGAAAACCGGAAGTAGCCTTTAAAATGCTTCCAAAACATTTTGGAAGGTCAAAATCTCTCTCTCTCTCTCTCTCTCCCCCCCCCCCCACCCCCCCTCTCTCTCTCTCTCTCTCTCTCTCTCTCTCTCTCCCTTCGAAAGGGATTTTTGCCATTGAAGGTGATTTTGGCTTCTGCTCAGATATCTGAACTAACTATCCGGCCGGATTTCGGATATTCGATGGGAAATCCGAGTTTGTCCAGATAGTGCTATTCGGATTTTAAAAAATATCCGAATTGCTATTCAATATTCGGATAGTGGAAAAAGTTTGGATTATCTGGGTAGTTCGAAAATCCAAAATCTGGATGAGCAGCACTATTCAGGGACACTAAATAGGCTGTCATTGAGCAAAGACATCAAAATATTCAATCTAGTTTGTAAATGTTTAAATATAAAACAAAACTATGGGACGTCTTAAAAAGTCATTTTAGGGGTAGGAGGATAAATACAATTTTTATCCCATTAGTTTATTTTCACTGCGGGTTCACTTTAAAAATGGCACTGTTGATGGACATCTTTAGGGGTAGTAAATTCAAAAACAAAGATCTACTCCACACAGCTAGAAGAGACCACATATTAAATTCAAATGAAAACATCTCACATATTGCCTCCCAAGTCTCAACCCTACATCGACAATAGAATACATGGAATTGACCCCCCCCCCCCCAAAAAATAAAAAAATAAAAAAATAAAAAAAAAAATAAAAATAAAATAAAAACACTTTATTTGCAGAACAGCACCATGTTTTTTTTGTTGTTGTTGTTGTTTTATTTTTTGTAATTTGCTACCATTGTGCACCTTCCATTTATTTTACTAGGGGCAGTGAAAAGTGAAAAGGAACCTTAAGGTACATGCAACATGGTGAGATAGACATGTATGTGTATAGGCAATATGCTGTGCTCATTTTCTGCTTTTTTTTTTTTTGCCTGCAAGAGTTAATATTCAGCTATGCAACTGACAGTTTCTATCCAGCCAGGACTCAGTGGACTATGGATGGATGGACATTCATCTCTAATAAGGAATTATCCATCCAGCCCTGGCACAGAACCAGGCTTCTGAGTGCAGGGGGTAGATAAAAAAGGTCAATAGTCTATATATTTTGCCTCTGTGAGATACTGGACAGACTTTATTGAGCTGAGACTAAACAATAAAACAATTTTTTTTCCGTTTTTAAACATAACATAAAACTGTAGGATATCTAAGAGCATTTTTTTTAGGAGTAGGAGCATAGATACAATTGTTTGTCTCATCAGTGTATTTTCACTTTAGGTTCACTTTAAATATTTTTCTTTATTTAACAGTCTATAATCTCCTTACTCCTTACTAGTACATATATTTTATTTTTACATTTCAACATCAGCAAAAATAGACATTTTACTGACTGATTGTTCTAATTCTTCAATGTTTCTTCTCACTCATTTTTCTAAACAAAGCATTTTTCGGTAGAGGATTCTTCTCTTCTTCTATATCCTCTTTAGGCATTTTCTCTTTCTTAAGGTCATCAAGCTGTGCTTGGAAATCCCTGGCTTGTTGTTTTAGCTTCTGCTCCATGTTTAAATGCATTTCCTGTGAGAACAGTAACAATTCGAGCTGTAATATGTACGAACAGAGGCGCCAAGCAGAGTAAAACAATGTTCTAAAAATGATAAAAAGAGGGAAGTCGAGGTGGACACACCTCCCTCTGGTAGTGGACATATACTCAAATGCAGAGTAAAAAATATAAAATGTATTCACAGCTCCATAAAATCGCAACGCGTTTCGCGGTCAACAGTCCCGCTTCATCAGGCAGTACAGGAGCATATAAAACTGGTTTAGGTCCATTTTCCTATCTACAGAGAGCGATTTTTATACCTGAGTGGAGTCAGGTACTAATACTCCCCACCTGCCTGTCAAGTGGTTACCTGATGGTAACCCACCTTTGTGAGTATAAGAACCTTTGACTTTACATTATATATTGAGCTTACCAGACAATATTGCACTATTGGGCTCTTGGTGTCCTCTGTTTTGTTTTTACAAGTAACAATTCGAGCACATTAAGGACACAAGTTAGAAAAAATAAAGAATGCTGAATAGCAAAATGTAACTTAATGAATAAAATTGCTTATTTTTTACAATATTACTTTATAAATGATTTAGCTAATGTTTTCCCATTGTAAAACTTGATTCTCACGCTGACTTAAAGGGACTCCGAGCAGTGCAGAAACTATGGAAAGATGCATATCATTTTAAAGCTCTCTTTCTCCTCTTTCCAATGATATATAAACCACCGCCCTACACCTTTTAGTTTTCGCTATTTTCGCGATTGAAATTGCAGTGGCCGCGATTTCGATCGCGAAAATAGAGAAAACTAAAAGGCGTAGGACGACGATTTAGGAGTCGTCAGAAAGAGGAGAAAGAGAGCTTTAAAATGATATCCATTTTTCCATAGTTACATTGTATTACACAGGGCGACTTTTTCTCAAAGTCAGCAGCTGCATTCAGCAGAATGGAGCTGCTGACTTTGAGAAAAAGTCGTCCCGTGTAATACAATGTAACTATGGAAAGATGGATATCATTTTAAAGCTCTCTTTCTCCTCTTTTTGATGACCCCTAAATCGTCACCCTACGCCTTTTAGTTTTCTCTATTTCCGCGATCGAAATCGCAGCCGCGGCAATTTCAATTGCGAAAATAGCGAAAACTAAAAAGCTTAGGGCGGCGGTTTATATATCATTGGAATGAGGAGAAAGAGGGCTTTAAAATGATATGCATCTTTCTATAGTTTCTGCACTGCTCGGAGTCCCTTTAAGTTTTTAAACTTTTCACAGAAGGCGACATCTTTATTGCTGGCAAGGTGAAACAATGTGGAATGTTTGTTCGTTGAGTGTTCTGAAGTGAGCAGAAACAACAACTGGTCTCCCAGACTGCTTTGGAGCAGAAGACTAAACCTCACTGGGATGGTGAGGTTACATACTATTATCATTATTATTGTTGTTGTTGATGTTGTTGTTATTATTATTATTACTACTACAAGTACTATTATTACTATTATTATTATTATTATTTTATCACCTTTCTTCCTGGAGATTCAAAGAAAGTGTTTCTGATGCAGGGGCGGACTGGTCATTCGGCACTCGGGCACGGACCGAGGGCCCGTGGTCAGGGGGAGGGCCCGCCAGAGCACCCTGAGCAGGAGGGGAGGCAGCCAGTAAAGGGGAGTGGTATGTACAGTGGTGGAAAAGGGGGGATGTTCCTTTTGGGGCCCCCCTTCCTGGCTCTCCCCTCTGATAACTCGGCGGCTTAACAGCGGGCGGGGGCTTACCGCCGTTCCTCCAGCCGCAAGGGACGCTCTGCTCTGTGTGCGGCTAGTCTGGTCTTCAGTAGACCAGACTAGCCGCACACAGAGTAGAGCTCCCTCCGGCTGCTGGAAGAACGGCGGTAAGTCTCCGCCCCCTGACCGCCGAGTGACTGGAGGGAGAACCAGGAAGGGGGGCACCAAGGTGAGGAAAGGGGCGGGGACTTCCCCCTTCCTCACGCTCTGCACACCGCTCCCTTTCACTGCACTTCTCCCCTTCTGAAGGGACACCTATAGACCTAGCTACATACTGGGGACACCTAAAGACCTTTGCTGCATATACTGGGGACACCTATACACATTGCTACATATACTGGGAATACCTATACACCTGGCTATACTGGGGACATCTATAGACCTGGCTACATATACTGGGGATACCTATACACCTGACTGCATATACTGGGGACACCTATACACATTGCTACATATACTGGGAATACCTATAGACCTGGCTACATATGCTAGGAACACCTATAGACCTGGCTATCTATACTGGAGACACCTATAGACCTGGCTATCTGTACTGGGGACACCTATAGACCTGGCTACCTATTCTGGAGACACCTGTAGACCTGGCTATCTATACTGGGGACACCCATAGACCTGGCTACCTGTTCTGGGGACACCTATAGTCCTGGCTACCTATTCTGGGGACACCTTTAGACCTGGCTATCTAAACTTGGGACACCTATAGACCTGGTTACCTATTCTGGGGACTCCTATAGACCTGTCTACTTATACTGGGGACACCGACAGACCTGGATACCTGTACTGGGAACACCAATACACCTGGTTACTTCCACTGGGGGTACTGTAATGATCCGCTCAGCTGGCTGCACAGGCAGACAGCTGTTTGACCATTCCTTGACTCTGTGGGGTGCAGGTCTCTGGATAAGAGACCTGTCTTTGCTTTGCAAGCTTCAGACCTGCTCTGCTGAGGAATTTGCATATACTGATTAAGCAAATTCCCTAGTCGCCTCCCTTGAAGGTTTGCAGCATAAATACCATGTGATCCCACAGTCCTTCGCTGGTCATCATGGTTTGTTAGTGTTGAAACACTCCTGGAGTGTCAGCCTTGCTATTGTTTGCTAAAGATTATCTTAGAGTATTCCTGGGGACTGCATTAGGCATCCCTCTAGTATAGTCAGGTTGTATTATTTGTATTGCCTGTTCTGTCTTCTGTTTGTCCTTGCGATTGTGCTGTCGCCAGCGGTTGGCGATGGTGAATCGTTTGCTCCAGAACCTGGCTCACGCTTGCTCTGGCAGAAAGAGCAGTGGATCCTGCTAAGCTCTGTTTCTGTACTTGGATCACACTTGCTCTGGCGGAAAGAGCAGTGGATCCTGTTAGCCTGTTTCTGTATTTGGATCGCACTTGCTCTGGTGGAAAGAGCAGTGGATCCTGCTGGCCTGTTTCTGTACGTGGATCACACTTGCTCTGGGGAAAAGAGCAGTGGATCCTGCTAACTCTGTTTTCCTACTTGGTTCACACTCGCTCTGGCGGAAAGAGCAGTGGATCCTTCCTGTCCTGTCCCTGAACCTAGATCGCACTCGCTCTGGCGGAAGAGCTATGGATCTTATCTGACCTATTCCTGTTTCTGTTCGTTTGTCTGTCTGGATTGCACTCGCTCTAGCGGTAGCAGCGGTGGTTCCTTTTGAACTCTGTCTGGGAGTGTAGGCCAGAGCTGCGGTTGCTGCTGGCTGCTCCTTCTCTCTGTCTTGTCAGATACGAACGCTTGCTGTAGGCTCGGTGGGGTAACCGTTAAGCAAGCGTTCGCGTTCTCTATTTCGTGTTTGTGTCGCGTTGGTTAGTTAGGGTGGCGTGCTTGTCTCTGTTGCGCTTCTCATTGTTGTTTGCTGTGCCTTTGCTACTCTCGTGCTCTGTCTTGCTCAAGTCTTGTGTCACTTCTGGCAATCGCCTCTCTCACGATTGCGTTCCTACTTTGTTTCTGCTGTTGTGTGTGCACCGTCGCGGGTTGGCGATAGATTGGTGCACACACATACATTCTGTCCCTGTGCTCATTCTCATTCGCAATCGCTTCTCTTGCGATTGCGTTCTCACTTGGTTTTCACTGTTGTGTGTTCGCCGTCGCAGGTTGGCGACGAGATTGGTGGACATACATACATCCCTTCTCTGTGCTTATTCAGTCTTGTGTCGCTGTTAGCAATCACCATCTCTTGCGATTGCTTTCTCACCTGATCTTCACGGTTGTGTGTTCATCGTCACTGGATGGCGACTAGATTGGTGGACACACATACACCCTGTCGCTGTGCTCTCTCTCTTTAAGGGGCAAGGGCTATCTTACCCTGCATTGCTTCTCCTCGTACAATTCCTATTTGGCATCTGTGGCTGTTCCTCTGCACTCCACGGCTCCATCTGCCGGCAGGAATTTGCCTCTACAGGTGCATTGCACCTTTTGCTGGGTTCTCTCAGATTATATGCTTGTGGAGGATTTCCGCAGTGTCAGCGCACATCTTGTGCGCTGACCACGGAAAGAATTCCACAATTGTTACAGATACCTTTAGACCTGTTACCTATACTGGGGGCATCTATTTTGGGGTCTCTGCTGCTAGATTAACTATTTTTGGGGAACCGCTGCTGCCAGATTAAGTGTATTTTGGGGAACAGATGCCAGATTATGTGTATTTTTGGGGAACCGCTGCCAGATTATGTATTGTGGGGGAACCACTGCTGCAAGATTACATGTCTTTTGGGTGGTCCGCTGCCAGATTATGCATATTTTGGGCAACTGCTGCCAACTTATGTGTATGTTAGGGAAACTGCTGCTGCCAGATTACGTCTATTTTGGGGGAACGACTGCCATATTATCTGTATTTTGGAGGAACCTCTGCCAAATGGCGTAGATTTTTGGTGAAATGCTGTCAGATTGCATGTATTTTGGGGGGAAACACTAAGGCAGAGCTCAAACTTCCCCGACAGACCTTTTACACCCCTTGCCAAGGTCATGTATATTTTGCCCCACCCATGACCACACCCACATTCTGTTGCGTGACCACACCCATTTTTTGGCGCGGCACAGGGGTGTTTTTTTATCAGTATAAAATATCTGTCGGCAGTAAATTATTAGATCTTACTCCGTAAAAAATAACATGAAATGTGGGCGACACTGGTACGGGGCCCCATAATCTCCTATTGCCCGGGGGCCCCATGAGTTGTCAGTCCGCCCCTGTTCTGATGTTGAAATTAGGACAATACATGTAAAAAAATGGGTATCCTCAACCTAAGAACTGACTTTTTTTTTTCCAAACAAAGTTTAGATGCTCCACTATTATTTACTCTGCTGCTAGGATACTGCAATCGAAGAAAGACAGATAATATCACAATGAACAAACTCATTTTAAAGTATCTATTTTATTTTATCTAATCATTTTTTTATGTCAAGTCTTTTCATAAAAGTATTAAACACAGAACATTTCATACACAAAAGAGTTGTGTTTGAAACATAATGATCCAATGAAATAAGTACCCATTAAATGTTGCATAGAGTCTTATCAAAATGATATATCTATGAGTTGAGTGAAATCAAAGAACAGTAGTTCACAAAAATGAACAGAGCTACCAAACTACAGAAGTAAATTGTTGTGGACAAGCTATAACTGGTCATCCTCTAAGAGACCAAAGAGACAAAAGTTGAGTAATGGCTAAAGAAGCATATTAAATAGTTTGCCCACAGTACGCAGTCTACTGGAGCAATAACTTACATATCCCACAGAAAAGGGTGGTTCAAAAAATAATGTACAGTACACGTAAATTATATTCATAATGAAAAGAAATGGTATCACTCAATCAGGCTTACAAAAAAACATATAAATAGGAATCTCAGCTAAAAACTCACACAAAGCCTACAGATGCATGCAGCAACACCTCAAAAAATTAGATTGTTGGTTCCATACATCTAAAGACATGTGGGTGAGCCCCTCAGCCAGTGGCACAATCAACCTAATTGAGCAGTCCAAATGTTAACGCTGTAAACAGTCACATTCTTTACATACAATGAGCATATTCATGACTGGACATGCTTTTTAAGACTGCATGCAGGGTTACGGGCCCCAAATGTGCAGTTATCCATCGAAAAGGGGGGTGGGGGGGGGGGCATATGCACAGATACCACCTGTACTGCTGTGCTCACCATGTCAAACATTGCATATAAATGATGATGTTCTGCTCAGTCAGGCTGACAGCTAACATGCAAAGCGCCCAAAATGCCAAGAAGAAACATGGAGTACATAATGATCTTTTTAGCTAAAAATTCATAGCAAATAAACCACATTTCACCCAGAACCCCTAGATGAGTGATTCAAGCAATGCAGAGCAGTGGTGCTCAGCAGAGCTCGAATATTCGAGTAGCTCGAATATTCGAGCTCTTTTCCAGCTATTCGAGCTCGGTATTCGAGCTCCGAATAGCTGGAGCTATTCGAATGGGCTATTCGAGTACACTCGAATAGCCCATTCACTATTCGAGCTATTCGAGCAAACGGCGCTATTCGAGCTCGGTACCGAGCTCGAATAGCGTCATAGCCCAGATTGATGTCCTTAGAGCCAATCAGAGGGCTCCCAGGCCCTCTGACGGCAGCCAATCACAGAGGGGGACCCTGGCCAGCCCCTACCCTATAAATAGCGGCCGCCATGTTCCGTTTCTCCATGCTTGCCTGAGACTTGTACAGAGAGAGAGTTGCTCCTTTGTGCTTTGGCTTAGCAAGTGCTCTATTGTGATCATTTACCTAGCGTTTTTGCTCACCTACACCTGCCATATACACCTATATTGTTGTTAGTTAGATAGACATTGTATTTTAGTTAGTAGCTTGTGTGTTACATTAGAGACAGGCAGCTGCTGCAAGCTTACAGGTTTAGGCCTCAGGGGGGCCTTGCCTCTGTGGGCAGCTGTCCTCTGTTTATTTCTCTCATCTATACCAGTATTTCTGCTGTCCTTTACTAATAGTATTGTAGTTATACTGTACTAGGAGTAGGACACTCACTGACTGTCACTGTTTATAGGCTACTAGCTAGCTCCTGCGTGTGTGCACTCACTCACTGTCTGTGTGTACACACACTCTATTTCCTTCTGATTACTGATAGATTATTGTTAGTTAGTTGTACTTACTGTTACTACTTACTCTTACTGTACTAGGAGTCTAGGACACTCAGTCAGACAGTCACTGTGTTCATAGGCTACTAGCTCCTGCGTGCGGTCACTCACTGTCTGAGTGTACACACACCACCCACACTCCATTTCCTTCTGATCGCTGATTGATTATTGTAATTAGTTAGTTCTACTTACTGTTACTACTTACTCTTACTGTACTAGGAGTCTAGGACACTCAGTCACTGTGTTCATAGGCTACTAGCTCCTGCGTGCGGTCACTCACTGTCTGAGTGTACACACACCACCCACACTCCATTTCCTTCTGATCGCTGATTGATTATTGTAATTAGTTAGTTCTACTTACTGTTACTACTTACTCTTACTGTACTAGGAGTCTAGGACACTCAGTCACTGTGTTCATAGGCTACTAGCTCCTGCGTGCGGTCACTCACTGTCTGAGTGTACACACACCACCCACACTCCATTTCCTTCTGATCGCTGATTGATTATTGTAATTAGTTAGTTCTACTTACTGTTACTACTTACTCTTACTGTACTAGGAGTCTAGGACACTCAGTCACTGTGTGTTCATAGGCTACTAGCTCCTGCGTGCGGTCACTCACTGTCTGAGTGTACACACACCACCCACACTCCATTTCCTTCTGATCGCTGATTGATTATTGTAATTAGTTAGTTCTACTTACTGTTACTACTTACTCTTACTGTACTAGGAGTCTAGGACACTCAGTCACTGTGTGTTCATAGGCTACTAGCTCCTGCGTGCGGTCACTCACTGTCTGAGTGTACACACACCACCCACACTCCATTTCCTTCTGATCGCTGATTGATTATTGTAATTAGTTAGTTGTACTTACTGTTACTACTTACTCTTACTGTACTAGGAGTCTAGGACACTCAGTCACTGTGTGTTCATAGGCTACTAGCTCCTGCGTGCGGTCACTCACTGTCTGAGTGTACACACACCACCCACACTCCATTTCCTTCTGATCGCTGATTGATTATTGTAATTAGTTAGTTCTACTTACTGTTACTACTTACTTTTACTGTACTAGGAGTCTAGGACACTCAGTCACTGTGTTCATAGGCTACTAGCTCCTGCGTGCGTGCACTCACTGTCTGAGTGTACACACACCCACACTCCATTTCCTTCTGATCGCTGATTGATTATCGTAATTAGTTAGTTGTACTTACTGTTACTACTTACTCTTACTGTACTAGGAGTCTAGGACACTCAGTCACTGTGTTCATAGGCTACTAGCTCCTGCGTGCGGTCACTCACTGTCTGAGTGTACACACACCACCCACACTCCATTTCCTTCTGATCGCTGATTGATTATTGTAATTAGTTAGTTCTACTTACTGTTACTACTTACTCTTACTGTACTAGGAGTCTAGGACACTCAGTCACTGTGTGTTCATAGGCTACTAGCTCCTGCGTGCGGTCACTCACTGTCTGAGTGTACACACACCACCCACACTCCATTTCCTTCTGATCGCTGATTGATTATTGTAATTAGTTAGTTCTACTTACTGTTACTACTTACTCTTACTGTACTAGGAGTCTAGGACACTCAGTCACTGTGTGTTCATAGGCTACTAGCTCCTGCGTGCGGTCACTCACTGTCTGAGTGTACACACACCACCCACACTCCATTTCCTTCTGATCGCTGATTGATTATTGTAATTAGTTAGTTCTACTTACTGTTACTACTTACTCTTACTGTACTAGGAGTCTAGGACACTCAGTCACTGTGTGTTCATAGGCTACTAGCTCCTGCGTGCGGTCACTCACTGTCTGAGTGTACACACACCACCCACACTCCATTTCCTTCTGATCGCTGATTGATTATTGTAATTAGTTAGTTCTACTTACTGTTACTACTTACTCTTACTGTACTAGGAGTCTAGGACACTCAGTCACTGTGTGTTCATAGGCTACTAGCTCCTGCGTGCGGTCACTCACTGTCTGAGTGTACACACACCACCCACACTCCATTTCCTTCTGATCGCTGATTGATTATTGTAATTAGTTAGTTCTACTTACTGTTACTACTTACTCTTACTGTACTAGGAGTCTAGGACACTCAGTCACTGTGTTCATAGGCTACTAGCTCCTGCGTGCGTGCACTCACTGTCTGAGTGTACACACACCCACACTCCATTTCCTTCTGATCGCTGATTGATTATCGTAATTAGTTAGTTGTACTTACTGTTACTACTTACTCTTACTGTACTAGGAGTCTAGGACACTCAGTCACTGTGTTCATAGGCTACTAGCTCCTGCGTGCGGTCACTCACTGTCTGAGTGTACACACACCACCCACACTCCATTTCCTTCTGATCGCTGATTGATTATTGTAATTAGTTAGTTCTACTTACTGTTACTACTTACTCTTACTGTACTAGGAGTCTAGGACACTCAGTCACTGTGTGTTCATAGGCTACTAGCTCCTGCGTGCGGTCACTCACTGTCTGAGTGTACACACACCACCCACACTCCATTTCCTTCTGATCGCTGATTGATTATTGTAATTAGTTAGTTCTACTTACTGTTACTACTTACTCTTACTGTACTAGGAGTCTAGGACACTCAGTCACTGTGTTCATAGGCTACTAGCTCCTGCGTGCGTGCACTCACTGTCTGAGTGTACACACACCCACACTCCATTTCCTTCTGATCGCTGATTGATTATCGTAATTAGTTAGTTGTACTTACTGTTACTACTTACTCTTACTGTACTAGGAGTCTAGGACACTCAGTCACTGTGTTCATAGGCTACTAGCTCCTGCGTGCGTGCAGAGCTGGGACAAGGTCCTCCAGCACCCAAGGCTGAGACCCCAAAGTGCGCCCCTCCATCCCTGCCACCCCAGCCATCACTCACTGATTGCTATTAGACTAAGAGGCGCCACAGGGCCCACAACCTCCCCAACACCTTAATATCTAGTTATCTGGCTTGCAGTCACTGCCATGTATCCCCTTTTCTTATTTCTTTCTGCTTCAAACACAATTAGGAATGACAGCTGAATGAATTCTGCGCCCCCTCTTACACTGCGCCCTGAGGCTGGAGCCTCTCCAGCCTATGCCTCGGCCCGGCCCTGCGTGCGTGCACTCACTGTCTGAGTGTACACACACTAAATTTACTTGTGATTACTACTGATTATTGTAACTGCTAGTTGTACTTCCTGACTGTTACTACTTACTTACTGTACTAGGGGACACTCACTCAGTCACCTCACCAACCAACCCACTCCATTAAAGTACCCCACTTTTCACCCGCCCTTTTACAAAACTTTTGTCTATACGCCCAAAACATTTAAGATGTCTGGAAGTGGCAGCCAGCGCGGTTTGGGCAAGGGGAAGGGCAGCAAGGGAATCAGGAGGAGAGGGAGCAGCATTGTGGCAAGCCGCGGCCGCGGGCGCGCCACCATGCACAGTTCCGCAGCAGCAGCAGCAGCGTCAGTGGCTAACATTCCTCCCATAGCCACTGGCCGTGGACGCCTTGGGCGCCGCCCAGCAGGAGCATCTGCAACTCACGCTGCAGAGACACAGCAGCAGCAGCGTGTAGCACCTGCTCCCATTTTCCTCCAGCCGGGTCGGAAACGTCCCATTGAGGAAAAGGATGCAGACACTGTGGTGCAACTCATGACGGAGGATGAGCAGCCCGCCATCAGCTCTGCATCCGAGGCCTCCACCCTCACCACCACCACCACCCCTGTTCGCAGCAGCCGCCCAGCAGGGTCTGGGGAGGAGGCCAGTTCACCGTCACTCGCCGACCTGTCATTCAGCAGTCTTTTGACCCCAGGCATCATGAGTAAATTGTCTGCTGTTGTTGGCGATCTTGAGGAGGAGATGCTGATGGGCACTTTGGGGGATGAGGGATTGGACAGCAAGACTGTGGCGACAGTCAAGCAGCCCATCCATGCATCAGGAGAGGAGTTTGGGGGGTCCTCATCCCAGCAGGACATGTTTCAGGAGGGGGAGGATGATGATGACCCGGTGACAGACAGAGACTGGGTGCCACCACCTCCAGGGGATGTCGTCCTCAGCAGCTCTGAGGAGGAGGAGGAGGATGCTCTTGTGGGCCTTGCAAGGAGGCGCATCATTGCAAGCATTGGCAGCAGCAGTAGGCAGGTCCCACAGCCTGCTGGTGTCTCAGGCTCAGCAGCAGCAGCATCTGCCAGTACCACCACCAGCCGCACCCAAGCCCCCCAAGCCCCCCCCCCAACCACCACAGGGAGACAGGCAGCAGCGCTTCCATGCCGTAGGGGGATGTTTAAGTCACCAATCTGGCGATATTTCACCATGCCCACTGTGTACAGCAAGTACGCCACTTGCAACCACTGTCAGCGGAAGTTGAGCAGAGGTGCAGACCCCTTAAAGTTCTGCACCAGCTCGCTCATCAACCACCTTGCGGCTAAACATTTCCACCAGCATGAGGAGTTCCAGAGGCTGAAGGCATCTGGTGCTGGCAGTGGCACCACACCCATCACTGCACAGCCTTCAGCAGCAGCAGCAGCAACAGCAGCCACCCGCCCTCCTGCTCCTCCAGCAGCACCAGCAGTAGTGCGGAAACGCACTGCTCCTCCCCCCTCTGCAACTCCTGCCGCCGACACTGAGGCCTGTTCTGGCAGCCAGTCCTCAGTGGCCTCCTCTGCTGTGTCTGCTGATTCCCGTGTCAGCAAAAGGCCACGCCAGAGCCTTTTGAGCGAGTCCTTCCAGGGGGTGGTTAGGGCTCTGCCTCCCAGCAGCCGTCGCGTGCGGCAGCTGAACGGCTTGCTGGCACGGGCCATGTGCTCCCAACTCCTGCCGTACACGCTCGTGCAGGAGGGGAGCGACATTCGTGCGCTGCTTGCTTGCGCAGCCCCAGACTGGCAGCTCCCCAGCAGACACTTCTTTGCCCGCAAGGCCATTCCTGCACTGCACCGCTTTGTGATGGCCAATGTGGAGCGAGGGCTGGAGCACGCGGTTGGTGAAAGGGTCCACGTCACCATGGACTCCTGGAGCAGCCGCTTCGGGACAGGCCGCTACCTGTCCTTCACTGTCCACTGGGTCAGCTTGGTGGAAGGGGGTGAGGATGGGAGAGCAGCAGCGGGCACAGCAGCAGCAGCAACACAGTGGGTGGTGCCACCCCGCAGGCTCAGGGGAACTGCAGCAGGTTCCTCCGATCCTCTGCCATCCTCCGGCACACCTGGCCAAACCCCCCGTCTCAGCAGCAGCGTGAAGGCCCGCCACTGCCAAGCGCTGCTGCACTTGGTCAGCCTTGGGAAGACCAGGCTGACGGCAACCCATGTGTTGGCCAAACTCCAGGAGCAGGAGAGGATTTGGCTGACCCCCAGAGGCCTCAGAGTCGGAGAGGTGGTGGCCGACAATGGGGCCAATCTGGTTGCCGCAATAGACAGGGGAAACCTGACCCACATCCCCTGTCTTGCCCACATGCTGAACCTGGTGGTGCAGAAGTTCCTGCGCACCTACCAGGGGATGGGCGAACTGCTGGAAACGGCAAGGAATGTTGTGCGTCACTTCCGGCGCTCGGCTGCAGCCTGTGCGAGCCTGGAAGACGTGCAAAAGGAGCTGGATCTGCCACGCCATCAGCTGATCCTTGACGTTCCGACTCGCTGGAACTCCACCCTGGCGATGTTGGAGCGTCTGGTTGAACAGAGGCGCGCTGTCAAACAGTACCTTGCCCTGGCCACTGTTTCCGCAGCTCAGAGAAGGGACAAGACCAGCAACTTCCCGTCCATCGTCCCCGATGATGACTGGAGGCACATGCAGCAGGTGTGCTTAGTGCTGGCTCCCTTCCTGCAGGCCACAAACATGGTGAGCAGGGACCATGCTATGGTCTGCGAGTGGGTGCCCCTGGTTTCTCTGCTGAACAGGGCCCTCGATGCTTTGCTGGAACAGGGAGCGGCAGCCTTGGACCAGCAGGAGCGGCAACCAGCTGCGCAGTCCACCTCTGAGGGGGAGGAGGAGGAGGACTTGGTGGAGGTCCCTGACCTGGCTGCTGATGAGGGGGATCAGCACAGCGCAGCTGAGTTGGTGCGGGGGTGGAGAGAGGATGAGGCGGCAGAGGAGGAGGATGAGGACAGCACTGACGTCGATGTGCCAGCAGACGTGGCCCGCCTCTTCCCAATGGCAGCGCACATGCTGACGTGCCTGCGCAGGGACCCCAGGGTGATCCAGATGAAGCAGAGGGAGGACATCTGGATCAGCATGATGTTGGACCCACGCCTCAAGGGGAAGTTGAGCCAGTTCCTGCCGCCTGCAGGAGGAGACCCAGCGCAACAAATAAGGAGCTTGCAGCAGGCCCTTGTTGAGCGCTTGGAGGAAGCCTTCCCCCAGCCTTCCACCCCCACTGTCCAGCAGCCAGCACAGAGGCAGCAGCAGGTGCCTGCATCCAGCAGCAGCAAGCGCCCCACAGACCTGCTGTCTCTCAGCCACGAGCTCTACAGGACTGTAGAGGCTCCGGCAGCAGTGACTAGAGAGGAGATGCATGCAGCAGCATCCTCCTCCGGTCACAGCCAGCGCCTGACCCGCATGGTGGCTGACTACATGGGGTCGTACAGCGGGCTTGACAGCGATGCCCCTGTTGATCCCATGGAGTATTGGGTCAAGCGCATGGAGATCTGGAGCGAGCTGGCGCAGTACGCCCTGGAAGTGCTGTCCTGCCCCCCTTCCAGCGTGCTGTCCGAGCGCTGCTTCAGTGCAGCTGGTGGCGTGGTCACCGAGAAACGCTCACGTCTGTCTCACAAGTCTGTGGACAGACTGACGTTTCTCAAGATGAACCAGGCGTGGGTGGAAGGCGAGTTCCTGGCCCCTGTTGTCGGCGAGAGGGGGACATGAACTGGCTGCCGGAACCATCGTTAATGTGCCTTACCACCCTTTACCACCTCCTGGCTCCTGCTCACTAAGCCAGCCTGGTTCACTTTGACTATTACGTCGCCTGCAGCCACACATTTTTCACCTACAGTGGGCTGCTGTGTACTGCCCTTCTGCTGTCTGTCTGTGTTTCCCACTGCCAGGGTACACAGAATTACCTTCTTCTGCTGCCACTCTGCCACCAGCTATTACGTCAAACAATAGCTATATTGGTTGTAAAACCAAAAACCAAAAAACCATAAAAAAAAAAAAAGGTTTAATTTTTCTGAGGTGCCCGGGTTGAAAACTGTGTTGTCCCAGTTGTGTATTGGACACAATGTGGGCTGCACGACCGCTGTCTGGGACCTCCTGTTGTGTTTATTTACAGCCCTGGTATCACCGCTAGGTACCAGGGCTATTATGTCACGCTGCCTACCTGCTGCCACACTCACACTGCTCCTCCATACCTCCTCCTGCTGCTGCTGCTGCTGTCTGTCTGTGTTTCCCACTGCCAGGGTACACAGAATTACCTTCTTCTGCTGCCACTCTGCCACCAGCTATTACGTCAAACAATAGCTATATTGGTTGTAAAACCAAAAACCAAAAAACCATAAAAAAAAAAAAAGGTTTAATTTTTCTGAGGTGCCCGGGTTGAAAACTGTGTTGTCCCAGTTGTGTATTGGACACAATGTGGGCTGCACGACCGCTGTCTGGGACCTCCTGTTGTGTTTATTTACAGCCCTGGTATCACCGCTAGGTACCAGGGCTATTATGTCACGCTGCCTACCTGCTGCCACACTCACACTGCTCCTCCATACCTCCTCCTGCTGCTGCTGCTGCTGTCTGTCTGTGTTTCCCACTGCCAGGGTACACAGAATTACCTTCTTCTGCTGCCACTCTGCCACCAGCTATTACGTCAAACAATAGCTATATTGGTTGCACAACCAAAACCAAACAAACCATTAAAAAAAAAAAGGTTTAATTTTTCTGAGGTGCCCGGGTTGAAAACTGTGTTGTCCCAGTTGTGTATTGGACACAATGTGGGCTGCACGACCGCTGTCTGGGACCTCCTGTTGTGTTTATTTACAGCCCTGGTATCACCGCTAGGTACCAGGGCTATTATGTCACGCTGCCTACCTGCTGCCACACTCACACTGCTCCTCCATACCTCCTCCTGCTGCTGCTGCTGCTGCTGTCTGTCTGTGTTTCCCACTGCCAGGGTACACAGATGATTTACCTTCTGCTGCCACTCTGCCACCAGCTATTACGTCAAACAATAGCTGCTCGCCTACTCCTCCATTCCTCCTCCTGCTGCTGCTGTCTGTCTGTGTTTCCCACTGCCAGGGTACACAGAATTACCTTCTTCTGCTGCCACTCTGCCACCAGCTATTACGTCAAACAATAGCTATATTGGTTGCAAAACCAAAACCAAACAAACCATTAAAAAAAAAAAAAAGGTTTAATTTTTCTGAGGTGCCCGGGTTGAAAACTGTGTTGTCCCAGTTGTGTATTGGACACAATGTGGGCTGCACGACCGCTGTCTGGGACCTCCTGTTGTGTTTATTTACAGCCCTGGTATCACCGCTAGGTACCAGGGCTATTATGTCACGCTGCCTACCTGCTGCCACACTCACACTGCTCCTCCATACCTCCTCCTGCTGCTGCTGCTGCTGTCTGTCTGTGTTTCCCACTGCCAGGGTACACAGAATTACCTTCTTCTGCTGCCACTCTGCCACCAGCTATTACGTCAAACAATAGCTATATTGGTTGCACAACCAAAACCAAACAAACCATTAAAAAAAAAAAGGTTTAATTTTTCTGAGGTGCCCGGGTTGAAAACTGTGTTGTCCCAGTTGTGTATTGGACACAATGTGGGCTGCACGACCGCTGTCTGGGACCTCCTGTTGTGTTTATTTACAGCCCTGGTATCACCGCTAGGTACCAGGGCTATTATGTCACGCTGCCTACCTGCTGCCACACTCACACTGCTCCTCCATACCTCCTCCTGCTGCTGCTGCTGCTGCTGTCTGTCTGTGTTTCCCACTGCCAGGGTACACAGATGATTTACCTTCTGCTGCCACTCTGCCACCAGCTATTACGTCAAACAATAGCTGCTCGCCTACTCCTCCATTCCTCCTCCTGCTGCTGCTGTCTGTCTGTGTTTCCCACTGCCAGGGTACACAGAATTACCTTCTTCTGCTGCCACTCTGCCACCAGCTATTACGTCAAACAATAGCTATATTGGTTGCAAAACCAAAACCAAACAAACCATTAAAAAAAAAAAAAAGGTTTAATTTTTCTGAGGTGCCCGGGTTGAAAACTGTGTTGTCCCAGTTGTGTATTGGACACAATGTGGGCTGCACGACCGCTGTCTGGGACCTCCTGTTGTGTTTATTTACAGCCCTGGTATCACCGCTAGGTACCAGGGCTATTATGTCACGCTGCCTACCTGCTGCCACACTCACACTACTCCTCCATACCTCCTCCTGCTGCTGCTGCTGCTGTCTGTCTGTGTTTCCCACTGCCAGGGTACACTACACAGATGATTTACCTTCTGCTGCCACTCTGCCACCAGCTATTACGTCAAACAATAGCTGCTCACATTACTCCTCCATTCCTCCTGCTGCTGTTGCTGTCTGTCTGTGTTTCCCACTGCCAGGGTACACAGAATTACCTTCTGCTGCCACTCTGCCACCAGCTATTACGTCAAACAATAGCTATATTGGTTGCAAAACCAAAACCAAACAAACCATTAAAAAAAAAAAAAAGGTTTAATTTTTCTGAGGTGCCCGGGTTGAAAACTGTGTTGTCCCAGTTGTGTATTGGACACAATGTGGGCTGCACGACCGCTGTCTGGGACCTCCTGTTGTGTTTATTTACAGCCCTGGTATCACCGCTAGGTACCAGGGCTATTATGTCACGGCGAGCTGCCTGCCTCATTGACTGCCTGCTGCCACACACTCATCCTCCTCCTCCTGCTGCTGAATTTACCTCCTGCTGTCTTTGTGTTTCCACTGCCAGGGAGCACATACAATGGCGCTTCCAACATGCGTGCGCCCACCAGCTATTTGTTACGCTCAAAAATAGCTGCATTTCTTTAAAAAAAAAATTGAAAAGAGAAATACGTGAAGAAGAAGAAGACGATATTGAAAAAGAAGAAGAAGATGAAGAAGATGATGAAGAAGAAGATGAAAAAGAAGAAGAAGATGAAGAAGATGAAGAAGATGAAGAAGAAGAAGATGAAGAAGAAGATGAAGAAGAAGAAGAAGAAGAAGAAGAAGAAGAAGATGAAGAAGAAGAAGAAGAAGATGAAGAAGAAGAAGAAGAAGATGAAGAAGAAGAAGATGAAGAAGATGATGAAGAAGATGAAGAAGAAGAAGAAGAAGAAGAAGATGAAGAAGAAGAAGAAGAAGATGAAGAAGAAGAAGAAGAAGATGAAGAAGAAGAAGAAGATGAAGAAGAAGAAGATGAAGAAGATGAAGATGAAGAAGAAGAAGAAGATGAAGAAGATGAAGATGAAGAAGAAGATGATGATGAAGAAGAAGAAGATGATGAAGAAGAAGAAGAAGAAGATGATGAAGAAGAAGAAGAAGATGATGAAGAAGAAGAAGAAGAAGAAGAAGAAGACAATATAGAAGAAGAAGAAGAAGATATAGAAGAAGAAGATCTAGAAGAAGAAGAAGAAAGATAAAGAAGAAGAAGAACAAGTATATACAGTAACACTACTGAACAAAATTAAGGACACAACTTCTCTTTCCACATTTTTTTTTAAAGGAACATCCCCACATAATCACTTGCTGTTGTTACTTGGAAAAAAAGATGTTTCTTGCATCATTCACCCTCAAAACAAGTGTTGGAAGCTATTTAAGGCCAATTCGAATAGTCAGCTCGAATAGTGAGCTCGAATACCGACTCGAATAGTGAGCTCGAAGTCCGAGGTCGAATCGAATAGTAAAAATTATTCGACTCGAATATTCGACTGACCTCGAATAATTTACTATTCGAATTCGACCTAACTCGAATTTTGAAAAGGGGTACAGATAGCCTAACTGACACTACTCTTAATTGTACTAGCCCTGCAGTACAATTTGTATGTTCCAGTAAATAAATTGCTCAAAATGAAGGACAGGGGGAGGGTGCAGTAGTAGGTGTAGGAGTATTTTTGGTAAGTATAGTGGGGGAAGGCTGGGTTGTTAGATTTGGCGTGTGAGCAAAAAATATAGGTTTTTTTTCATCTTATATCTAGGCTGTCTAGCTAGCCAAGTCTTTGATGTGGTTCCATAAAGGATTTTAGATGAGGGGAAGTGAAGTAAGACATTTCAAGTGGAGACCAAGTAGTGAAGAGTTTAGAAGTTTTTGCTTATTTTGGAAGTTTAGTATTTTGTTTATTAAATAGCATAATCCTGTGAAGAGAGAGTAAAATTTGTGAGATAGAAGGATGATAGGAGAAAATATTGTTCTTCATTACTATAATAATCAGGTAATGCAGTGTTATCAGAGATGAACAATTTAGAATGTGAGTATGCTGGAGAGTGATGTAGGAGACGGGGGATGTTGAAGTAATACATACTGTACCCTCGGCCAGTAATGCAATGTCATTAATGATAAAGAACCAGAAAGACTGAAAGGGTGGACACCACTAGAATGTCAGGATTGAGCGAATTACATTTATGGCAGTTAGATATCTTATTAATTCTTGTAGATTTAATATGCAAGGTTGAAGAAAATATATGCTCCATGTGTATATGTGTAAGTAGGGGCATAGCAATAGCCATAGCAGCTGCTTCTGACTTTGTCTCAGTGCCTATGAACTATGATCAGTGTTGATTGCATGAGAATGTAAATTGCCCAATTAACTCATACCTATAGGGTAGGGACAGGAGGTATTGATAAAGAAAACCAGAGATCTGATAAAAAGAATATCTGATACTCACCCGTGGCTTCCTCCAGCAGCATAAACACGTCTGAGTCCCATGCTGTCCTCCCACAGTCTGCTGTTCAGCCGCGATTCCCGACCCAGACTGACGCAACTGAGCAATTTACCAGGGCTGATCGAGGCTGAATGGCAGACCACAGGAGGATGGCGTGGGACTCAGACATGTTTATGGGGCAGAAGGAAGACCCGGGTAAGTATCAAATCTGTAGCTCTGGTACACTTTAATGGCAGGCAAAACTTCTAAAACATTCAGGCCAGTTCTACAGCCACAATTTCTTTTAAAAAGGTGAAAAACTGTATCAAAACCTGGACAGTGGCATGATGGAGGAGGATCAAGTGAGAAATGGTTGCCAAAAATATGTTTTTTTTTGCGCAAACACTTTTTTAATGGTTATTTTTTAAGTTGAATGGCTGCCGGTTGATAGAAAAGTTCCCATACAAGCTAAAAACATCAAATTTGGCAGGTATGTTAAGGAAGACAATGGAAACAAGTGGGAAAAAATAGTCAGAAAGACCTAATTTTGGAGAAATTTGATTTTAAAGTTAATGTGCTGAGTGCAGTAAATTGGTTAATAGCAAAGCCCATGTTCAGAGTATGGAAAATAAAAAAAAACACAATGTGGGGTCCCCCCTCCCGAGCCTTGTAAACCCCTTGTCCCCCATGCAGGCTGGGACAGCAAGAATGCGGAGCCTCGGCTGCATGGTATTGAAGGCTCTGGGGGAGAGGGGCTGCCAAGCCTCCCCCTCTCCCCCAGAGCCCTTGTCCAATTCATAGATAAGGGGCTTTTTCCCACCTGCCGTGCCTCTGGGGAGGGGGGGGGAGGGGGTTCATGGTGGCATCTGAGCAGAGCCGGATTAAGGCTAAATGGGGCCCTAAGCAAAGTAACTGATTTGGGCCCCCCCATCATGTCGTAATAGAATCAGAAGATGCAGCTGCACAGCAACATGCCGCACACACCGGGGCAGCCGAGCTACTGGTTGCTATGGGCAACAGCCCACTTTCCTCTGTGGGTGCACAATGCAGGGAATAGCAGCGGCAAAATGCAGAGTGAGAGATGAATGGCTGGGACATTTTCACTCAGGGGCTGGGGCACCCCTGTGAAAAGGGCACCAGATATCACAGCAGCAGCACTTTCCCCCTGCATCTCCTGCCTGGCAATAGCAGAAAGCTCTGGACACCGCCAAACCGGAAGGCGTTCCCCAGACAGAATTACATAACCACCCCCACCACTGAACAACCGATTTTCTCCCAAACTAGACAGCCACCATGCAGCCTCCATCCCAGTGAATACGATAGTCCAGCAGAAAAGGCAGCCACAGCGGGGGAGAATGACAGCACCAGATGACTCACATTCACCTATTGCGATCCAAGCAATATAGGTCCATCTGTCTCCTCTAGAATGCTGCCTCTCTGTTACTACTACTATTACTACTTCCTACTTCCTGTCTGATCTGACAATCAGGAAGTTCAGAGCGAGCGGCTGCACTGTAGAAGAGACAGATGGGTTTCAGATGACGGGATCTCTATTGCTTGGATCATGGATAGATGAGTGAGCGTTTGCCATCTGCTGCTATCATTCTTGCTGCAGCTGTGGTTCTCTGTGGGAAGAAAGGAAGGGGTGGGCAGCAGCAGAGCGCACAGTATCAGGAGGGGAACCTAGGAGGAGAGCCTGGCTCTGAAGACAATCAGCAGCGCACGTCATCATTTGACAAGACAAAACAAATAACATTTATATTGCGCTTTTCTACTGGTGGACTCAAAGCGCCAGAGCTGCAGCCACTAGGACGCGCCCTATAGGCAGTAGCAGTGTTAGAGAGACTTGCCTAAGGTCTCCTACTGAATAGGTGCTGGCTTACTGAACAGGCAGAGCCGAGATTCGAACCCTGGTCTCCTGTGTCAGAGCCCTTAAAGGGACTCCGAGCAGTGCCTGTGGGTATGCCTTTAAGCATACCCACAACTAATTAATTACATCCTCACACCTACCAGCATGATGTTTGTAATTATATCCCCCTGGGTTCCTTATATTTCATTGCATTGTGCTGAATCGAGCTGCCGACTTTGGAGAAAAGTCGTCCTGTGCAATAAAATGTAACTATGGAAAGATGCATATTATTTTGAAGCTCTCTTTCTCCTCTTTCCAATGATAGATAAACTGCCACCCTATGCCTTTTTTTTAACGCTATTTTCGCGATCAAAATTGCCGTGGCCACAATTTCGATCGCAAAAATAGGGAAAACTAAAAGGCATAGGGCGGCAGTTTATATATCATTGGAAAGAGGAGAAAGAGCGCTTTAAAATGATATGCATCTTTCCATAGTTACTGCACTGCTCAGAGTCCCTTTAACCATTATACCATCCAGCCACCACTGACAGGATGGCGAGGGCTGGTTTATGTGCTGATGGGGCCCCTTTGACTCTCAATGGGGGGCCCCAAGCGACTGCTTTTGTTGCCTGGTCGGTAATCTGGCCCTGCATCTGAGAGCCCCCTTTATAAAGGGTCTGTGCTTGAGACAAGAGGAGACAGAGCGCACTCAGGGGAACAGTATAGCAGTAGATTGGGTCAATTCAGAATAATCTCACCTCTAGAAGTTGCTGGCAAACCTGTACAGGAGTAGCCATTGTGTGGGCTTTTATCCCTCTAGCCAGGGATCAGCCACAAAGGCAGCTGGATTCCTCCTTCACTCGGATGGTTGTTGGCAGGCAGCGAGCGGCTCTGAGGTTGTACACCCTGTCTGTGTGCGAGTCCGCTATATGCGATAGCACAAACAGATTGTAGAGGATTTCAAAGCATCAGCTCCAGGAGTGAGGGATCTAAAAGCAAAGCTCCACGCTGCTCTGTGAGTCTTGCACAGGCCGTTCATGGGCAGTTGGAGTGGTGGTCTAATTGTAATGCAGCAATGCGTGTAGGAAAGAAGAAACGACGGCTGCCGTATAGTGTTGATTGAGGTTTATTAAAATATATTGCAATGCGTTTTTAGGACACCAAGTCCTCCTTTCATCAGGCATAGAGTTAAAATGGTGTTTGCAAGGCAGTTAAATACATAATTTCCTGTTCGATTAGAAAAACGTGTTTTTTTTAAAAGGACTTATCAGGGTTGAGGTTAGAAAGGACCAATCAGGATTGAGAGCCAATCAGGGTTGAGGTTAAAAAGCAAGGAGTAGGATTTGGAGAGCCATTTCATCATTATTCAAATGACTGGCTCCCATGAGTCTAACAGTTAGCACGCTGGTGAAAAGCCCTTTATCACGCCTAAACTCAGTTTAGGCATGATAAGTTTAGGTGTGATAAGTTTAGGCGTGATAAGTTTAAGCACCAACTGGGTTAGCACCGCAGTGCACAGCTGATCAAAAGTTTTGCGCTAGCAAAGTCTGGTGCACTTTGCATAGACTTTAATGGCGCTGCTTTGCATGCGGGACTTTGCGCGCGATCTAAACTTATCTAAACTTATCATGCCTAAACTTATCATGTCTAAACTTATCACGCCTAAACTGGCTTTTCACCAGCGTGGTGCAATGGTTATCACGCCTAAAGTCTCTAACTGGGTTAGCACCGCTTTGTGAATCGAGCCCTAAATGTGCAGTATATCAATATTTGAACTGCAGCTTTGGCAGAGGAAGTGAACGTTTAAAATACATTTATGTTGGCAGATAAAATACTTGAAGATTGTGGGTTGAAAATTGGATCTTGTGTATAATTTATATTAATTATTTGTGGGGGTCGTCCTAATATACAAGCATATTATAGAAGATGGGTGTATAAGAGCTGGGTGTATGAGAGCTTCAAACCATTTATAACCATTTGGCAGTGCTGTACAAACAGCAACAGTCAAAATGCCAGAACAAGCAAGGCTTGGCCAATAAAACATAATAAATATTAGAGGACTGAAAAATTATATAAAAATATATATATCCATATCTTAAAACAGGACTTGGTTTACATTATAAAATCAAAATCAGAGGGCATCAAAAATCTTGCAAAAGACTCTCTTCAAGTCTGAAAAATGTGGGACTTAATTACTAAAATAACCTATGGATAATAAATAGTCTATGCAAATATCTGTGTGTATAAGATAAAAAAAATTGTGAAGAATTATAAAATATCACTAAACAACCTTTCGATAAATATTGTAGATAATAAATAATAAAAATGGAAATAATTGTATACACACACACACACACACACACACACAGAGTGTGTATATATATATATATATATATATATATATATATATATTAATCAAACGAGGAGTTGCAGCACATGGCTCTTTTATTGAGCAAAATATGATATATAGACAGACGTTTCGGTTGTCCCCAACCTTTCTCAATGTCCAACCGACAACCGAAAAGTCTGTCTATATATCATATTTTGCTCAATAAAAGAGCCGTGTGCTGCAACTCCTCGTTTGATTATTATATTACCTGGAGGTATTGGGCTACCTCAGTTGCAGGGGCACACAGATCCATAAGTTTGTTGATGTGAGCTGCTGAACCCCCTTGGACTTTATATATATATATATATATATATATATATATATATATATATATATATATATATATATATATATATATATAGATAGATAGATATAGATATACACACACATACATACACATACGCACATATATACATTTACACATATACAAATATACATACACACACATACATACATACATACATACACACACACATATGCAAATAAGGGAACAAAACATTCAATCATTCATATTCCCCAAGGCAATATTAAGGCCATTAGGGGTTACAGTGTCCAACTGTAGTATCCAGAAGGTTTCTCGATTGCACAGAGGCCTACATCATTTATATTTGCTGTTATTATCTATGATCTGTTCAATAAAAGTTAATTTCAGCAAGTCAAAGTTCTTATTGTGGGTTTCATTGAAATGTTTATGTAGGTAGAAAAAAAACAAAGTCTTGTAAAAGTAGTAATACCTTTTAATGGCTAACTGCTAAAGTTAAATAATGCAAGCTTTCTGGGATCTAGTCCCCTTCTTCAGGCATATTTCCAGATGTAAGCTGAAGTAAAACACTGATGCAGGTAAATAGTAAACACATAGATGGCAGTTGTGCTGGTTACTGTTTAGCAGTTAGATGTCAGGTGATCAGCAGGCTGGAGCCAGTGAGCTCATGCAAGCACACATGAAATCTAGCAGGTTTCTGAAAATCATGAAGCCAAGTAAATCATGTTACATAAGGAGTCGTGAATCCCATTCCACAATTTAAACCCTCTGTTAATGTCTTAAACATCTTCATAAATTTGAACTCAGAAATCTTTCTTGGTTGTTCAATTTTTAAAGTTGCCCTTAAGAACAAGTACTTTGAGATCTTGCATGCTGTGTCCTGGTTCACAGAAGTGTTGGCCCACTGATGTGTCCATTTTACCCTGATTAAATTTAAAGCGCTGATGGTGCATTCTTGTGCGCAGTTTTTGTCCTGTTTCTCCTATATAGATTCCTTTTGAGGGGCATTTCATGCAACGTATCATGTATACAACAATGGATGACTCACAGGAAAATTGGTCTGGTATTTGATGATATTTCTGTGAGTTTGGTATTTGTATTTGGCTTGTGCATAAGATATAAGGGCAGGTCTCACACCTTGTGTTATTTCAGGGTTATGTGCCTGGAGTTTCTGGTATCGATAATGCACTTCTGATAATCATTTGTCACAAATTGGGAGATTGTCTGAAAGCAAGGAGTGGTAAATCAGGAAAAAACTTCTTTCAGGCCTTTGTCTTTGTGAAGTATCGGTTGCAGGGCTTTCGATATCTTCCTCAGCATCTTTAATCTTGGGTTGTAGGTGACCACTATTGGGACTCTGTTGTTTTCAGTCTTTGGGGTGTACTTCAATAGTTCCTCTCTAGATTTTAAAGTTGCTCTGTGTATTTGATTATCAACGATTTGTGGATGATATCCCTGATCTATGAATATATTACGTAGCGACATAAGTTGTCTGTCTCTGTCCTCTGAATGTCTTTTGAAATGTTTAGAGACGCTGTGCTTGTCACAACCTTTTTCGATGTTTTCTCTATGTTTATTTAGTCTGTTACAGAGGGGCTGTTTGGTGCATCCCACACATTGCAGTTTGCATGGGCACTCTAAAAGATATATCACAAAAGAAGTCTTGGACGTTAACACAATTGGCGAATAGGCCAAGTTTGATTGTTTGTGGTAGTTGTGAAACTCTTTTTCCATTTTGTACACTTTTACAACATAGACAACATTTTCCACTACATCTGTAACAGCCTAAAATTGACATTATATTCTTTTGTTGTTGTTGGTTTTTATCTATTATTTTGAGTTGGCTTGGTGCTATCAAATTACGTATAGTCTTGCTTCTTCTAAAGGTTATAACTGTTTTTTTGGGGAGGATACTTTTTGTTCAGGAAATGTTTCTGTAAAATAATTGATTGCAACTATTCCTGAAGAAAAGTTATCCACCACAAATTGTCAGTAATACTCTACAAAAAGCCTCGCAACTGAGTCAAAAAGACTGTCTAGTACCTACTAACAAAGATCAGCCAAGCTCTAACTCAGAAAAAAGAAAAATTAACATTGTTATGAATTCCTCTGGACAGCACAGAGTGTTGAACGATTTCGAAAATTCTTTCTTCTAAATGATCCCCTCTTAAAAACAAAGCTGCAGTTCAAATATTGATATACTACACATTTAGACTCATGGGAGCCAGTCATTTGCATATTGATGACATGGCTCTCCAAAACCTAGCCCTTGCTTTTTAACCTCAACCCTGATTGGCTCTCAATCCTGATTGGTCCTTTCTAACCTCAACCCTGATTAGTCCTTTTTTAAAAAAACGTTTTTCTAATTGAACAGGAAATTATGTATTTAACTGCCTTGCAAACACCGTTGTAACTCTTTGCCTAATGAAAGGAGGACTTGGTCTCCTGAAACACGTTGCAATCTATTTTAATAAACCTCAATCAACACTATACGGCAGCCGTGGTTTCTTCTTTCCTACACGCATTGCTGCATTACAATTAGACCACCACTCCAACTGCCCGTAAACTGCCTGTGCAAGACTCACGGAGCAGCGTGGAGCTTTGCTTTTTGATTCCTCACTCCTGGAGCTGATGCTTTGAAATCCTCTACAATCTGTTTGTGCTATCGCATATAGCGGACTCGCACACAGACAGGGTGTACAACCTCAGAGCCGCTCGCTGCTTGCCAACAACCATCCGAGTGAAGGAGGAATCCAGCTGCCTTTGTGCTTGATCCCTGGCTAGAGCGATAAAAGCCTACACGCTGGCTACTCCTGTACAGGTTTGCCAGCAACTTCTAGAGAGAGATTCTGAATTGACCCAATATACTGCTGTACTGTTCCCCTAAGTGCACTCTGTCTCTTCTTGTCTCAAACACAGATACTTTTGCCACCAAGGTGGATAACAAGAACAGCACCTTCATCCTCCCCCTCTTCCACCCTGCCACACTGATCTTTTCCTAATACCCTTTATGAAGGGAACCCCCAGATGCCAGCCCTCACCCGAGACAAATTAGTGTAGGAGTACATAGTACCCCTTACCCAATTCCACAAAGGGTTAAAAGAAATAAAAACAAAATAACGAAAAAAAATAATCTTAATTAACCATGAACACTTACCTTTAAAAAAAAATGTTCCCATTCCAATATCCTCAGAAATTATCCCACACCAATGTCCTCTACGAGCTTGATTGAAGATCTCCACTGGCCGCCGCCACACACTACCGCTTCCCACTGCAGGTCCAGCTATACTAAGTATAGCTAGAGCTTAAGCATCTTTAAATTTCCCTCCAAGGCTCCCAATTGGTCTATCAGCAGACTCACCTCCTCACATTCACATATACAAGACTTCTCAGGTGCTTCATCTCTCTTCTGGAATGCCCTTCCCCAACACATCTGTCACATCCATCACTCACCAACCTTTGAAATCTTTAAACGTTCCCTCAAAATTAATTCCTTCTAACAAGCATATGATCTAACTTAAGCCTTTCCTCCTTCGACTTCTGGTCAAGTTGTACTCCTCACTGGACAACCTAAACACATACTGCCTGCATGAATACTGTATATTACCCCACCTCTTGCCCCCCTCCCATTCCTTTAGATTGTAAGCTTGCAAGGGCAGGGCTTTCTCACCCTTTTTTATCTTGTTAATTGTTATTAATTTGATATCTTGCACTCTGTTATACATTTTTATTCATCATGTTACATTTGTCACTGTAATTACTTGTTCAGTATGTTGTACCAGTGTCAATATTTGATGTATACCATTGTCTGTTTTAATATGTACCCCATGTTTGCATTTCTTACTTTGTGCAGTGCCACGGAATACCGTTGGCACTTTATAAATCAATAATATTTAAAATCAGATTAGAGGGTTGATTTATAAACTTTTTATATTCAATTATATTTTTATAATGAACACATTTTTAACACATATCTACATGTTTTAACATTCAGGGCCAGGAAGAACTGGCTTCCATTGCACCCATTGCTAGAAGTATAGCGATGGTTGGGAATTACAGTACATTCCCAATGTACTACTACTAACTGTGTTTTTGCTGGGAAATCTGCAACTGCCTTTACAGAGATCATCTAGACCTACTAGGTTTAAGAGGAACTTAAACACAAGATTGAACTTCATCCCTATCAGTAGCTGATACCGCCTTTCCCACAAGAAATCTTTACCTTTTCTCACATTAATTATTAGAGGGCTCTGTGTGGCTGACATTGTGGTGAAACTCCTCCCACAGTGTGATGTCATGACCAAACAAGCAGTATCTACCGCTATGCATAGAACTTTCAGTAAATGAACTAAAGTTGTCTCCACCAGTGATAAATGTCAGAATGTAAGTCAGTGAGTGGAAAGATTTTACAATGAGAAAACACTAACTAAATAATCTATAAATTAATATATATATATTTTTTATACATTATGTCATTTTCACTGCATCTCCTCTTTAAGGACTGTTGTTCAAAGAAAAAAAATGATTACCCTCTCCTTCTCCTTGATGATATCTTCTAATTTCTCCGTCATCGTTTCCTTCTGTGCTGCCATCTCCTTCTTCAGCTGTTGAATGATTTCCTGGAGGCGTGTCTTCTCTTCCTCTAGACTATTTCTTTTCCACAATTTTTCTTTCTGTCTGATTTTATATTCTGTTCCTATTTCCTCATTTTTGTTATAGTCCTCTGAAACAAAAATTAAACGTGATCTTTAAGTGAAAAGATAGAATGTGTATATATCGTTTTTGACCTATAAAAAGTACAGTATAAATGTGGAATCTGCTAGGCCCCAATTCAGGATAGTCATACCCACACAGATTGCCACCCAATGTGGCAAAAACATTGATCCCTCTCTAATCTGAATCCTCACTGTTTCATTTCTCTTGTTTTTCTATCCCTGCTTTTCATTGCTGTTTGGTCAAGGGACCCACTCCTCACTGCACACAATTCAGAGATGTAATGGCAGTCATAAGGAAGAACCCCTTTGTGTCTGTGCAAAAGAGGACCAAATTAGGGATTTACAGAAAATCTGTCATTTTTATCCGCTTTAGAACAATATCAGCAATTTTACCACAATTCTACCTTGTCCCTGTGTTGCCTATCTCTCACAACGCTCGCCTATCTATACCTAACAAAAACCCTCCCCTATATATGCCTAACATGAACACTTCCCTATGTATTTCTAACAAGAACCCTGCCCCTATCTATGCCTAACAAGAACCTTCCTTTATCGATGCCTAGCCAGAACGTTCCCGTATCTATGCCTAACTCCGCTATTTTTTGTGTGCGCCCCCCCCCTCCCCCCGCCACTTTCTCTGCCCAAATTTCCAGGTTTAGCCTGTCACTTTCCAGCTGTGGCCGGTATTTTCATACTGTATGTGTCCATGGCAACCACATTTCCCTGGTGCCGCTCGTGCCCAAATAGTCCATTTTAACACCCACTTTTTCAATGAGTAAAGCAGTATCAGTGGGGAGTGGCTTTGGGGTCGAGGTGAGAATATCAAAATGACAGAAGGATAAAAAAAAAAAGACATTGTTGCAGGTAGAGGGCCTCTGTTTAATCAGCATCAACCACTTGCCCTCCTGCAGGATGAGTATTTTCGTCCCTAAAAATAGAATAAAAATTGCTCCCAGGGTGGTAGATACTCATCCCTCTGTTTGTGCGGCCATCATGCGTGCGCCGCCCATACCCCCCCCCCCCTCTCCCACAGTAGGGCACTGATTGGGGATTAGGAACATATGTTTCTAAACCCAATCTAAGTGTTTAAATTGAAATGATCACAGTTGCAATGAGCAATGGTAATCATTTCCTTGTGAAAATGACTGTCTCTGTCATTACCTGTTGGTAGAACTCAGCTTAAGCTGCGCTCTAAACAGACCAAAAAATGTGTGGTAACATCTAGTGGCCAAAAGACTGTTACAATAAAAAAAAAATAAAAGTACATTTCCTATCCCTTTAATAAGCCCCTTAATGTATTCTGCTCCCTCCCTGCCCCATATAACTCAATTGTAAAAAAATAAATAAAAATAAAATAAAGTTAGAGAAATTAAAAGACAATACATAAAATTGTTATGTTAAGGACTTAGCTTTTAAAATATGTATGCTATGAGGGTGTATTACTGTTATTTTTTGCAAATAAGGTAGGAGTACTGAAAATTACATAATGGAAAAAATACACCTTTATTCCCAAATCGAATATTTGTCACCATACATTGTGACAGGGACATAATTTAAATGGTGTAACTGGGACAAATGGGCAAATAAAAATTGTGGGTTTAATTATTTTTAAGTACAGTAACATGTTTTATTTTAAATCTACATAATAGCAGAAAACTGAGAAATAATTAATCGTTTCCATTTTATTCTTATTATTTCTGTTAATGCATTTAGAATAAAATAATTCTTAGCACAAAGTACCACCCAAAGAAAGCCTTACTTGTGGCAGAAAAAACAATGTATAGATTATTTCAGTTTAATAAGTCGTGATAAAGTTATTGGCAAATGAAAGGACTTAGTGCTGAAATGGGAAAATTGCCCTGGTGTTTAAGGAGAAAAACCCTTAGAGGTGAATTGGTTAAAGGTACATCTTAGTATTATAATGCTTGCCCCTCCACTCCCCTTCCCCCTTCCTTAAAAGTCATTCATAATGTGCAGTATTGCCTCATAAAATGTGTCAGAAGAAATACTGTAAAACTGAAAATATTCAACACAGTATCGATGTGAATAAAAATGATATGGTAAAGTATCAATGGTTTTGTAGCAAGACAATTATGCAGCTTCTGCCACTGTCTTCAATTAATAATAATTGCTTAGAATACATTAAAGATAATCTGTACTGTCCGATTTGTACAATAAAAAACATTCCAATCAAGTCACTGTGATCTCCTGGGTCCCACTTTGCCATTTCCGCCGCTCCACGCCGCCATCCTGGCTTTTAATCGCCAGTTTTAGGCAGTGTTTACAAACAAAAAACATGGCCGCTAACCAGGAAGTGATGTGTGTATATATGTGTGTGTATATATATATATATATATATATATATATATATATATATATATATATATATATATATACTACAAGCTTTTATTACATAGTGAACTCCAGTCAGGGATTCTCAGTTTCTCAGAATGGGAAAGCTCCCTTCCCCCTCAGACAAGCTGAAATTGAGAGCATAGAGCTGTCTTTGACTAATAAACAATGCACACACACAGAGCCTGCAGGAGGCGTGGAGGAGGTTGCATAACTTCTCCCTATCACAGCAGAAGCAGTGCATTCCTCTCTGGCTCAACAAGGCTTGACAAAGAAAAGAAGATTAGATATATTACAAAGAGAGTACAGCTAGAAAAGGCTGCAGTAAGGCAGACCACATTAGAACAGGTATAGGAACTTATAGGATAGAAGAAATAAGGCTAAAAATTGTGTTACAGAGTCTCTTTAAAAATGTTAAAGTAATATTTCAGATCAATTTCCATGATAAAGAACTCCACCTTTGTTCTTCAGTAGAGAGGGGTGTGAAAATATTACTCACTTGCTTCATTCCCATAATCCACAGATTCCATAGTCCCACCAAGAGTAAGATTTCCAACATCACTTTCAGGTAGTGGCCCATATGCAATTCACTTTTTCACCTAAGTTTTCCCATAGGAGAGAAGTTTTCATCTTCCTTTTAAAACAACTTTTTAGCACTCTGCAATTGACAAAGTACTAAAAAGTAGGTGAAAAATGGCTGACAAAATTATTCTGAATATTTTATTGCTTGCTGGTGGCTTAAAATGCATTTTATTGATAAGGTATGAAAATATCACCTAGGAGAAAACTAAGGAGAAAAAGTGAATTGCATATGGGCCATGGATGTTTGGGAACATCACCCGAAAATAGAATATAATGGCATCAAACTTTTCTCAGGGACCTCTATCTCACCCTGTCTTTTCAAAAACCTACTAGAAAAATTTAATAAAAATAAGATGATAATATTAATACAAAACTTAAATTAAACTTAATTTAAACATGACAAACAATTACAAGTGTTTTTCCCCTGTGTTGCATTCCATAGATTTCTCAATATAAATAAAAAATTGCAAACCTGTCAAATACTGAAAAAAGGATTCATGTAGCAATGGCAAATAGTAAATAGATTTTTGTACCAGAGTGGAGTTAGCTTTTACAACGTGTTAAACATAAACTAGTCCTGTCTATTTATATGGTAAGTTGAACACATGCACGATTCACAAAGCTTTTTTACCTGTTTTCCTCTGTTTTCACCTTATCTATAATACATTTTTTTTTCAAATTCTTGATTTATTAGAAAATTTTTCTTTCCATATAAAACTTCCATACACATTTTCTCTATATATATATATAAACATCTGGGCAAAAAAAAAGGGTGCATAGGTTATCGATATTACATACATCGCATATATATACATACGAAACTCCATTATATATCCCAATAGGTTAATACATTATCATATTCTCTTCTGCACTCCTTAGCCTCTGCTCATAAAACTTCAAAACCTAAACTCAATCATCCACTTCAGAGGTTTTACCTGGGGGCTTTTAACCTTACACATCCCCAAATTACCCATTTCCTTCCCCCAATTACTCATGCATCCTCCATTCATTCTCACCCACATGGTCTTCTTTATATTTTGCTGTTCTATTCGCCCTTTCCCCCTCCTGCACCTTCCCCTGTACTTTTCCTTTTCTTTATTCTTTTTCTCATATGTATTATATGTTTGTCCCCTCTCTCAGTCTGTTTCCCCCCTTAATTGTCTTTATCCATCTTTATCCAGTTCCCATTACCTGTCTATATTCCGCAGTCTTGGTAAATTCATCCCACTTCTCCCAGCACACTTTAAATTGTTCCTCTTCACCTTTCAATGTACATATCATCTTTTCCATGCGTTGAATAAACAGTATTTTCCGGAAGTACTCAATTAAAGGGGGGGCTAGATGTGATTTCCAATGCCTAGCAATGATAATTCTAGCCGCATTTAAAAAGTGTCGGCATATTGATTTTCTATATTGCTTTCTCCCATAGTCGTTATGATGTAGCAGGAAAAAAGCTGGATCATCTCCTGGAATTAGATCTGTCAATTCTACAATGTACTTTTTTACTTCCACCCAGAATCCCCTTATCCTTGAGCAGCTCCAAAAAACATGCATAAATGTTCCCTCCTCAAACTGACATCTCCAGCATCTCCTATCTGAGTCCGCATATATCCCTCCCAGCCTGACCGGAGTCATATACCATCGTGTAAGAATTTTAAAGCCGGATTCTTGTATCCTTGCTGATATTGAAGTTTTGTATGATCTTTCTATTATTCTTCCCCATTGTATATCCGTGAACGTAAATTCTAAATTCTCCTGCCATTTTTCTCTATAATGGATTATCTGATCCTCCCTGTTCACAAATTCCCCATATATCATAGTCAAAACTTTTTTTGGTCTTTGTTTCATAGCACATATTTTTTCAAATTTAGTTAACTCTCTACAGAATTCCTCTTTTTTCCCCTGGGTCAGAACAAAATGATGGTACTGCATTAGTCTCCACCAATCCAGTCTCAGATCTCGGAACTCCTCTCTGATTTCATTTAGTGTTTTCCAATTCTTCCCGTTTAGTAGTGCACCAGCCCTAATCTCTATTTGAACACTTGCCTCCTCCTTTATATTCTTTCTGCAACCGGGTTCAAAGGCGGGGTTATCTAATATTGGCATAAGCGGGGAGGGACTCATAGGCACAGGGATAGGTACTGTCTGGCATATATAAAGAAACCTAGGCATAGCATTCATTTTCAGTGTGTTAATTCGGCCCAACATTGTAAGATTAAGCTTTCTCCATTTAAGGAGATTTCTTTTAAGGGTAGAAAGCAGGGAACAATAATTTAATTGGTACATTTTTTGAATATCCACCGTTATTTTAATCCCCAAGTATGTAAGGGCCTCCCCCTCCCACCTAAATGGGTAATTGGCTTTTATATTATTTACTTCTTTAGGTTGCTATTTTAATTCCCATGGCCTGACATTTATCCCAATTAATCCTCAAGTTTGATAATCTTCCATACCTCTCAAACTCCCGCATCAGGCAGGGTAGGGATATATGCGGACCCCTCAAATAAAAAAGCAGATCATCTGCGAATGCCGCTACCCGATGTTCCCTCTGCCCAATTTTCACCCCATTGATATCAGGATTATTCCTGATAATATTCAAAAAAGGTTCGAGGATCTATAATACATTTTTAAGCTCCCAGAGAGCAAAAAAAAATAAAAATTGAAAAACAATATAATTAAGGTAAGAAAAGTAATATTGAAACAAAGTTAATCAGGAACAACTTACTTTGAGTGATTATTTTGCTTGTAAATGGGATGAAAGGTTATTGTTATTAATTAGGAGGAAAATAAGTAATTTATTAGAAGTTTTGTAATTGTTCCCATTGGACATATTTTTGAACATATTTTGGACATATTTTCTCTCTCTCCAATTCTTTTTTATTCAGAAATATCATTATTTTATGGTTACTGCTTTAGGGAGATCATCTCTTCTACCAAGCACATCTGAACAGAATGTCCTCACTGATCGAAGACCGCAACCCAAAGACCTTTCACAGGCAAAGAACACACAGGAAGGTAGGCCTCAGAAAATATGATATATCCTGTTGTGGAGATCTGTAGGTAAGTGACTGTGGGCCTGATTCACAAAGTGGTGCTAACAGTTAGCACGCTGGTGAAAAGCCCTTTAACATGCCTAAACTCAGTTTAGGCATGATAAGTTTAGGTGTGATAAGTTTAGGGGTGATAAGTTTAGGCATGATAAGTTTAGGTGTGATAAGTTTAGGCGTGATAAGTTTAAGCACCAACTGGGTTAGATCAGCAATGCACAGCTGATCAAAAGTTTTGCAAAGTCTGGTGCACTTTGCATAGAATTTAATGGTGCTGCTTTGCGTGCGGGACTTTGCACGCAATCTAAACTTATCTAAACTTATCATGCCTAAACTTATCACGCCTAAACTTATCACGCCCAAACTTATCACGCCTAAACTGGCTTTTCACCAGCGTGGTGCAATGGTTATCACGCCTAAAGTCTCTAACTGGATTAGCACCGCTTTGTGAATCGAGCCCTGTAAATCTATGATACCAGTGTAGAGTAGTGTGAATGATAAGATGAGTGGCATAATATACCCTGTTTGCCTAAAAATAAGACCCTCCCTGAAAATAAGCCCTAGCATGATTTTTTAGGATATTTGAGGATGCTCAAAAGATACACCCTACCCCAAAGAAAGCCCTAGTTCCAGTTCATAAAAAAGTCAATTTAATGAATGTACAGGCAGTTGGGGTATACATGTAAATACAATACAATACAATAACATTTGTAAAGCGCTTTTCTCCCATAGGACTCAAGAACAATTGAAAAATATTCTGGCAAAAGGATGCAACATGAAAGATAGACCCTTGGCCTCGACCAAGAAACCCCAGAAAACAATTGCATTCAAAATACTCTGCCAGACACAGCACAATAAGGGAGGGCAAGTGCAGAACTCTCAGTAAATATACATTATTGATTGTACATAGGAAAAGGAATTGTCTAAAGAAATTAATGATGGAATTCAGGTTTTAGAGAATTGTGCTGTTCCAGAATGCCATGACATGACTATATTTGAATAAATAGTGATTTTGTTGTTTAAGAGTAAACATAGAGGCCCATATGCAATTATCTTTTTCTCCTGGGTGATATTTTTACATTTGTCAATAAAATGCATTTTAAGCCACCAGAAAGCAAGAAAATGCTCAAAATAATTTTGATAGTACTTTTCCATTTATTTTTCGGTACATTTTTAGTTGAAAAGTACTGGGAAGTTATTTTAATTTGAAGATAAAAAATTATAATTATGGCCCCATATGTCAAGCTGTATAATTTTTTAAGTCCTACTGGTTATGTCTGTTCTGTGAATCTGGACATGGACAACTGTTGACTTAGAGGTCTTTTGAGTAGAATCTTTCAGATTAACCCAAAACAATAAACCTTGAAATAATAAACTGATAAGTCTGATAAGTAATGGAGATGAAACTAACTTGCAGTGCAATGCTAGTTTTGTAGTCCAAAGTAGCTAATTACTTGGGATGCCATTGGGCCTGTGCATGTCCACAATAAAGTCTTAACTTGAATATACAATACAATACAATACAATACAATACAATACCCTACTGCTACTACTTAACTTGAATATATGTGAGTAATATGATTGTTAGTTACACATATCAGACGATATTGCCAATTAAACATTAAGAATGAGGCACTTTATCGTTACATTTATATTTCCAATTCATGCATAAGGCAGACTGTATTATACTTTTCTGAATTATGCAAGATGTATGCAAACTTATGTTTTTGAATCATTATACTGATTGTATGTTAATGTAACATTAAGACTAAGGGCACTTTTTTATTAGATTTAAATTTTGCAATATATGCAAAACGCAAGTTGTATGCAAATTTGTAATAAGTGCAACTTGTTGACAAACTTTATATTTTTGCTTGATTCCACTGATTGCACTGTATGTAATTTAACAAGAAAGAGGGCACTCAATTATTAGATTTATATTTGCAATAAATTACTAGTGCTTTCGACAAAGGTTTGTTGTGGCAACGCTATTATTTTTGTGAGGATGAGAACTTTGGGAAAACACCATATAGTATTTTTGTAAAAAAAATCTTATCATGCAGATTTTGGGTGCATCTTCATGAATATTTTCTCTCTGGCTAAGCTAAATAAATGAATAAAAAATGGTATTTTCAATACCAAAAATAATTTTCTGAATTTTACCAGATTATTCTTTTTTTGTGGTGTACTAGACATATACTGGAACAAAGACCATGATCAGCATCTTTCTGCTTCATGTGGACTAATCCCAGGAATAAACACAGGCTTCAATGTTCAATGTTTCTCTAATTAGTGTATGAAGGCAGAAGTGGTCCATTAGGTTAACAAAGGTTCTGATTTCCAACTGCCTACTGGCCAAGTAAAGTGAAGTGCGGCACAACACTGTTAATGGATAAAATCTTAGACTGTTTCAGAGCCTTTGAATGTTTTTTTTTTTCACACATCACCTATTATTTCATAAGGGGTTCCCTGGCATCAATTGGAAGGCCAATATGATAAATCACTAAGGGCTCTAATAAAAGGCTGTACTAGCAAATAGAAAAACATATATTTTACAAATTGAAAGTATAATAATTTTACAAATTGAAAGCATTGAAGTATGCTAACAATTCAATACAAACATGGTAATGCCAGCTCACTTTTAAATATATATCAACAGCCCTTTTCTATCTGACAAATAATCATATGCAAACATCCATGATTTAAAGGTGTGCATTATACATACAATACTTACTGTATTCCTGTGCTTTTCTTGGTGCAGAAAAATCTTGCTGTCTATTGAAGATATTTCTGATGTCTTTGAATGAGGCGGCCAGTGGTGGTGAAGATGTTTCACCTAAAAAAGGAGCACATGAAATTATTAAAGCGAGTTTGTGAGCCACAAAATAAAATTCCATTTACCCACTGCTTTATGTTTATTATGTAGTCTACATCCTGACCCAGCATTGCATGCATTTCAATATAGCCATAAATGTGTCTGTTGTAATGAATCTTATATCAGCCAACCTGGTTCCATTTGGTACATTGCCGGGGAGAGGGAAGCCTGTTATCACCCCTCCTACATTCCTGCTCCTCCCTAATTGGCTGAGGGCAGTTCAGTGTAACATGAGGCTGAGAAGGGAAATACACCTCACCCCTCTGCAGAAGCTTCTGAAATACAGCCTATGCCTGTGCTCACATGTGTTTACAAAGCAAGCTAGATATGACGGTGTAGTTTCTAGGAGGAAAAAAAAGAGTAAGGGAGGAAATTATATCAGGATTGGCTTCAGTCAGAGGCAGTAAAAAAACGAAAATGCCTGAAACTGTTTTCTCTTTATTTACTATGCAAAAATTTACTGATATCAAACCGTGGACAGTACAATACACATGTTATGTATGTAGAACACATATTTATCTACTTTTTTACAGGCTAGTATGACTGTCCCTGCTGCTTTAAAGTGATCCTGAGAGGAATACTGAGTTACCTGGCTTCTATACTGATGCTCTCTGCATGTAACAGTATAAGTCACATATTCGCAGAAACTATCGCAATCTAGACATGCAATCCGTCTCTGATGCCCTGGCACCTCTCCTCACACAATCCTTCACTGACCCAGACTCAGCTGCTATACACTACAACAGCTCCATTGCAAAAGTCATGGATGACTTCGCCCCCCCTCGTCAATGTCCGCCCTCACCGTGTATGTCCGCCCTCACCGTGTCAGTCGCCAACCCTGGATGACTAAAGACACTAAACAGTTAAAAAGATGCTCTAGAGCAACGGAAAGGCATTGGAGGAAAAGTAACACAAATGAGGACTTCATCTCATATAAAATGGCCTTGAACAAATTCAGAAACACACTCTCTGTGGCAAAACAGGCCTATTTTTCCTCCCTAATATCCGCCCATGTACACAATCCAAAACGCTTGTTCAGCACCTTCAACTCCGTTCTCCATCCCCCTCCACCTTCATCTTGCTTATCAGCTGAAAAATTTGCAACATACTTCACTGATAAAATTGACAAAATCAGAAGTGAATTCTCCACGCAGCCCTCAAATCCCACCTCCACACCTCTCATTGACTGCTCTCTTACTGCCTTCTCTACACTCTCTGAACATTCTCTCTCCTCTATAATATCCAAAGCTAATCTAACCACTTGTTCTTTGGATCCTATTCCCTCCCATTTCATTCTGCAGCTATCCTCATCTCTCATGTCTGCACTAACATCGCTTTTTAACCTGTCCCTCTCCACTGGCATCTTTCCATCGCCACTCAAAAAGGCTGTTGTGACACCACTACTTAAAAAACCATCTCTAGATCCTACCACACTCGCCAACTACCGCCCAGTCTCACTTCTCCCATTTGCATCCAAACTAATTGAACGCCACATACATGCAGAATTAAGCCATTATTTATCAGCTAACTCCCTACTTGATCAGTTCCAGTCTGGCTTTCGCTCCAACCACTCCACGGAAACGGCACTTACCAAAGTGGCCAATGACCTTCTTACAGCTAAATCCAAAGGTCAGTTTTCCATACTCATCCTTCTTGATCTGTCATCAGCATTCGATACGGTTGACCACACAGTACTCTTACTAATACTTTCAAATGTAGGAATAAAGGACCTTGCTCTCACATGGTTATCTTCCTACCTCTCTGAAAGGTCCTTCACAGTCTCCTACTCAGATCAGATCTCTTCTCCGCATGCTTTGTCTGTCAGGGTTCCTCAAGGCTCTGTCCTTGGTCCCCTCCTCTTTTCCATCTACATGCACGGTCTTGGTGAATTAATCAACTCATTCGGGTTTCAATACCACCTGTATGCAGATGACACGCAACTGTACCTCTCGGGCCCAAACCTTAACTCCCTCCTCAAACGTGTTCCTGACTGCTTGTCTGCTATTATTATTATTATTATTGATTTATAAAGCGCCAACATATTCCGTGGCGCTGTACAAAGTAAGAAACAAACATGGGGTACATAATAGACAATGGTGTACACTAATATACAAGATACATAATTAGTGACAAAATACAAAAAATGATACAGCATACAGAGTACAAAATACAGAAGTGGTAATGACAGTGATAAAAGTAACATGATGAATAAAATGTATAATGATTTCCAAGACACAAAAGGGGGAGAGAGCCCTGCCCTTGCGAGCTTACAATCTAAAGGGAATGGGGGGAAAAAGAGGAGGGGTAGTATACGATAAAATATATAAAGGCAGTGTGTTTTAGGATACCTAGTAGGAGTGCAATTTGGTCTTAGGACAAAGGGAAGTGGCCTAGGGTAGCGCATATGCTTGTCGGAACAAATTAGTTTTTAGAGAGCGTTTAAAAGCAACAAAGGTTGGCGAGTGACGAATGTGTTGTGGGAGGGGATTCCAGAGAAGGGGAGAAGCGCGTGCAAAATCTTGTAAGCGGGAATGTGAGGAGGTGATTCTAGAGGAGGACAACAGAAGATCGTGTGCAGATCTGAGATTGCGATTGGGTTTGTATCTGGAAATGAGTGATGATATGTACCGGGGAGAGAGATTGTGGAGAGCTTTGTAGATTAGGGTTAGGAGTTTGAACTGGATCCTCTGGTTAGTTGGCAGCCAGTGAAGTGCTTGACAGAGAGGGTCAGCTGAGGAAGATCGAGAAGAAAGATGAATGAGACGAGCAGCTGAGTTCAGTACCGACTGGAGCGGGGCCAGTTTGTTAGAAGGTAGTCCACAAGTAGTACATTGCAGTAGTCCAGACGAGAAATTATAAGAGCATGTATTAACATTTTGGTTGTGTCTGCTATATCCTCCTTCATGTCCTCTCGCTTCCTAAAACTTAACATGAGTAAAACGGAACTAATAATTTTTCCACCGTCTCTGGCCACCTCTCTGCCTGAAGTAACTATAAATGTTAATAACACTCCCATAACTTCAGTTCCCAAAGCATGGTGCTTGGGGGTAATATTTGACTCTTCTCTCTCTTTTATTCCTCATCTTAACTCCATAACCAGCTCCTGCCATCTCCAACTCAAAAATATATCTCGCATCCGTCCCTTTCTCGCCCAAGACACAACCAAAATTATTATTATTTTTATTATTTTTTATTTATATAGCGCCAACATATTCCGCAGCGCTTTGTGTGTGCATACATGTTAATACATGCTCTTATAATTTCTCGTCTGGACTACTGCAACGTACTACTTTGTGGACTACCTTCTAACAAACTGGCCCCGCTCCAGTCGGTACTGAACTCAGCTGCTCATCTCATTCATCTTTCTTCTCGATCTTCCTCTGCTGACCCTCTCTGTCAAGCTCTTCACTGGCTGCCAATTAACCAGAGGATCCAGTTCAAACTCCTAACCCTAATCTACAAAGCTCTCCACAATCTCTCTCCCCGGTACATATCATCACTCATTTCCAGATACAAACCCAATCGCAATCTCAGATCTGCACACGATCTTCTGTTGTCCTTCTCTAGAATCACCTCCTCACATTCACGCTTACAAGATTTTGCACGCGCTTCACCCCTTCTCTGGAATCTCCTCCCACAACACATCCGTCACTTGCCAACCTTTGTTACTTTTAAAAGCTCTCTAAAAACTAATTTGTTCCGACAAGCATATGCGCTACCCTAAGCCACTTCTCTTTGTCCTAAGACCAAAATTGCACTCCTACTAGGTATCCTAAAACACACTGCCTTTATATATTTTATCGTATACTACCCCTCCTCTTGTTTCCCCCCATTCCCTTTAGATTGTAAGCTCGCAAGGGCAGGGCTCTCTCCCCCTTTTGTGTCTTGGAAATCATTATACATTTTATTCATCATGTTATTTTTATCACTGTCATTACCACTTCTATTTTGTCACTAATTATGTATCTTGTATATTAGTTTTCACCATTGTCTGTATTATGTTTGTTTCTTACTTTGTACAGCGCCACGGAATATGTTGGCGCTTTATAAATCAATAATAATAATAAGTCACTGGCCCAGAATGAGCATGCAGATCAGATGCTGTGACTCTGGTGTGACTCCACTAGCTGTATGCTCCCTGCAGATGTGTGACTCAAAACACAACTAAAGACAGAAGCTCAGCATGACTGCCAGACAACTGGCATAACAGGCATAATGGAATGACAATGGCATCCTCTGCTTTACTCTCACTATAGGTTCCCTTTAAATAGGTAAGATAATAAACAGTTAGGAATTGAAGCAAGAGTGAAATACTCAAGAAAAAAAAAAACGCATAAAATTGTCACGAAAATAACACTTAATCCAACTTAATTCAACTTTTGAGCAAAAAGGCCACCGAAAATCTTTTTTTGTAAAAAGTTTGTGATTAATCACATTTTTCATGAAATTTTACACTGAAAATCATGTATTTTGTGCTGTTTTCACCGTAAAATAGCAGATTTTTCATGTTTTCACAAATTTTCACCATACTTTTCTCAAAATCGAAAATACCATTTTCGATGCGAAAACGACTTTGTCAAAAATAAATTCAAAAATACAAAAATACTTTGCTAAAATACAAACAACTCTGTTTATCACTATAAAAACATCAATGGCTGTAAGAAAATCCTAGTGCAAAGAGGTAAGGATGAGCAGTGAAGATAGTAAAAAAATAAGTTTCGTATTTTTGCCTAATTAAAATTGCAATAGGATGGAGAATGTAACCAGATACTTTCTGCTGTTCACTGAGTGGTCATTGTTATCATATCAAAATATGCACCAATAACTCTGAATGACCACTTCGGAATATAAATACAAGCTGATTATTCCACCAGTCCTGCCAAGGGATGTTGTGATTACTCCAATCATAGTAGTTATGTTTATAATAATGATATAATTATGTTTTATAAACCCTATTGGTAATATACTTAATTGTATTCATTTTTTAAATCAGCTGTCAACTTTATGTGCCAAATGGAAATGGTTCCATGGAAATACAGGAATGTAGGGTGTGGTGTTCAAAGACAATAGAATACATAGAAATGTGTATTGTCATTGTAACAACCGAAATTGTACAGCAAAATTCTAAAGTGCAATTTTCCAGCAAAAGCAAAACAACATAACAACATTCCATTCCTACATACATTGCATTACACACACCCATTATCAACATGGCAGCATTTACCTTAGATATGGCACTACAAAGGCTCAAACAATCCCCCCCCCCCCCCCCCCCCAAAAAGGTGACTTTTGCTTCGTTGGACTCTACGTCAAGAGGCTGGTGCCTCATGAGCCTCTAAGTAGGTCCAGTTCTGCTTCTATGTATGATTGATTTTTTTTGCTGAAAATCCTTACAGTATAATTGACAGGGATCTCTATTGGACAGTGATCTCCATAAAAATAATTGACTTTTTCCCCAGGGTTTCCCATTGGTCATTACGCTATCAGTGTACAGTGTACTGCCCTGCTCTGGTGGAAAATTCACTGCTTTTACCAGGCATAAATGTATACCTGCAAAACCTATAAGTAAGGAAGGATGCATTTCATTTAACTGTATTTAAAATTTGCTGGCAATTAGTGATGGACAGAAATTTTGCCTAATCGTAGTTTCACATCCACAATGATGATGCAAAAAAGTGATGCAAAATTTCAGAATAAATTGTAATAAATTTAATTTGTTAATTTCACATACATTTTGCATAATTTTCATGGCAATTTTAGTGGTAAATAGCAAAGTTATTATCGCCAAAATTGCCATGTATGTTAAAAATAGTGGGAATAAAACAACATTTTTTTTTTTAAATAGACCTTGTAGTTTTTGAAGAAATTGATTTTAAAAATGCAAACAAAAATATTTTTTTAAACTGTCATTTTTCTGTGTTTAAAAACTGTTTCCTTTTATTTTTAAAATTGATTTTCTTAAAAACTGTAAGATCAATTATTTGCCTTGTTCCCACTAATCGCAATTTTGCTGCCAATAGCATGTATGGGGGCTTTGCTATTAACCGCTAAAGTCAGCAACAAATTATACAAATATTAAGTGAAATTACGAGTAATTGCAAATTGTTATGAAATCAATTGAATGTCCAAATCATAATTACGTATGGCTGTAATTGCAAAAATTACACAATTTTTTGTGTAATCGTATTAAGAATTTGATTGCTATTACGGGCCAAAATTAACTGAAAGATCATACTAACATTTTTACTTCTATTTACAATAATTCTACTCCTATTTTCTAAACTTTTTTTATGGAAGAGCCTTGTTATCACCTAACTGTGCTTCATGGTTTGAATTGGCTGCCAATTGTACAAGAAAACTCGCTAAGAAAAATGGAAAAGTTTGCTCCCTCATCCTTAATAAAAAAAAACAATGAGCTTTATGTTGGAACTTCAGGTCTCAAAAGCATAATATTTGTTTCCCTGTGGGTTTTATAATACATTTATAGCCCCAAGCTTTGTCTTGAAATGTGTCAATGTATGTGACATTAGGAATGGAGGAGCTCTATCTATTTTTGCAGTCTGTCCCCAATAAAAAGTTCCTATTTATAGTCCTATCACCAAAATGCATTTACCAAAATGGTAAAGGGGCTTGTGCTGGCCACCATCTTAACAACGTAAAAAAAAATAATTTCCCCACAGAAATCTGATGGTTGTCTAAAACGGTGAGCACTGAAAAGGAAAACAAGAGTCTGTAGAGAGAATCATGGAAACTGAAGGCTGATGTCAAAAGTCAAGACTGTAGAACAAACCTATTTTGAGGCAACAGAATAAAATTAATGTAGACAAGATACATCACATTAGAGGGAACTTTTTGCTATATGAATGTGTTCTTTTACATATACAGCACTGTGGCTTGGTCATTACCTGTCTTTACATTAATTAAAGTAGAGGCCAATTTGAAAGCGGTATCTTGATTGACCTCGCTGCATTCCTGCAACAGCTTATAAATGTCATGAAGCTGTAAGAAAGAATTAAAGTGAATGATTACCGTAACAAAGATTCACATATGGGTTTATTCATAAAGCAGCATTGTGCTGTAACTCATTTTTAATAATGTGTAAAGTCTTATCTTTAAAGCTTAATGAAGAACTTTACCTTATATAATGCACAGGTGACAACATCTTTACTGTTGGCGGGTGCATCACTGGGGAATATCAGTTTACTTTGTGTTTCAAAGCCAGCAAAAATAATACCTGAGTATTCAGCATATCTAATCATCCTAGGCTAAATGTCTTTGGGAGGAGGGCAGAGATGGGCTTTCGAGTTGAAAGCTGCTTGAATTTGAAATTTTAATGTGGCTTGATTAAGGCAGGTGTGAGCATGGAAGACGAGGGGTTACTTAACCAGAAGTCAGTTGGGCTCCTATGCATATCACTCACACGCGACCTATGGGATGCACTTCCTCCTTCAAGGAGGAAGTGCGGTAGTAAGTCATGGAACGCGTCCAATAGGTCGCGTGCGAGTGGAGTGATCCGCATAGGAGCCTGACGGATGCTCACACGCTCAAACCTGCCTTAATCAAGCCTTATTACAATTTCAAATTCAAGTGGCTTTCAACTCGAAAGCCCTTCTCCAAGGGTGGGACTACATATAAATATAAAGTAATATATAGATATAGAAGGTGGATGTGCAGAATTTTCTACATTCTACTGTATCACTGGAGTTCCTCTTTTAAAGAGACTTTGTAATAACATTTTCAGCCTTATTTCTTCTATCCTATAAGTTCCTATACCTGTTCTAATGTGGTCTGGATTACTGCAGCCTTTTCTAGTTGCACTGTCTCTGTAATAAATCTAATCTTATTTTCTTTGTCAAGCTTTGTCGACTCAGGGAGGGCCTCTGCTGTGAAAGGGACAAGTTATCCACTCCCCCTCCACTCCCCCTGCAGACTCTGTGTGCTTCGTTTATTAGTCACAGACAGGTCTCTGCTCAGTTTCAGCTTTTCTGTGTTGTGAGGCCAAGTGGGGAGGGAGCTGCTGCCTGTCACATGCTAATCCCAGACTGGAGTGCAGATAATTCACTATGTAATAAAAACTTGTAGTATACTGTAGTATACGGTAGCATTATATATATATATATATATATATATATATATATATATATATATATATATATATATATATATATACACAAACATTACTTCCTGGTTAGCGGCCATGTTTTTTGTTTGTAAACACTGCCTAAAACTGGCGATTAAAAGCCAAGATCGCTGTGCGGATCGGCGGAAATGGCAAAGAGGGATCCAGGAGATCACAGTGACTCAATTGGTATGTTTTTATTATACAAATCGGACAGTACAGATTCTCTTTAAAGAACCACCATCCCAAAAAATTAAAATACATACATATAAGATGTTCATTTGTTCCAACGTAAAATGTAACATATTATATATTTTTTTCTTATGCTATCACAGTAGGTAGCAAAAATGCAGATCTCACAGTTTTTAGACTAGTCCTTGTGCTAATTGTAGATCCTCAATTTTCATTACTTTCTTGCTCAACACCGGTGTCTGACCTTATAATGTTCTTCTGGAACAATGAATGGTGAAAAACTCAAGCAGATGCCTAAAACTCCTGCCTCTGGCTCTAAGGGCTCGTTTCCACTATTGCGTTGCGAAATCGCTGCGGCAAAATTCGCATGCAGATGCTAATTTTGCATGCGAGTGCATGCGAATTTTCGTGCGAATTCGCATGAAAATTCGCATGGATGACGATGTATGCGAATTTAACCATGGCAATGCCGGTGTGCTTTTCCATTGATTTCATGCGAATTCGCATGCGAATCCGCATGAAAATTCGCATACCAAAACAGCATGCGAATTTCCTATTAAATACATTAGCGGCGATTCGCATGCATTCCACTCGCAGGCGAATTCTGCGGCTCTTTTGTGCGTTTTTTCACCGCTGAAAAAAACGCACCTCAACAACGCTACAGTGGAAACAGGCCCATCCACTTGCATTACATGTGCGAATCTGCATGCGTTAGACGCATGCGGATTCGCGATAGTGGAAACGAGCCCTAAGTTTTTGGGCAGAAGAGCCTTATTTTGATCACTAAAAAAAGAACCTTTTTGCACACTGACAAATTACACATATTGACTTTTTTTCTGGGTGTAAAACAATGCATCCATAGTACTATTTGCTAGCATGATACAAGTTGAAGATCACTCTAAAAGACTGACATGGACTTAGTAATTTTTTTTGGAGTGTATTCAAGGTTAAGTTATTTAAAAAAAAAAAAAAAAAAAAACAGGGACAAGGTAATAGAGAAAAGTAGTGTATAGTGTTGCTGAAGCAGTGTCTCCTACTGTCCCACTAAGCTCCCGAGGAAGGTTCTTAGGGTATGTATACAACATGAGTAGTGTAAACTGCAGGGACCGTCCGGGAGTTGATATCTCAGGGATCAGTTCAGGGCCAAGTGTAATGCAGACACATTACTAGCCTGTAGGTTAAGTAAGGATGATGCTTGGTGCATGATAGAATGGTATGGGTAAGGAGTAGAGCAATGCCCTAAACCTGTGCTCAGCTGAGGTGATCTGACACTCTGGATATGCATCAGGACCACAGTACACATGCTGAATCCTTGGATGAAGCAGCCACAGTGGGGTGTGTCAACTGAGAGCCATCTAACTGTCATTTCTTGGGTTAGCCAGTCAACAAGTCTGCAGTTGGCCCTGTACTAGCTCACGTGGAATGCTTGCTTGATAAGAATTCCCATATCGAGACAGGCAGATTATTGGCTAATAGAGATGTAGCGAACGGTTCGCCAGCGAACGGTTCCAGGCGAACATTGGGGGTTCGCGTTCGCCTGCGACAGGCGAACTTTTCCGGAACTTCGATTCGCCCCATAATGCACTATGAGGGTCAACTTTGACCCTCTGCATCACAGTCAGCAGGCACATTGTAGCCATTCAGGCTACAGTAAGCCCTGGAGCCCCACCCCCCCCCCCCCTTATATAAGGCAGGGTCCGGCAGCCATTACACTCACTTGTGTGCCTGCTAGTGAGAGGAAAGATACAGCTGCTGCAGACTTGTTCTTCTAGGGACAGATTAGTTAGGTTCTTGGCTGCTTAGTTTGCTCCTGGCTGATTGTTATTGCTTTTATAGCACCCTAGCTCTTGTCAGAGCTCATCCTGTACTTTTTTTTTTACTGTGTGTCAAACTGACACTTTTGTTGCATGCACAGCCTTGCTAATTGATAGTGTGAGTGTGCCACTCCCAGCAGCAGCCCAGCACATTCAGTGACTGACTGCCTATGTGTGTGACAGGGAGCTGCACATTGTACTACCCAGTACTGCATATACCCAGTACATGTTGTGTTTACTTAACCCACCTCATCACTGCATATACCTAGCTTTGTGTTGAGTGAATCCAGCTCACTGCATCCTACTACTACCTGTTGTGTTTACTTAACCCACCTCATCACTGCACATAACTACCTGTAGTGTTGAGTGAACCCAGCTCACTGCATATACCTACTACCTGTTGTGTTGAGTGCATCCAGCTCACTGCATATACCTACTACCTGTTGTGTTTACTTAACCCACCTCATCACTGCACATAACTACCTGTTGTGTTGAGTGAACCCAGCTCACTGCATATACCTACTACCGGTTGTGTTGAGTGAACCCAGCTCACTGCATATACCTACTACCTGTTGTGTTTACTTAACCCACCTCATCACTGCACATAACTACCTGTAGTGTTGAGTGAACCCAGCTCACTGCATACACCTACTACCTGTTGTGTTGAGTGAACCCAGCTCACTGCATATACCTTCTACCTGTTGTGTTTACTTAACCCACCTCATCACTGCACATAACTACCTGTAGTGTTGCGTGAACCCAGCTCACTGCATATACCTACTATCTGTTGTGTTGAGTGAACCCAGCTCACTGCATATACCTACTACCTGTAGTGTTGAGTGAACCCAGCTCACTGCATATACCTACTACCTGTTGTGTTGAGTGAACCCAGCTCACTGCATATACCTACTACCTGTTTTGTTTACTTAACCCACCTCATCACTGCACATAACTACCTGTAGTGTTGAGTGAACCCAGCTCACTGCATATACCTAGTACCTGTTGTGTTGAGTGAACCCAGCTCACTGCATATACCTACTACCTGTTGTGTTTACTTAACCCACCTCATCACTGCACATAACTACCTGTTGTGTTGGGTGAACCCAGCTCACTGCATATACCTACTACCTGTTGTGTTGAGTGAACCCAGCTCACTGCATATACCTACTACCTGTTGTGTTGAGTGAACCCAGCTCACTGCATATACCTACTACCTGTTGCGTTTACTTAACCCACCTCATCAGTGCACATAACTACCTGTTGTGTTGAGTAAACCCAGCTCACTGCATATACCTAGCATCCACCCGAGATGGACAAAATGGACAAACCAGGTAGAGGAAGAGGTAGAGGCAGACCCAGAGGAAGGCCACCAGGCACCGGCAGGTCTGTGCGAGGTGGTGTTGCTGTGATTTTGTGCGGACCTGCCCCAAAATACAGTGCTCAGAAGAAGGCACGTGCCATCACTTCCCAAAATCGTGAGGAGGTGATTGAGTATTTAACACAGAACACCTCATCTCCTGCAGCCACCAGCACTACAACAAGCACCACATCCGCTGCATTTGACACTTCGCAGGAGTTATTTGGTGGTGGTGGTGGTGAAATCACCGATTCACAGCCACTACTGCAACAACAAGAAGAAGGCGCAGGTACACCACCTCCTACGTCTGAGTTAGGTGGCGATAGTATGGACGTATCGTGTGTGGATGTGGATGATGGACCACCTGAAGTTGGTGCAGTTGAGGAGGTTTCTGAGGAAAGCGCAGCTGGCCAGGAGGATTATGATGACGATTATACGGATACCACATATGTTCCCGGTAGAGGAGATGACCAGGGGGACAGTTCAGAGGAGGATTCAGAGAGGACTAGGAGGAGACGACTCCATGTCATAGAAGCAGAGGGAGCTCGTCCTCAGAAACAGCTGGGGGCAGTGTCCGGCGCCATGTATCGCCAGCTATGGCCAGACAGCCAACACGCCCTTCAACGTCAGCTGCTGATGCCACCGTAGCGCCATCAGCCCAGGGGGGCTCAGCGGTTTGGAAATTTTTTAACGTGTGTGTCTCAGATCGGAGCAAAGCCATCTGTTGTCTCTGCCAGCAAAAATTGAGCCGTGGAAAGGCCAACTCTCACGTAGGGACAAGTGCCTTACGAAGGCACCTGGAGAGAAGGCACAAACAGCTATGGCAAGAACACCTGAGGAAAAGCAACACCCCTCAAAAGACAAGCCACCCTCCTTCTCCTCTTCCTCCTTCAGGTGCATCGTCTTCATCCACTTTCTCCCTTGCACCTTCACAGCCACCCTCCTCCACACCGCCTCTTCCCTTCAGCGGTTCCTTCTCCTCCGCCCACAGCAGTACCCAGCTGTCCGTGAAGGAAGTATTTGAGCGGAAGAAGCAAATGTCTGCCAGTCACCCTCTTGCCCGGCATCTGACAGCTGGCTATTAGCTCGCCAGCTATTACCATACAAGCTGGTGGAGTCGGAGGCTTTCCGTAAGTTTGTGGCCATTGGTACACCGCAGTGGAAGATACCAGGCCACAATTATTTTTCACAAAAGGCCATACCCAAACTGTACCGTGCAGTTGAGAGGCAAGTGGTGTCATCTCTGGCACACAGCGTTGGGTCAAGGGTCCACCTGACCACGGATGCCTGGTCTGCCAAGCACGGGCAGGGCCACTACATTACATACACAGCCCATTGGGTCAACCTGGTGACCGATGGCAGCAAGCAGGGAGTACGTGGCTGCGCAGAGGACTGACTTGTCACACCTCCACGGCTTGCAGGCAGGCCTCCAGCCACCTCCTCTCTACCTGCTATCACCGCATCGCTGTCATCATCCTCCTCCTCCTCCTCCTTGGCTGGTGCCACCATCTCCTCTCCAGCTACACAGCCCCAGCACCCCAGGGCCTATGCTGCATGCCAGGTGCGACGGTGTCATGCAGTGTTAGACATGTCTTGCCTAAAAGCGGAGAGTCACACTGGAGCAGCTCTCCTGGCTGTTCTTAACAAACAGGTGGAGCAATGGCTGACCCCGCACAAGCTTGAGATCAGCAACGTGGTGTGTGACAATGGTAGCAATCTCATTGCTGCATTGAATTTGGGAAAGCTGACACACATACCCTGCATGGCACATGTGCTTAATCTGGTCATGCAAAAATTTGTGTCCAAGTAGCCAGGCTTAGAGGACGTCCTGAAGCAGGCCAGGAAGTTGTGTGGGCATTTCAGGCGATCTTACAAGGCCATGGCACGCTTTGCGGAGATTCAGCGTAGAATCAACTTGCCGGCGAGACGCCTGATTTGCGATAGCCCGACTCGCTGGAATTCCACCCTGCTGATGTTCTCTCGCCTGCTAGACCAGGAGAAAGCCGTCACCCAGTACCTGCATCATTACAGTACAAGGACACAATCTGGGAGGATGGGGATGTTGTGGCCCAACAACTGGACACTGATGTGAAATGCATGCAGGGTCATGGAGCCCTTTGAGGAGGTGACCAAACTGGTGAGTCGCGATGAGGGCACCATCAGCGACTTGATCCCCTACGCCTACTTCCTGGAGCGTGCCGTGCGTAGAGTGGTGGATACAGCTGTGGAGGAGCGTGAACAAGAAGAGTTAGGGCAGCAGGAGTCGTGGGAGCCATTTACACACGAACCCGATGTTTCCACAACACCTGCGGCAGCACAGAGGGGGGAGGAGGAGGAAGAAGAGGAGTCATGTGGGGAAGGAGAGGAGTCAGACTCTGATGATGGTGATGAAGAGGAAGGATTTTCTGTGGAGGAGGAAGAGGCGGCGGAAGGAGAACAACCGCGGCAGCCATCACAGGGGGCTTCTGCTGCTCCACGTTCCCGTGGTATTGTTCGTGGCTGGGGGGAGGAAGAGGAGTTGCGTCCCGTCACTGAGGAAGAGCAAGAGGAGATGGAGAGTACGTCTGCATCCAGCTTTGTGCAGATGTCCTCTTTCATGTTGTCCAGCCTGTTGAGGGACCTCCATATCAAAAAACTGAAGACGAATGACCTGTACTGGGTGGCCACGCTACTAGACCCTCGGTACAGGCACAAAGTGGCGGACCTCTTAGCAACTCAACAAAAGGCGGAAAGGATGCAGCACTTGCAGAACAAGCTGTCGATGATGCTTTACAATGCATTTAAGGGTGATGTGGCTGCACAACGCAATCAAGGTACCACTGGCAGTAACCCTCCTCCTCCCAAGTCCACGCAGGCAAGAACAGGATGCTCCAGCGATCTCAGGGTGATGTCGGACATGCGGACGTTCTTTAGTCCAACTCCTCACCATAGTCCTTCCGGATCCACCCTTCACCAACACCTGGACCGGCAGGTAGCCGACTACCTGGCCTTGAGTGTGGATGTAGACTCTGCAAAAAGCGACAATGAACCCTTGGACTACTGGTTGCGCAGGCTTGACCTGTGGCCAGAGCTGTCCCAATTTGCCATACAACATCTCTCTTGCCCTGCTGCAAGCGTCCTGTCAGAAAGGACCTTCAGTGCAGCTGGAGGCATAGTTACTGAGAAGAGAAGTCGCCTAAGTCACGACAGTGTTCAGTACCTGACCTTTATCAAAATGAATGAGGAATGGATCACGGAGGGCTACTGCACGACCGAAGACTAAGTCAGTCCCCACACACAGCATCTCTGCCTGCAGGCCGCTTGACTGCCTTCTCCGCCACTACCAACAGGGTCCAGGACTCTAGGCGGATTCCTGAATTTTTAAGGCCGCTGCTAGCAACGGCCGCTACACTAATTTTTCTGGTGCGTGTACATGTGCCCATCCCCCTTCGTGATCATTACCTTGCCGCGGTGAAGGGGCTTGCGCATCACAATGAAGCAATGACCGCCGGCTATTTGAGTGTCTCGGGTGGGGGTGGCACACAAAAGATAATAAGGTCGTTGCTTCATTGTGGTCAGACCAAATTTGATCAGCTGGACAGTCACTGTTCTGTCATTCAGCTACATCAGCCGGGCGAGCATATGGGCTGAAAAGCCACCATCACCTGCACTCTCGTCATGGTGCGCACCAGTCCAGCACGGCCGTCACTACACGAACGGCTGTTTGCAGTCACTGCATACCTTTCACTGCATCTGTGACTGCACATTATACCTGGCAGTCAGTGCATAACTTGCACTTGAATGGATACACTTTTAAACAATTTAAAAATACAACCATCTAAACTTTCAAACAATTTAAAAATACAACCATCTAAACTTTCAAACAATTTAAAAATACAACCATCTAAACTTTCAAACAATTTAAAAATACAACCATCTATCATTTTCAAAAAATTTAAAAAAAGGGCAAAAAAACTTGCCCTCCGTAAAACATTCTTGGCAAATGCTTTCGACTTGGTTTGTCTTCCGCTGGCTCAAGGGTCCATCTGACCACTAGAGTTGGGCCGAACCTCCGATTTTCGGTTCGCGAACCGGGTTCGCGAACTTCCGCGGAACGTTCGGTTCGTGGAAAAGTTCGCGAACCGCAATAGACTTCAATGGGGATGCGAACTTTGAAAAAAAAAAAAATTATGCTGGCCACAAAAGTAATGGAAAAGATGTTTCAAGGGGTCTAACACCTGGAGGGGGGCATGGCAGAGTGGGATACATGCCAAAAGTCCCGAGGAAAAATCTGGATGTGACGCAAAGCAGCGTTTTAAGGGCAGAAATCACATTGAATGCTAAATTGCAGGCCTAACGTGCTTTCAAACATCTTGCATGTGTATACATCAATCAGGTAGTGTAATTAAGGTACTGCTTCACACTGACACACCAAACTCACCGTGTAACGCACCGCAAACAGCTGTTTGTGTAGTGACGGCCATGCTGGACTGGTGCGCACCATGGCGAGAGTTCAGGTTTTGGTGGCTTTACAGCCCATATGGTCGCCTGGCTGATGTAGCTGAATGACAGAACAGTGACTGTCCAGCTGATCAAATTTGGTCTGACCACAATGAGGCAACGACCTTATTATCGTGGGTGTGCCCCCCGAGACACTCATCTAGGCGCCGGTCATTGCTTCATTGTGATACGCAAGCCCCTTCACCACGGCAAGGTAATGATCACGAAGGGGAATGGGCGCATGTACATGCCTTTTCTTTTGTTGTTGCAGCTGCCCGCAGTGCAGCCAGAAAAATTAGGCAGTCATGTACACGCACCAGAAAAATTATTACAGCGGCCGCTGCTAGCAGCGGCCTAAAAATTCAGCAATCCGCCTGGAGTCCCGGACCCTGTTGGTGGTGGCGGAGAAGGTAGTCAAGTGGCCTGCAGGCAGACATGCTGTGTGGAGGGACTGGGAGCGACTTAGCCTTCTTGGGGCAGGCCAGGCAGCCAGTCACACGGCGTGCAGGCAGAGATGCTGTGTGTGCGGGGACTGACTTAGTCTTGGGGCGGGCAGCAGCCCTCCGGGGTCCATGCCTCATTCATTTTGATAAAGGTGAGGTACTTAACACTTTTGTAACTTAGGCGACTTCTCTTCTCTGTGACAATGCCTCCAGCTGCGCTGAAGGTCCTTTCTGACAGGACGCTTGCGGCAGGGCAGGAGAGAAGTTGGATGGCAAATTGGGACAGCTCTGGCCACAGGTCAAGCCTGCGCACCCAGTAGTTCAAGGGTTCGTCATCGCTGTTCACAGCAGTGTCTACATCCACACTTAAGGCCAGGTAGTCGGCTACCTGCCGTTCCAGGCGTTGGTGGAGGGTGGATCCGGAAGGGCTACGGCGAGGCGTTGGACTAAAGAACGTCCGCATGTCCGACATCACCATGAGATCGCTGGAGCGTCCTGTCTTTGACTGCGTGGACACGGGAGGAGGATTTGTGGCAGTGGTACCTTGCTGGCGTTGTGCCGTCACATCACCCTTAAAGGCATTGTAAAGCATAGTTGACAGCTGGTTCTGCATGTGCTGCATCCTTTCCACCTTCCCGTGAGTTGGTAACAGGTCCGCCACTTTGTGCCTGTACCGAGGGTCTAGTAGTGTGGCCACCCAGTACAGCTCATTCCCCTTGAGGTTTTTTATACGGGGGTCCCTCAACAGGCAGGACAGCATAAAAGACGACATCTGCACAAAGTCTGATCCAGTACCCTCCATCTCCTCTTGCTCTTCCTCAGTTACGTCAGGTAAGTCAACCTCCTCCCCCCAGCCGCGAACAATACCACAGGAAGGCTGAGCAGCACAAGCCCCTTGCGATGCCTGCTGAGGTTGTTCTCCTGCCGCTGTCCCCTCCTCCTCCTCCTCCTCCTCCCCCAAAGAAACACCTTGCTCATCATCCTCTGAGTCTGACTCGTCTTCTGCACACGACTTCTCTTCTTCCTCCTCCTCCCCCCTCTGTGCTGCCGCAGGTGTTGAGGAAACAGCTGGGTCTGATGAAAATTGGTCCCATGCCTGTTCCTGCCGTAACGGTTCCTGGTCACGCTCATTCACAGCTTCATCCGCCACTCTACGCACAGCACGCTCCAAGAAGTAAGCGTAGGGAATTAAGTCACTGATGGTGCCCTCACTGCGGCTCACCAGGTTGGTCACCTCCTCAAACGGCCGCATGAGCCTGCATGCATTTTCCATCAGTGTCCAGTTGTCGGGCCAGAACATCCCCATCTTCCCAGACTGTTTCATTCTACTGTAGTTGTAGAGGTAGTGGGTCACGGCTTTCTTCTGTTCTAGCAGGCGGGAGAACATGAGCAGGGTCGAGTTCCAGCGAGTTGGGCTATCGCAAATGAGGCGTCTCACCGGCATGTTGTTTTTGCGCTGAATTTCCGCAAAGCATGCCATGGCTGTGTAAGACTGCCTCAAATGCCCACAGAACTTCCTGGCCTGCTTCAGGACATTCGCTAAGCCAGGGTACTTTGCCACAAATCTTTGAACCACTAGATTCATGACATGTGCCATGCAGGGTATGTGTGTCAGCTTCCCCATATGCAAAGCGGCAAGCAGATTGCTGCCGTTGTCGCACACCACGTTGCCTATCTCCAGGTGGTGCGGGGTCAGCCACTCATCCACCTGTTTCTTAAGAGCAGCCAGGAGAGCTGCTCCAGTGTGACTCTCCGCTTTGAGACAAGCCATGTCTAAGATGGCGTGACAGCGTCGTACCTGGCATGCAGCATAGGCCCTGAGGAGCTGGGGCTGTGTAGCTGGAGAGGAGAACTGCCACTCAGCCAAGGAGGAGGAGGACAGCAAAGAGCATGTAGCAGGAGGAGAGGAGGTGGCAGGAGGCCTGCCTGCAAGCCGTGGAGGTGTCACAATTTGGTCCGCTGCGCCCTGCTTGCCATCGTTCACCACCAGGTTCACCCAATGGGCTGTGTAGGTAATGTAGCGGCCCTGCCCGTGCTTGGCAGACCAGGCATCCGTGGTCAGGTGTACCCTTGACCCAACGCTCTTCGCAAGAGATGACACCACTTGCCTCTCAACTTCACGGTACAGTTGGGGTATGGCCTTTCTCGAAAAATAAGTGCGGCCTGGCATCTTCCACTGCGCTGTTCCGATGGCCACAAATTTACGGAAGGCCTCAGAGTCCACCAGCCAGTATGGTAACAGCTGCCGAGCTAACAGTTCCGCCACGCCAGCTGTCAGACGCCGGGCAAGGGGGTGACTGGCCGAAATTGGCTTCTTCCGCTCAAACATTTCCTTCACGGACACCTGACTGCTGCTGTGGGCAGAGGAGCAGGAACCGCTCAAGGGCAGAGGCGGAGTGGAGGAGGGTGCCTGTGAAGGTGCAAGGGAGAAAGCGGCAGAAGCAGATAATGCACCTGATGGAGGAGGAAGAGGAGAAGGAGGGTGGCTTTGCTTTTGTGTGCTGCTGCTGCTTTTGCTCAGGTGGCCATCCCATTGCTGTTTGTGCCTTTTCTCCAGGTGCCTTCGTAAGGCACTTGTCCCTACGTGAGTGTTGGCCTTTCCACGGCTCAATTTTTGTTGGCAGAGCGAACAGATGGCTTTGGTCCGATCTGAGGCACACACATTAAAACATTTCCACACCGCTGAGCCACCCTGGGATGTGGGCACTATGGGGACCTCAGCAGCTGATGCTGAAGGGCAAGTCGGCTGGCTGTACATAGGTGGCGATACATGGTGCCGGACACTGCCACCAGCTGTTTCTGACGAAGAGCTGCCCCAGCTTCTTTCAGCAACTTCTCTCCTCCTACTACTCTCTGACTCCCCCTCTGAACTGTCCCCCTCTTCATCTCCTCTGGGAACATACAGAGGATCCTTATTATCGTCATCATCGTAATCATCCTGCCCAGCTTCGCTTGCCTCAGACAAATCCAAACATGCACCATCAGTAGGTCCTTCATCCTCCTTACACGCTACATCCATAATGTTGCCGCGTAACTCAGACATATGAGCTGGTGAAAATTCATCTGGCTGTAACAACAATGGCTGTGCATCAGTGATTTCACCACTAAATAATTCTTGCGAAGTGTCAAATGCAGCGGAAGTGGTGCTAGTAGTAGCGCTGGTGGCTGAGCAAGATGAGGTGTTCTGTGTCGCTAAATACTCAACCACGTCCTGACAATCTTGGGAGGTGATGGGACGTGCCTTCTTCCGAGCACTGTACTGTGGGCCAGGTCTACACGAAATTACATTTACACGACCTCGCGCAGACCTGCCGGGTGGCCTTCCTCTGGCTCTGGCACTACCTCTTCCTCTACCTGTTTTGTCCATATCGGGTATGCACGGAGTGGTATATCACACTGTGTGCACTCACGTAGGTAGGTGGGTTCACTTAACTGCACAGGTATACGCACTGATGCGGTGGGTTCACTGAACAGAACAGGTATGCAGTGGCGGGTTCACTAAACAGAACAGGTATACAGTGGCGGGTTCACTGAACAGAACAGGTATACAGTGGCGGGTTCACAGAACAGGTATGCAGTGGTGGGTTCACAGCACAGGTATGCAGTGGTGGGTTCAATGAACAGGTATACAGTGGCGGGTCCACTGAACAGAACAGGTATGCAGTGGTGGGTTCACAGCACAGGTATGCAGTGGTGGGTTCACTAAACAGAACAGGTATACAGTGGCGGGTTCACAGAACAGGTATGCAGTGGCGGGTCCACTGAACAGAACAGGTATGCAGTGGCAGGTTCACTGAACACAACAGGTATGCAGTGGCGGGTTCACTGAACAGGTATACAGTGGCGGGTCCACTGAACAGAACAGGTATGCAGTGGCGGGTTCACTAAACAGAACAGGTATACAGTGGCGGGTTCACAGAACAGGTATGCAGTGGCGGGTCCACTGAACAGAACAGGTATGCAGTGGCAGGTTCACTGAACACAACAGGTATGCAGTGGCGGGTTCACTGAACAGGTATACAGTGGCGGGTCCACTGAACAGAACAGGTATGCAGTGGTGGGTTCACAGCACAGGTATGCAGTGGTGGGTTCACTAAACAGAACAGGTATACAGTGGCGGGTTCACAGAACAGGTATGCAGTGGCGGGTCCACTGAACAGAACAGGTATGCAGTGGCGGGTTCACTAAACAGAACAGGTATACAGTGGCGGGTTCACTGAACAGGTATACAGTGGTGGGTCCACTGAACAGAACAGGTATGCAGTGGCGGGTTCACTAAACAGAACAGGTATACAGTGGCGGGTTCACAGAACAGGTATGCAGTGGTGGGTCCACTGAACACAACAGGTATGCAGTGGCGGGTTCACTGAACAGGTATACAGTGGCGGGTCCACTGAACAGAACAGGTATGCAGTGGCGGGTTCACTAAACAGAACAGGTATGCAGTGGTGGGTTCACAGAACAGGTATGCAGTGGTGGGTTCACAGCACAGGTATGCAGTGGTGGGTTCAATGAACAGGTATACAGTGGGGGGTCCACTGAACAGAAAAGGTATGCAGTGGTGGGTTCACAGCACAGGTATACAGTGGCGGGTCCACTGAACAGAACAGGTATGCAGTGGCGGGTTCACTGAACAGAACAGGTATGCAGTGGCGGGTTCACTGAACAGGTATGCAGTGGTGGGTTCACAGAACAGGTATGCAGTGGTGGGTTCACAGCACAGGTATGCAGTGGTGGGTTCAATGAACAGGTATACAGTGGCGGGTCCACTGAACAGAACAGGTATGCAGTGGTGGGTTCACAGCACAGGTATGCAGTGGTGGGTTCACAGCACAGGTATGCAGTGGTGTGTTCACAGCACAGGTATGCAGTGGTGGGTTCACAGCACAGGTATGCAGTGGTGGGTTCACAGCACAGGTATGCAGTGGTGGGTTCACAGCACAGGTATGCAGTGGTGGGTTCACAGCACATGTATGCAGTGGAGGGTTCACAGCACAGGTATGCAGTGGTGGGTTCACAGCACAGGTATGCAGTGGTGGGTTCACAGCACAGGTATGCAGCCAGACAGGAACAAGTTAAGCCTTACTAATCTTTCCCTGAGAGACAGTCTGCAGCAGCTCGCCCTACTCTCACTAACGCAGGCAGCACACGAGTGACCGTAATGGCCGCCGCTGCCTGCCTTATATAAGGGGGGGTGGGGCTCCAGGGGCTAGTGTAGCCTAATTGGCTACACTGGGCCTGCTGACTGTGATGTAGAGGGTCAAAGTTGACCCTCCATGTGCATTATGGGGCGAACCGAACTTCCGCAAAGGTTCGCCTGCGGGACGCGAACGCGAACCACGGAAGTTCGCATGGAACCGTTCGCAGGCGAACCGTTCGGCCCAACTCTACTGACCACAGATGCCTGGTCTGCAAAGCACGGTCAGGGCAGCTACAGCATGGGTCTCAGCAGGAATCCAACCTTCATTCCCCACGGTGACAATGGCAGACTTGCCCTCCATAACGGATTCCCGTTAAAGGATTTAAAGTTAATTCATTTCAAATACACAGCAGGGCCTCGAAAGTCCGCCTCCTGTATTGTTATTTTTGGTCACTACCTCGGGGCGGGCGTGCATGCCTGCCTGCTGCCCTCCTTGGATGTGTAGTGGTAGCCGTTTCTCAGGCTCCACACCGGATCCCATCCCTCATTCCCCGGCCATTACCCGGGGTCACAAATGGCAGACTTGCCCGCCTCCATATGATTCTCGTGAAAGGAATGTGGTGTCATCTTTGCCCGCCATAACTGGTTCTCGTTAAAGGATTTAAAGTGCATTCATTTCAAATACACAGCAGGGCCTCGAAAGTCCTCCTCCTGTATTGTTATTTTTGGTCACTACCTCGGGGCGGGCGGGCGTGCATGCCTGCCCGCTGCCCTCCTTGCATGTGTAGTGGTAGCCGTTGCTCAGGCTCCACACCGGATTCAAACCCCTCATTCCCCAGCCATTACCCGGCGTCACAATGGCAGACTTGCCCGCCTCCACAGGATTCTCATTGTAGCGGTACTGAACAAGTACACAGCAGGTAGAAAATGTAATTTAAAAACAAAACGTAAGCTTTTTAACAATGCCATGGAAAGTTGAGAAGGATGTCACACATTACCTGACATCACTGAGTGAGGAAGAGCAATCTCGCCATGTTGCGCAGTAGTCCAGCATGGCCGTCACTACACAAACAGCTGTTTGCGGTGCGTTACACAGTGAGTTTGGTGTGTCAGTGTGAAGCAGTACACTAATTACACTCCCTGATTGATGTATACACATGCAAGATGTTTGAAAGCACGTTAGGCCTGCAATTTAGCATTCAATGTGATTTCTGCCCTTAAAACGCTGCTTTGCATCGCATCCAGATTTTTCCCCGGGACTTTTGGCATGTATCCCACTCCGCCATGCCCCCCTCCAGGTGTTAGACCCCTTGAAACATCTTTTCCATCACTTTTGTGGCCAGCATAATTTTTTCTATTTTTTAAAGTTCGTCTCCCCATTGAAGTCTATTGCAGTTCGCAAACTTTTCCGCGAACCGAACCTTCCGCGGAAGTTCGCGAACTGAAAATCGGAGGTTCACGACATCTCTATTGGCTAATAGCTGTATGGTTGTATTGAGGGCTGCTGATGTTACTGTATGTGAGCTTACAGAGTCGCCCATAATGCCACTCTTAGAATAATGGATGGCTCGCCAAGCTCAGCTAACACAGATACCTTCACTGTAATCATTTTCATCTGTCTTCTAGTGCATTTTTACATAATAAACTAAGTCCACCCACCTTTACAGCTGTTTCAATTTCCATCTTGTGTTTTAAGGCTTGCCTTGCCATAACATTTTCTTTAAGCAGAAGAGATATGTCCTTAAATTCTTTCTCAGGATCTTCCAGATGCTTTTCATTTAATTCATTCTTTTTCAAACCAAATCTCTCCTCATTCTTGGAATAAAGTTTCAAATATGCTTCTTCTCTCAACTGACATATTTTTTTCTAATGGGAAGGAAACGTACAAATATTATTCTGATGTTTAACAACACTTCCCCTCACACCAATATAATGTCAATCCTGCAATATTATTAGATTCAAAAAGCCTCCTTTAAAACTCCACCCTCAACCTAATTTTGCTCTTGAATTAATCATTAGTGTTGGGCGAACAGTGTTCGCCACTGTTCGGGTTCGCCCGGATTTCGGGCTGTTCGAGTTCGATTCGGGCTTTGCCGGACACCTCGTGGTGTTCGGCCATGTGTTCGGCCATGCGGTCAAACGTATGTTCGACCTGACAGCGCATGGCCGAACGTTTCCCGAACGTTTGGTTCGAGCTGTGATTGGCCGAGCGGGTCACGTGGTTCGGGTAAATAAATACCCGAACCGCGTCATTTCTCCGCCACTTGCGTTTGGGTTTAGCTTTGGGTAGGCAGGCAGGTTAGACTCTCTCTCACCAGCTAGGCTAGCCAGGGCCCCCCAGCCTCCTATACTATATTTGCCACTGCACTGTAGTGCCAGTCAGCTCAGCGTGCGTTTACTGCTGGGATCAGTAGTACTTCCGTCCATCACCAGTAAATAGCATAGTATATAGCATTGTCTTCTATTGCCACTGTACTGCCGGTCAGCGTGTACTGCTGGGATCAGTAGTACTTCCGTCCATCACCAGTATATAGCATAGTATATAGCATTGTCTTCTATTGCCACTGTACTGCCGGTCAGCGTGTACTGCTGGGATCAGTAGTACATCCGTCCATCACCAGTGTAGAACATAGTATATAGCACTGTCTTCTATTGCCACTGTACTGCTGGGATCAGTAGTACTTCCGTCCATCACCAATGTATAACATAGTATATAGCATTGTCTTCTATTGCCACTGTACTGCCAGTCAGCTTGTACTGCTGGGATCAGTAGTACTTCCGTCCATCACCAGTGTATAATATAGTATATAGCACTGTCTTCTATTGCCACTGTACTGCTGGAATCAGTAGTACTTCCGTCCATCACCAGTGTATAACATAGTATATAGCACTGTCTTCTATTGCCACTGTACTGCCAGTCAGCTTGTACTGCTGGGATCAGTAGTACTTCCGTCCATCACCAGTGTATAATATAGTATATAGCACTGTCTTCTATTGCCACTGTACTGCTGGGATCAGTAGTACGTCCGTCCATCACCAGTGTATAACATAGTATATAGCATTGTCTTCTATTGCCACTGTACTGCCAGTCAGCTTGTACTGCTGGGATCAGTAGTACTTCCGTCCATCACCAGTGTATAACATAGTATATAGCATTGTCTTCTATTGCCACTGTACTGCTGGGATCAGTAGTACTTCCATCCATCACCAGTTTATAACATACTATATAGCATTGTCTATTGCCACTGTACTGCCAGTCAGTGTGCGTGTACTGCTGGGATCAGTAGTACAACCATAATGAAGAAATCCAGTGAAAGAGGGAGGGGCAAGGGAAGAGGTGTTTCCCCTGACGGTTCACGTAGAGGCCGCAGTGGAGCACCTAAGAAAACCCACTCAATACCACCCATGTGTGCCAGACAAACAACCCTCACTGATCCACAAGAGCAGGAACGGATAATGAATTGGATGACCTCTCAAGCGTCCAGCAGCGGGTTAAGCAGCAGCAGCACCAGCACATCCTTGTTGTCACGCACGAGGTCCTCTGCCAGTTACAAGGAGCCAGTGGGCACAACGGTGACACAACCAGCAGCTACACCATGCACACAATGGCCGAATAACCAGTCCGAACAATTATTTCCGGACACAATGGCCTCTTCGGAGGAGCTATTCCCACTTCTACCCCCACAAACAATGGAACAGCCAGAAATGTTGTGCCCGGATTCACAACCATTGTGCGAGGTAAATGCACCACGCACTGCAATGCAAGGCGAGGACGAAGACACCCAAATCCCTGAGCAATGTGCGCAGGAATTTGAATTGCAGGAGGTCCACCAAGAACATCTTGAAGACATGGGAGTGAGGTGCGCAGAGGGTGTTCTGGTGAGCTCTAGTCCACTGCACACACACACAGTCACAGATGAGGAGATGGAAGAGGAGGTTTTGGACGATGTGGACACAGACCCGGATTATCGAGTACAACCTCGCTGTCGGGATAGCAGCAGTACAGATGAGTCTGCTGCAGAACCCACTGCTGCAAGAGTTCGCCGTGTGCCACAAAGTAGGCGGGGGCGGGGTATTTCGGACACAACAGGCATAGCCGTAGAAGTGAGACGCCCAAGAGGCACGAAAGAAACTCGCCAGCAAAGCAGGAGCTCAAAAGTATGGGCTTTCTTCGACGACTGCAGGGAGGATGTTACCATGGTGATTTGCAAGGTGTGCAGGACCCGACTGAGCAGGGGGAAAAATATCAACAACCTCTCCACCACCAGCATGCGCCGCCACATGGTAGCCAAACATAGCACTCTGTGGTCAAACACGCAAGGCCAGGGTAGCGGCTCGCTTCCAGCCCCCAGCAACACTTCCTCCGTTGTCACCAGACCCTCCTCAGCAGCAGCCCAGCCATTACGTGGTACACAAACATCCGTAGTAGACGACGATGTCAGTTTCCGCAACAGTCCTCTTGACGTTTCCCAGTCTTTAACGACCACGACAACAACAACCAACTGTCCTTCGGTGTGCGATCCTACGGTTCAGTTGTCTGTCCTGGAGATGTTAGAGCGCAAGAGAAAATTGCCAGCAAATGACGCCCGGGCCGTGGCACTAACAGCCAGCATAGCCAAATTTGTGGCCTGTGAAATGCTGCCATATCGCGTGGTGGAGACAAACAGCTTCAAGCGCATGATGGCGCTGGCCATCCCACGTTACATGGTTCCCAGCCGATACTATTTTGCGCGGTCTGCAGTGCCAGCGTTACATGAGCACGTGGTTAGCAAAATAACCAGAAGCTTGAAAAATGCTGTTGCCTGCAAGGTTCACCTCACCACAGACACCTGGACGAGTGCCTTTGGCCAGGGTCGATACATCTCCCTGACGGCGCACTGGGTGAACCTTGTGGAGCCTGGCAGCGACTCCTCACCGACTACGGCGCAGGTGTTGCCCATGCCACAAACTGCTGGACCGGCGCCCCTCAGAGATAACAGCAGCACCTACCTCGACTCTGACTCCTTCTCCTCCAACGCCTCTCAAAGCGGTACCTCATCCGGCATCGGTAACCCAGCAATAGGGTCGTGGAAGCAGTGCAGCACAGCTGTTGCCATGCGTCAGCAAGCCTTACTGAAGCTGATCTGCCTTGGAGATAAGCAGCACACAGGTGAAGAAATTTGTAAGGGAATCAAGGAACAGACCGATTTGTGGCTGGCACCGCATGACCTGAAACCAGGCATGGTTGTGTGTGACAATGGGAGCAATCTCATTCACGCTTTAAAGTTGGCTAAGCTGAGACACATCCCTTGCCTGGCACACGTTATGAACCTAGTTGTTCAGAGGTTCCTGAGGACATACCCAGGCATGGCAGATCTTCTGCTGAAGGTGCCACGAGTGGCCAAATATTTCCGAAAGTCCAGTACCGCTTCGGAGGGACTCACCAAGATGCAGGAGCGGTTCAATCTACCGAGCCATCGCTTGGTGTGTGACGTAACCACGTGCTGGAATTCGACGCTGCACATGCTAGCACGCTTTTGCGAGCAGAAGAGTGCAGTGGTCCAGTACATGACGGCGCAGTACCGAGGCGCACCCGGACAGCTACCAAGCTTCTGTGGATCTGATTGGGCCACCATGTTGGACCTCTGCCAAGTCCTCCAAAATTTTGAGCAATCCACGTTGCTTGTGAGCGGTGACAACTCTTCACTCAGCATTACGATACCACTGCTGTGTTTGCTGAAAAAATCAATGCTGCAGATCAAGGAAGCCGCAGTCAGGATGATGCAAGTGGGGGAATCTCAAGAGGACAACTATCAGCGTGATGATGATACCAACATCAGGCAATCTGCCTCAGGAAACGCTGGTCCTCCCGGCAGCTATGCTGAAGAAGAGGACGAGGAACAGCTGGAGTTGGAGCAGGACTTGGACGCCCCCACTGCCGAGGGACCGAGCGGTGCACGTTGGACTTCTATGATTCAGCGGGAATGGACAGCAGAAGAAGACGAGGAAGAAGGTGGGCGACGGCGTGATGCTGGTGATGATGATGAGGGTGCGTCAAGCTCAGAAGAACATGATGAGGATTCTGTTAGGACTGTGGCAGACATGGCTCAATTCATGCTAGACTGCATCGAATGCGACCCGCGCGTTGTTCGAATTCTGGACGACGTGGATTACTGGGTTTATACCCTTCTGGATGCACGGTACAAAGACAATGTTCCCAAACTCATTGGAGAAACTGTCAGACAGGTCAAAATGGAAGAATACCAGCAGGCCCCTGTGGAGACATTAGAGAGGAGATTGACATCCTCCTCCTCTAGCCAGTTCCACGCCGACAGACTGACTTCCGCAAACCCAGGACGAGGAGGGGAACAAAGAACGCAAGCTGCAGCTAGTGCCCACAAGGAAATGGTATCGGCAGTGTCCTTGGAGTGGCAAAATTTTCTGACACCCATGCAGCAGCCCACAGAACAGCAATCGCCCAGTTCCACCTACAACACTGCTCGCCTGCAGAAGATGGTCAAGGACTACATGTCAGATGGCGTAGCCGTGTTGAACAATCCATCTGCACCCTTCAACTATTGGGTCTCTAAGCTACACACCTGGCACGAACTGGCAATGTACGCAATAGAGGTGCTGGCTTGCCCGGCAGCCAGCGTTATGTCGGAACGCTGTTTCAGTGCTGCCGGAGGCATCGTCACAGATCGGCGTATCTGCCTCTCCACAGAAAATGCAGACCGTCTGACTCAAATTAAAATGATTTAATCCTGGATTGGAAACGACTACGCAACACTCCCGGACCCCAACCAAGTAACAGGAACAGTGAACATTTGTGATGGGTTAGCGTTGCGGGTCCCTGTTTATTGAACCTCTCATCTGTATTACATTTTTGACTGCATGGCGGCAAAATGCATTGCTATCCGCACGCTTCTTGTCCTCATGCAAGGCCTGGGTTGTTGTGTCTCAAAGCGTGGCCTTCTCCTCCTGCGCCGCCCTCCTCCTGTTCCATCACGTGTGCTGCTGCTGGGTTAGTGTTGCCGGTCCCTTTTCCTGGAACCTCTTATCTGTATTACATTTATGACTGCATGGCGGCAAAATGCATTGCTATCCGCACGCTTCTTGTCCTCATGCAAGGTCTGGGTTGTTGTGTCTCAAAGCGTGGCCTTCTCCTCCTGCGCCCTCCTCCTGTTCCATCACGTGTGCTGCTGCTGGGTTAGTATTACCGGTCCCTTTTCCTGGAACCTCTTATCTGTATTACATTTATGACTGCATGGCGGCAAAATGCATTGCTATCCGCACGCTTCTTGTCCTCATGCAAGGCCTGGGTTGTTGTGTCTCAAAGCGTGGCCTTCTCCTCCTGCGCCCTCCTCCTGTTCCATCACGTGTGCTGCTGCTGGGTTAGCGTTGCCGGTCCCTGTTTATTGAACCTCTCATCTGTATTACATTTATGACTGCATGGCGGCAAAATGCATTGCTATCCGCACGCTTCTTGTCCTCATGCAAGGCCTGGGTTGTTGTGTCTCAAAGCGTGGCCTTCTCCTCCTGCGCCGCCCTCCTCCTGTTCCATCACGTGTGCTGCTGCTGGGTTAGCGTTACCGGTCCCTTTTCCTGGAACCTCTTATCTGTATTACATTTATGACTGCATGGCGACAAAAAGCATGTTACCTGTGCAAAGAAAAATGACATTTTCCGCATTTAAAAGACAGTTTTTCCTTTGAAACTTTACAATCAATTTTCTCAAAAACTATAAGCTCTTTTTCAAATATTTTTTTTCCTCTTGTACCCACTCCCAAGGTGCACATACCCTGCAAATTTGGGGTATGTAGCATGTAAGGAAGCTTTACAAAGCACGAAAGTTCGGGTCCCCATTGACTTCCATTATGTTCGGAATTCGGCGCGAACACCTGAACATCGCGGACATGTTCGGCGAACGTTCGCGAACCCGAACATCCAGGTGTTCGCCCAACACAATTAATCATCGAGGAAGTTGGAGGGAGAACCAGCCAGTCCCTTCTACCTACTCCTCCTAATAAAGTTAACTCTTTGTGGTAAGCACTGTTGCTACAGCTCAACCATCTTATTGTCCTTATCCATGCCTCCCTATTCAGTGTGTAATTAAGTATTTAGCCTTTACTACATCCTCTACAGTGTCTTTACAAAAAGGTTAAGAGAACTTGTTTCATATTACCAGCAGAACAGTGAAAGCAATCCATAATTCACGGCTACCCCCAGCAAAATTTTGATGGGGTTCCCTATAACCTACAGTATGAAAAATCCCACTCCTATCCAACCAGTATAGCCAGGTAGCCTAAGCAATGCACCTTACCATGGAGAGGCATTAGGCTGTCTAATTGGGATATGGATGGGTAGGGGTACCAGGAAGTTTAATTCTGGTATAAGAGAGAGGTGGAGGGGTTACACCAGGTTACTTATTTCAGATACATTGGTGGGGTGTCTATGAAAAGGCACCAAGCTTCTTAATTTTCAAACCTGATTTGAGGGAATGGGGTCTATGGAAGGGTGGGAAGAGTGCCAGGCTATGTCCTACTTAATCTTCATTTTGGAGGCTATATAATTCTGATATGCATTGGGGGGTCCACATCATACTTCTTAATTCCGGTATAAGAAGAGGGTATACGGAGGAGAACCATGCAAAAGATTAGAAGCAGGGGTTGCAAGTGGAGCTGGGCCAATGCTCCTTAACGGCTCCTTGAGCACCCAACAATGCAAATCAAATCAAATCAAATCAAAGATAGCTTTATTGGCATGACCAAGATTCATTACAGGTATTGCCAAAGCAAGGGGAAATAGGGGACATGAAAGGGGGTGGGGTCGGGGGACAATGGCTAAGCAGTCTGTGGCCATTTTTTTAGGTTTACAGTTCCGTTATGCTCCTCTCAGTCTGTGGCATGCTGTGACATAGTGTGCAGCGATTGTCACTGTGGATTCCTCTTCTCCTAGTAGGATATATGTTTTTCTCTCATCTTCTAGTGTGAGAAAGTCTGGGAATAGTTCCGACAATTTCTTAAAGTAAGTGTCCCTGGTTGCAGTATATTTGGGGCAGTGCAGCAGGAAGTGGCTTTCATCCTCAAGGGTCTTCTGCTCACAGTGTTGACATAGTCTCTCCTCCCTGGGTTTGTACGTCTGTCTGTGTCTCCCAGACTCTATTTCGAGGTTGTGAGCACTCAATCTGTAGACACTCAGGATTTTCCTCTCTTGAGAGTTTTGCAGCTTTTCCAGGTATGGGGCCATTTTATATTCTCTTTGTAGAGACTGGTATATGGCTAGCTTTTGTGACTGTTTTATTTTACTCCTCCATTTTTCCACATAGTCTTCTTTGCTCTTAGCTGTGGTGTGTTTTATCTGGACTTTTGTTATGACCTGTGGGTCGGGGGTTGGAGGGAGTATAGATCTGACCATGACTTTCAGTGCACACGGCTTTTCTTGGTCTTCATTGTGCAGCATAGCTTTGTAGTGGGGTGAGTCGGGGCTGCTGCTCTGTAGGTGGGCCCAGAAGGACAACACTCTCTTCTGTATCTCAAGCAGTAATGGCAATCTCCCCAGCTCAGCTCAGCAGGCATTGTTTGAGGTACTCCGATGGACATGGAGAAGGTGTTTGCAGAACTCAAGGTGGAATATTTCTGTTGGGCTGGATTCCCATTTTGATTGGTCTGGGTAGGTGGTGGGGCCCCATACTTCACTTCCATACAGTAGGATTGGGGTGATGACACTGTCAAAAACCTTCAGCCAGACCTTTACTGGTGGTTTGAGGTGGTACAGCTCTTTCCTGATGGCATAGAACGTTCGGCATGCTTTGGCTTTTAGGGCCTCCATGGCTGACTTAAGGCTTCCTGATTGGTTGATTTCCAGACCAAGGTAGGTATATTTATCGGTTCTGCTGATTTCACAGTCATTGAGTATAAAGGATGGGCTCTGGGCTGACCTGTTTTTCCTCTGGAACACCATGGTTTTGGTTTTCTTTAGATTAATGGGGAGTGCAATGCTACATTTGCAGCAGAACATCTTGGAGAGGTGAATCACCTATCTGACTGGTGTGTACCTTCTACCTCTTCTTGTCAACACATCCCATATTCAAGGCATCCTATAACAGCTGCTCACATGACCCACCAACCTGGGAAGCACATTTGTAAGATGGTCTGGGCATGCTGTACAGCTATATGAGGGAGGGTTGGTGCAGGACAAGAGAGGGACTTACTTCATCATGCTCCACTACTGTTTACTTTGGATTTAGAGAGCTTACATGGCTACCTAACATTACTATCTAAGAGGTCGTACATGCCTATCTAATACTACTATCTGGGGCCCTTACATGGCTATCTAATACTACCATCTGGAAGGCACATATGGTTACTTAAAACTTCTGTCTGAGGATACACATGACTACGTTTACTTAATACTACAATCTGTGGCCACATATGACTACATAATACCCCTATCTTGGAGGTACGTATAGTTACCTAATACTATTAGTAAGGTGATATATTCAACAGAAAAGCTATGTGAATCTGCTCCAATGTGACTAGGGGCCTGGGAGGGCACAGCAATTTTACTATACTACTGCAGGGGGCAGTACCAGCCATTAACCTATTAGCAACACGTGTCATTATGGTTATGCGCACATTGCTATAGTAGCATACCTTACCATAGCAACATGTGCGTTAACCTGGTAACATGTGTGGTGCCACATTTTAGTGCATCTGGCTCTATATGTTATACATGTGAAGTGATGTCTTTTTGTTATAGTTGTAAGATTGGGTTAGCTGTTATGAAAGCTGTGCAGGGTTTGGCCAGGTTATTGATGCTATGTGGTCTTTCTTAATGAGGACAATTCATCTGAATTGCCTCTCTCCCCCATAGAACCTGATGCAATAAACCTCAGTAAGATTACAGTGTAGCACCAGTTGCCTAAATAGTATGACCCATGTTACTGCATGTAATGCAAGCAAGCATCAATCCCAGCCAGGGTCCTATCTGCTCTTCCTGTGTCTGTGTGGGTTTACTCCAGGCACTCGGCTTTCCTCCCACATCCTAAAAACATATAGATAAGTTAATTGACTTCCCACTAAAAAAAATGGCCCTAGACTATGATACATACACTACACACTACACACGTAGACATATGACTATGATACATATTATATTGTAAGCCCCTCTGAAGAAAACTTAAGTGACAAGACAATATACTCTGTACTGCACTACGGAAGATGGCGGCACTATATAGATACTAAATAATAATAATAATCAATAGTAACTCTCACCACAAATGTAAGAAATTCCTGATCTTTGCCCGTTACAGATTTTTTAAAAAATATCTGCCAGGCTTCTTCCTCACACTCTTTGCTTTGCTTCATGAAGTCCATAACTGTTTGGTTAAGGAAATCAGTTTTGTCCATCTTGCTTACATAGTGCTTCATTGCATCTTGGATGGCTGATATATTAATGCTCTGAAACCAAGAACCCACCACCTCCTCTATGGGGATTGTATTAGAAGAGTTTAGGGCTTTAGTATAATTCTCTACAAGTTCAGCCAAACCTAAGGAAATTAGAAAAAAATAAGTACTTAGAGTTATAAAAGTTTGCAGGAAATGTACTTCACCAGTAGCGGTTATAGGAAAATAAACATCTGATTGATCAATGTTATAACAGTAAAGAACTTTCTAGTATTCACTAGGACTTTTCTTGCCATGAATTCAGATACATCTAAAAGCCTACTCCTTGGGGTTAGGGCTCTAAAGGATGTCATGATTCTTAGAAGATGGATCTCATTCACTTTAGTGAACGGGTCAGCAGCGCGTTTTGCAAACAAATGCATGCAGTATGTGTTCGCGCACCACACTGGAACGGAACGCAAGCAATGTGAACATCGGACAGTGCAGTCTATGCACTTCTGATGTTCATGCGTGTCTGCCTCCTACATGCGTTGCCAACATACGGGCGGCAGCACGTGTATTGTGAACAAAGCCTTAGAGTTCATTTTGTTAAGGGGGCACACAACTATGACTTAGGGGTCTTAGGATCACCCTATGATGTATGTTAAGATTTAAAACTTAAGATCTTCGAGCTACCCAAAGAAATTAATATTTTGTTTTTTTTTCTGCATTAGAAATAAAAAAAAATCAGTTTATAATTGCAGTGTCAAATATTGTAAATTAAAGGGACTCCGAGCAGTGCAAAAACTATGGAAAGATGCATATCATTTTAAAGCTCTCTTTCTCCTCTTTCCAACGATATATAAACCGTCGCCATACGCCTTTTAGTTTTCGCTATTTTTGTGATTGAAATTGCCGCGGCCGCGATTTCAATCGTGAAAATAGAGAAAACTAAAAGGCGTAGGGCGACGATTTAGGTGTCGCCAGAAAGAGAGGAAAGAGAGCTTTAAAATGATACCCATCTTTCCATAGTTACATTGTATTACATAGGGCGACTTTTTCCTAAAGTCAGCAGCTTCATTCTGTTGAATGGAGCTGCTGACACTGGGGAAAGTGTCGCCCTTTGTAATACAAGTAACTATGGAAAGATGGATATCATTTTAAAGCTCTCTTTCTCCTCTTTCTGGCGACACCTAAATCGTCGCCCTACGCCTTTTAGTTTTCTCTATTTTCGCTATTGAAATCGCGGCCACGGCAATTTCAATCACGAAAATAGCGAAAACTAAAAGGCGTATGGCGGCGGTTTATATATCCTTGGAAAGAGGAGAAAGAGAGCTTTAAAATGATATGCATATTTCCATAGTTTCTGCACTGCTCGGAGTCCCTTTAACTAACCTTTCAACCTCTTCTGTTTTGACCTCACCCAGGATAAATTAGCTGCATTACATTTATTCTCCAAAATTCTCCATTGTTCAGCTCAAGGGAATCTAAGGATTTTTTTCTATAGCGGAATTAACAGATGTTTTGTGATTCTTTGAATTATCACTTGTGTTACTGGCACATTTATTAAAGTACCAATAAGACAAAACAAGTGCATATTTTTAGTTTGTGTGGTACTGTCATTAGGATCCCTTTTAACCTCCTTAGCAGTATGCCCGACACTGTGTCAAGCATACCGCTCGCTTGCCCCAGGAGTCCCTCAGTATAATTTTAAAAGATTGCACGCTTGTAAAACCTTTAGCTAGCACCAGGTAGTGTTGGGCGAACATCTAGATGTTCGGGTTCGGGCCGAACAGGCCGAACATGGCCGCGATGTTCGGGTGTTCGACCCGAACTCCGAACATAATGGAAGTCAATGGGGACCCGAACTTTTGTGGTTTGTAAAGCCTCCTTACATGCTACATACCCCAAATTTACAGGGTATGTGCACCTTGGGAGTGGGTACAAGAGGAAAAAAAAATTTAGCAAAAAGAGCTTATAGTTTTTGAGAAAATCGATTTTAAAGTTTCAAAGGGAAAACTGTCTTTTAAATGCGGGAAATGTCTGTTTTCTTTGCACAGGTAACATGCTTTTTGTCGGCATGCAGTCATAAATGTAATACATATAAGAGGTTCCAGGAAAAGGGACCGGTAATGCTAACCCAGCAGCAGCACACGTGATGGAACAGGAGGAGGGTGGCGCAGGAGGAGAAGGCCACGCTTTGAGACACAACAACCCAGGCCTTGCATGAGGACAAGAAGCGTGCGGATAGCATGCTTTGTACCACCATGCAGTCATAAATGTAATAAAGATAAGTGGTTCAATAAACAGGGACCACGCGGCAACGCTAACCCAGCAGCAGCACACGTGATGGAACAGGAGGAGGCGCAGGAGGAGAAGGCCACGCTTTGTGAGACACAACAACCCAGGCCTTGCATGAGGACAAAAAGCGTGCGGATAGCATGCTTTGTACCGCCATGTAGTCATAAATGTAATAAAGATAAGAGGTTCAATAAACAGGGACCACGCGGCAACGCTAACCCAGCAGCAGCAGCAGCAGCAGCACACGTGATGGAACAGGAGGAGGCGCAGGAGGAGAAGGCCACGCTTTGTGAGACACAACAACCCAGGCCTTGCATGAGGACATAAAGCGTGCGGATAGCATGCTTTGTACCGCCATGTAGTCATAAATGTAATAAAGATAAGAGGTTCCATAAACAGGGACCGGCAACGGTAACCCAGCAGCAGCAGCAGCAGCAGCAGCACACGTGATGGAACAGGAGGAGGCGCAGGAGGAGAAGGCCACGCTTTGTGAGACACAACAACCCAGGCCTTGCATGAGGACAAAAAGCGTGCGGATAGCATGCTTTGTACCGCCATGTAGTCATAAATGTAATAAAGATAAGAGGTTCCATAAACAGGGACCGGCAACGGTAACCCAGCAGCAGCAGCAGCAGCAGCAGCAGCAGCACACGTGATGGAACAGGAGGAGGCGCAGGAGGAGAAGGCCACGCTTTGTGAGACACAACAACCCAGGCCTTGCATGAGGACAAAAAGCGTGCGGATATAGCAGCAATGCTTTTTGCCGCCATGCAGTCATAAATGTAATACAGATGAGAGGTTCAATAAACAGGGACCGGAAACGCTAAACCATCCCAGATGTTCATCGGTCATGTTACTTGGTTGGGGTCCAGGAGTGTTGCGTAGTCGTTTCCAATCCAGGATTGATTCATTTTAATTTGAGTCAGACGGTCTGCATTTTCTGTGGAGAGGCGGATACGCCGATCTGTGATGATGCCTCCGGCAGCACTGAAACAGCGTTCCGACATAACGCTGGCTGCCGGGCAAGCCAGCACCTCTATTGCGTACATTGCCAGTTCGTGCCAGGTGTCTAGCTTCATGCCCGGTTTCAGGTCCAGCGGTGCCAGCCACAAATCCGTCTGTTCCTTTATTCCCCTCCAAATTTCCTCCCCTGTGTGCTGCTTATCCCCAAGGCAGATCAGCTTCAGCAACGCTTGCTGACGCATGCCAACAGCTGTGCTGCACTGCTTCCACGATCCTACTGCTGCTGGTGCTGGGTTAGCATTTCCGGATGAGGTACAGCTTTGAGATGCGTTGGAGGAGAAGGAGTCAGAGAGGTAGGTGCTGCTGTTGTTATCCAGCTGTTTGCGGCGTGGGCAACACCCGCGCCGTAGCAGGTGAGGAATCGCTGCCAGGCTCCACAAGGTTCACCCAGTGCGCGGTAAGGGAGATGTATCGACCCTGGCCGAACGCACTCGTCCAGGTGTCAGTGGTGAGGTGAACCTTGCAGGCAACGGCATTCTTCAAGCTTCGGGTTATTTAGCTGACCACGTGCTCATGCAACTCAGGCACTGCAGAGCGCGCAAAGTGGTAGCGGCTGGGAACAACGTAACGTGGGATGGCCACTGACATCATGCCCTTGAAGCTGTTTGTCTCCACCACTCGATATGGCAGCATTTCGCAGGCCAGAAGCTTGGCTATGCTGGCTGGCTGTTACTGCCACGGCCCGGGGGTCATTTGCTGGCAATTTCCTCTTGTGCTCAAACATCTCAGAGACAGACAACTCAACCGTAGCGCTGCACACCGAAGGGCTGTTGGTTGTTGTGTTTGATGAACACTGGGAGACCTCAAGAGCACTAGTCCGGAAAGTGACAGTGTCAGCATCGTCTGATGTTTGTGAATGTTGTGAACCACGCAATGGCTGGGCTACTGCTGCTGCTGAGGCGGGTCTGGTGGTGAGTCTGGTGAACCCAAGGGAGGCAGTGTTGCTGGTGGTACCCTGTCCTGCCGCGTTTGCCCACAGAGTGGGATGTTTGGATAGAATGTGGCGGCTCATGCTGGTGGTGGAGAGGTTGTTAATACTTTTCCCCCTGCTCAGGCGGGTCTTGCACACCTTGCAAATCGCCATGGTAACATCCTCAGTGCAGTCTTCAAAGAAAGCCCAGACTTTAACTGGCTGAGGACTCGGACCTCGTGCGTGATGTGCTGGTGCTGCTTAACCCACTGCTGGACGCTTGAGAGGTCATCCAAGTAATTATCTGGTCCTGTTCTTTTGGATCTGTGAGGGTTGTTGTCCTGGACAACATGGGCAGTATTGAGTGGGTTTTCTTGGGTGCTCCCCTGTGGCCTGTACGTGAACCGTCAGGGGAAACACCTCTTCCCTTGCCCCTCCCTCTTTCACCGGATTTCTTCCTCATTTCACTTATCCTTAAAGTACACGCTGACTGGCAGCAGTACAGTGGCAGTACAGAAATGCTATACAGTGGTGGGTGAGCGGTGTACCACTATTGTCAGCAGTGACACAGAGCACAATGCTATACAGTGGCGGGTGAGCGGTGTACTACTGTTCCCAGCAGACACAGAGTGGAAGTAAACACAATGCTATATAGTGTGGCTGAGCCGTGTACACAGAGTGGCATTAAACACAATGCTATATAGTCTGCTATATAGTCACCCCGAACAGGGTGATGTTCTGCAGAACCCGAACAGTGGCAAACACTGTTCGCCCAACACTACTGGGAGGGAACACAGATTTTAGTACCTAAACACACGATACAACATGTTTTCCGGGGTCGGACTCTGAGGCACATACAGATGGTCCCGATCATCATCCTCATCATACAACTCTTCTCCTGAGTCTGACCCACCCACCACCTCTGCCACCCCAACATCCCCAGACACAGACCCCTCATCGTCCTCAACATTAACTTGGGATGCTGGCCTGAGCCAGACCTCCTCCTCCACATCAGGCCCCATCATCTCCTCAATGGCAGCCCTCATTAATCGCTCTGGCGACGGACTGATGGACACAACGTTCTCCTCCGGGGAGGGCTGCTGCTGACCACTGGCTGCTGGGGTGGATGTTATAGCTTGCGTGGGGCGTTGGCTGTTGCTGTTGTTGGGAGTGCTGCTCACAGCGGAGGTCTCTGGGGAACTCATGTTGAGCTCATATAGTGGTTGACGGTGAGTGGAGTATTACTGATCCCAGCAATATACACACTGACTGGCAGAGTACGCAATGCTATATAGTGTGGCTGAGCGGTGTACACAGAGTGGCAGTAAACACAATGCTATATAGTCTGGCTGAGCGAGCGGTGTACTACTGTTCCCAGCAGAATCAGAGTGGCAGTAAACAATGGTATATAGTCTGGCTGAGCGGTGTACACAGAGTGTCAGTAAACAATGGTATATAGTCTGGCTGAGCGAGCGGTGTACTACTGTTCCCAGCAGAATCAGAGTGGCAGTAAACAATGGTATATAGTCTGGCTGAGCGGTGTACACAGAGTGTCAGTAAACAATGGTATATAGTCTGGCTGAGCGGTGTACACACAATGCTATATAGTCTGCTATATAGTGTCAGTAAACAATGGTATATAGTCTGGCTGAGCGAGCGGTGTACTACTGTTCCCAGCAGAATCAGAGTGGCAGTAAACAATGGTATATAGTCTGGCTGAGCGGTGTACACAGAGTGTCAGTAAACAATGGTATATAGTCTGGCTGAGCGAGCGGTGTACTACTGTTCCCAGCAGAATCAGAGTGGCAGTAAACAATGGTATATAGTCTGGCTGAGCGGTGTACACAGAGTGTCAGTAAACAATGGTATATAGTCTGGCTGAGCGGTGTACACACAATGCTATATAGTCTGCTATATAGTGTCAGTAAACAATGGTATATAGTCTGGCTGAGCGAGCGGTGTACTACTGTTCCCAGCAGAATCAGAGTGGCAGTAAACAATGGTATATAGTCTGGCTGAGCGGTGTACACAGAGTTTCAGTAAACAATGGTATATAGTCTGGCTGAGCGGTGTACACAGAGTGTCAGTAAACAATGGTATATAGTCTGGCTGAGCGGTGTACACAGAGTGGCAGTAAACACAATGCTATATAGTCTGGCTGAGCGAGCGGTGTACTACTGTTCCCAGCAGAATCAGAGTGGCAGTAAACAATGGTATATAGTCTGGCTGAGCGGTGTACACAGAGTGTCAGTAAACAATGGTATATAGTCTGGCTGAGCGGTGTACACTGAGTGTCAGTAAACAATGGTATATAGTCTGGCTGAGCGGTGTACACAGAGTGGCAGTAAACACAATGCTATATACTCTGGCTGAGCGAGCGGTGTACTACTGTTCCCAGCAGACACAGAACAGTGAACAGAATGCTATATAGTGTGGCTGAGCGAGCGGTGTACCACTATTCCCAGCAGACACAGAACAGTGAACAGAATGCTATATAGTGTGGCTGAGCGGGCGGTGTACCACTATTCCCAGCAGACACAGAACAGTGAACAGAATGCTATATAGTGTGGATGAGCGAGCGGTGTACCACTATTCCCAGCAGACACAGAACAGTAAACAGAATGCTATATAGTGTGGCTGAGCGAGCGGTGTACCACTATTCCCAGCAGACACAGAACAGTGAACAGAATGCTATATAGTGTGGCTGAGCGAGCGGTGTACCACTATTCCCAGCAGACACAGAACAGTGCACAGAATGCTATATAGTGTGGCTGAGCGAGCGGTGTACCACTATTCCCAGCAGACACAGAACAGTAAACAGAATGCTATATAGTGTGGCTGAGCGAGCGGTGTACCACTATTCCCAGCAGACACAGAACAGTAAACAGAATGCTATATAGTGTGGCTGAGCGAGCGGTGTACCACTATTCCAAGCAGACACAGAACAGTGAACAGAATGCTATATAGTGTGGCTGAGCGAGCGGTGTACCACTATTCCCAGCAGACACAGAGTGGCAGTAAACAGAATGCTATATAGTGTGGCTGAGCGAGGTACACAGAGTGGCAGTAAACAGAATGCTATATAGTGTGGCTGAGCAAGCGGTGTACTACTATTCCCAGCAGACACAGAGTGGCAGTAAACAGAATGCTATATAGTGTGGCTGAGCGAGGTACACAGAGTGGCAGTAAACAGAATGCTATATAGTGTGGCTGAGCAAGCGGTGTACTACTGTTCCCAGCAGTGACACAATGACAGGGGGGACCCTGGCTAGCGTGGCTGGAGCGCGAACTACCCTGCCTGCCTACCCAAAGCTAAACCCACAGACAAATGGCGGAGATATGACGTGGTTCGGGTATTTATTTACCCGAACCACGTGACCGTTCGGCCAATCAGAGCGCGTTCGGGTCCGAACCACGTGACCCGTTCGGCCAATCACAGCGCTAGCCGAACGTTCGGGGAACGTTCGGCCATGCGCTCTTAGTTCGGCCATATGGCCGAACGGTTTGGCCGAGCACCGTCAGGTGTTCGGCCGAACTCGAACATCACCCGAACAGGGTGATGTTCTGCAGAACCCGAACAGTGGCGAACACTGTTCGCCCAACACTAGCACCAGGCTAGCTAGTACATGTGGCCGGCATCCCCCGATTGCTGCTGATCCCCCCTATCCCCCGCTAATACATTACCCAGGCCTGGCTCCAGCGATCGGGCAGCCTCCCTGCACATCTGCGGTCCTCTCTATGGGGAGGATCGGGTCTGCACATGACGTTATGACATCATGTGCAATCCTCCCCATAGAGAAGAGCAGAGCTGTTTGGGAAGGCTGCACTGATCGTTGGATCCAGGCTGGGTAATGTATTAGTGGGGGATAGGGGGGGATCAGCAGCAATCGGGGGATGCCGGCCACATGTACTAGCTAGCCTAGTGCTAGCTAAAGGTTTTACAAGCGTGAAATCTTATAAATTATACTGGGGAACTCTGGGGCTGCAAAACCTCCTGAGCGGCGTAACGCTCAGGAGGTTAATCAACTCCTTTTGTATTGTAACGTTTATGAGGAAACTTACCAAAAATATTGGTCCATGGCACTTGGATTGGATAATGGTGGACTCCATACGCAAGCCTAGATCTATAAATTCTGGCCATCTAGGCCAACTTTTGTGTGCTGCCTGCTTTTCTATGTGCAGCCCACTTTCCATGAATGACAGTCCCTCTTCTTCGTGTAAAAGTCCCCTCGTATTACACGTGCACCCCCTCTTCCATGTGTATCTTACATGTACTCCTTGGGGGTGGGTGGAACAGCACTCACGATGAGCCAAAATAAGTGTGCTGGGATCTGCCCTGTGTACCAACAAGGCCCAATCACTTCTTATAAATTCTTGATCTGCAGCACTCCAGATAAAACACATAGGCCTCAATTCACTAAGATCATGCTGGACATAATAAGGCAAGAGAAAACTTAACTCCACACAGTGAGAGAGTTATCTTATCTCTTCATTCCTTAAATTACCTCCTCTGTAGTTAATTTACCTCCTCTGTAGTTATTTTCACAAGCAGTTAATAAACAGCCTGTCTTTAACTTTCAAATTCTGGAGTTATTTTAAGGATTGAAGAGTTAACTTAAAGACAGAAGAGTTAACTTTAGGTTTGCCTGAGGTAAAATGTTTCCTGAATACTACATGCCTCGTCACCATGGTAACAACTCTAGAAACGTTATTAAAGACAGGAGATAAGCTTAGTAAATTGAGGCCAAAGTTTATTATGTCATAGAAGTTAAACCGCTGTGTCGCATCTACAGGCCTGAAACAGCGGGCTGTAGCTGCTACACAGGGTTTTAACTTCTATAAGACAGTAAACTATGGGCTTGATTCACAAAGCGGTGATAACTCCGTTATCACGCCTAAAAGACTTTAGGCGTGATAACCTGTGCACCACTGAGTTATCACCGATTTGTGCTGCTCTTCGCGCGAAGCTCCCGCACGCAAAGTCTTGCGCGCGCAAAGTCTTGCGCGCGCAAAGTCCCGTAGGGCTCAATGGGCGCTGCGCGCGAAGCACGGTACACTACGCGCACAGCGCGGTACGCTACGCGCGCAAAACTTTGCGTGCGGGAGATCACGCGAGTTTCTTCTTATCACGCCTAAACTGAGTTTAGGCGTGATAAAGGGCTTTTCACAGGCGTGCAAACACTTTGCACCGCTTTGTGAATCAAGCCCTATGTGTTTTATTCGAAGTGGTGCAAATCAACAATTTATTATAACTTACATGCACCAATTGGGTATTGTCAAAAATGCTAATGTCCGATTCTGCTAAAATAATGCTTTCCGCCAATGCCAATTTTTGACTTTCCAATTTCCGATTTTGTGGTTTTCAGATAACTGTTTTTCTAATTTCTCCATTTTTCCAGTTTCCATTTTCTAACTTCTGAGGAGTTTTTTATTTGTCATCTTCTGCATTAGGGAATACAAAAAATGATACAAAATCATAAATCAGAAAAACAGAATCTTGTGATTGGTCCAAAATGACAGAGGTAATCTGATTTTTTGCAGAAAAATTCTGAATTTTATGATTGGTCCAATGCTTCAGAGTTCTGTGATTGGGCTAACATTACCAAATTGTGGTAAATCATATTTCTGTGGAATTCTGATTTTCGTTTTCCGAATTCCAATTCAGAAATGCTGTTTTCCAATCGGAATTGCCGAAATTTTAATTCTGCGGGATCCGAATGAGCATTTCTAGCACCAATTAGCAGACTCTCTATTCCATATGCAACTATATTATAGGGCAACAGCTCTATATGCAACCCCTACCTGTCGACAGAGTTGCCTTGCCTCTTGTCTGCTGATGTACTGAAGTTTCTAAGGGTGTAGAGTAGTAGGGGTGTCTCAGCACCCTAGAGAAAAAGACACAGGAGACAAAAAACGGGAGCCCAAAAGCGCAATATGTTTTCATATACAGACTCCCTTTGCTGATCAGCTATTTGCAATTTGCACTGTTATTGGCCTGAGGAAGCGGGCTTAGACCCATGAAACGCGTTGTCTGGGCTAAATACATTTTTTTTGTCTATACAAAGGTCTCATCATTGAGGTAAGCCACCTAATTTCTTTCGATTTTATGTTGTTTTTAATCCAATTTTATTCACACTGGGGAGCCTCACAGCTTACCGGTAGTTAAACTCTAAAAAAAACTAAAGTTCAGTGAGAAAAATGTATTCAATCCAAATTATTTTTGAAGATTAGATATTTGAACATTTGATGTGAACATGGAGTGAGGAAATATACATTTAAATATATGAGGGGAATTGCATTTTATTTATTATATATTTACATAAGCACAATTTGCTGGACTTACGCTGTCCGGTGACTGTGACATTGTACAATTTCTTCTCTTCGGCATTCTGGTAAATGTAGTCACACAGCTTCTGGGACTGATCCACAAATTTGGCATTGAGTTCACTATCAGGTAATTCTTCCAGTATCCGATGAAGCTGTTTATTGTTAGTTGGTACATCAAACACAAAACATTTCCACTGTTTGAAAAACCTCCGAAGGGGTTTCATAGCAGAGTCATCATCCTCGTCACTTTGGTCTCGTCTATCTTTTAAAGATATAGAAATGATACAATTTACCAGCATTTACCAGCATGCAATGCTCTGTGCATTATTTAAATGAATAATGTTTTGCTGCACAGCATATCAGCATGTGGCATCTGCACCTGTGTGACTGCACATTGTATTATACCACCAGTCACTGCATACCTTTCACTGCATCTGTGTGACAGCACACTGTTTTACATACCAGTCAGTGCATACCTTTTTACTGCACCCGTGTGACTGCACATTGTATTATACCACCAGTCACTGCATACCTTTCACTGCATCAGTGTGACTGCACATTGTATTATACCACCAGTCACTGCATACCTTTCACTGCATCTGTGTGACTGCACACTGTTGTATATACCAGTCAGTGCATACCTTTCACTTGAATGGATGGCAGACTTGCCCTCCATAACAGATTCTTGTTATAGGATTTCAAGTGTATTCGTTTCATCATTATACGGCAATCAGTGCATACCTTTCACTGCATCTGTGTGACTGCACACTGTATTATACCAGCAGTCAGTGCACACCTTTCACTGCATCTGTGTGACTGCTCATTGTATTATACCAGCAGTCAGTACCTTTCACTGTATCTGTGTGAATGCACACTGTATTAGTCCAGTCAGTGCATACCTTTCATTGCATCTGTGACTGCACATTGTATTATACCTGGCAGCCAGTGCATAACTTTCACTTGAATGAATGGCAGATTTGCCCTCCATAACAGATTCTCGTTAAAGGATTTAAAGTGTATTTGCCTCATCATTATACAGCAGGGCCTCAAAAGAGTCCTGTATTGTTATTTTTCTTCACTACCTTCCTGAGTCTGGACTTGCGTGCCGTGCCTGCTGCCTTCCTTGGATGTGTGGTGGTAGCCATTTCTCAGGCTCCCACTCCAGACCAGAAGCGAACCCTGATTCCCAACCCGTTACCCGTGGTCACCATGGTACTGAGAAAGTACCATGAAAACTTTATCACACAGTTGAGTGAATGGCAGACTTGCCCTCCATAACAGATTATCATTGAAGGAACTGAACAGAAAGCAGAAAAAGTAATTTTAAAAAAAGTAAGCTTTAACAATGGTAGAGAGAGAACCATCAACAATCTGAGCAGTGATGAACCCCTGGACAACTGGGTGTGCAAGCTTGACCTGTGGCAAAAGCTGTCACAATCTGCCATCCAACTTCTGGCTTGCCCCGCCTCAAGCGCCCTGTCAGAAAGGAGCTTCAGCGCAGCTGGAGGCATTGTCAGTGAGAAGAAAAGTCGCCTAGGTCAAAAAAGTGTTCAGTACCTCACCTTTATCAAAATGAATGAGGCATGAATCCCGGAGGGCTACTGCCTTCCTGAAGACTAAGTCAGTCCCCCACACAGCATCTCTGCCTGCAGGCCACTTGACTGCCTTCTCCGCCACCACTAACAGGGTCCAGGACTGCAGGTGGATTCCTGAATTTTTAAGGCCACTAACAAAAAGAAGAAGAATTTTTCTGCTGCGTGTACATGCCTGCCTAAGTTTTCTAGCTGCACTGCAACTGCAACAACAAAACAAAAGGCATGTACAAGTGTCAATTCCCCTTCGTGATCGTTACCTTGCCGCGGTGAAGGGGCTTGCATATCACAATGAAGGAATGACCTATATGAGTGTTTGGGGGGGCACACCTGACCCAAGATAATAAGGTCTTTGCTTCATTGTGGACAGATGAAATTCGATCAGCTGAACAGACACTGTCGTTCTGTCATTGAGTTACCTCAGCCCGACAATATGGGCTTGAAAACCACCATCGCCTGCACTCTCGCCACAGTCCAGTACGGCCATCACTACACAAACAGCTGTTTGCGGTGTGTTCCACAGTGAGTTTGGTCTGTCAGTGTGAAGCAGTACACTATTAACACTACCTGCTGATCCATGTATACACACACAAGATGTTTTCAAGCACTTTATGCCTCCAATGTGATCTCTGCCCTTTAGGGATTATAACCCTGCTGTGCGTCAAATCCATAATTTTCCCAGGGACTTTTGGTGTGTATTCCACTCCGCCATGCCCCCTCCAGGAGTTAGACCCCTTGAAACATCTTTTTTATCACTTTTGTGGCCAGAAACAGTGTTTGTAGTTTTTAAAGTTCGCCTGCCCATTGAAGTCTATTTGGTTCGCATGTTTAGCGCGAACTCGAACCTTTTGTGGAAGTTCGTGTTCGAGGTTTATGAACCCAAAATCGGAGGTTCGAGCCATCTCTAGGCACATGTTCTACCTACCAGAGATACGCCTCTGCAAGCAGAAGCCTAATGTTGGAAATTGAAACTTGGCATAGCTTTAACTGTCCACACTGGACATTTTAATGCGTCCACTTTTAGAGAAGTGGTTAAAGAAAATGCAAGGTGGGGGGAAAAGTTCAGATTTACTTACCTGGGGCTCCCTCCAGCCCCCCACAATATATCAGGTGCCTCACTGCACTTTAACTCTGCTCCAGTGTGACACTGCTCTCTCAGAAAGATCTGGCTACTGTGCATGCATTGACCCATCTTCGGGCTTACTTGATCATGCTCCTGTAGCCGGGAGCATTCTGCATGTGTATAGTTTAAGTCTTTGTGAACTGAACAAGCACAGAATGCTTCCAGCCATGTCAGTGTGAACAAGAAAGCATACGGTTGGAACCAGACATGCAGAGTACCCGCAACCAGAGTTCTGGTTGGGGATCATTCAGAAGCACAATGGAGGGGATCAGCAGTACAGCGAGGGGCCTGATATACTGCTTGGGTCTGGAAGAAGCCCCAGATAAGTGAATCTGAACTTTATGCTCCACCTTTAGCTTCCTTTAAATAAGATGAAATCTGTCTTTAGCTATATATTTGTCTCACCTCCTTTCTAAATGTGGCTTGGCCTCTGCTTTGGTGCAGGAACCTGGCTTTGAAGAGGAACTTTCTTAAAACCTCAACAGCTTTGAATTCTTTTGTGGGATTAATTGGGTCCTTTAGCTAGCAAATGAGGATCCTCCTAAAAATATGTGACTATTTAATAAAATGCTAGCACATTCTGTGATACAGCGCAATGTATTGTTTAAAAGCTAATTGTTTAGGAAAATACAGACAATAAGGAAAATGAACAGTAACGATAATAATAATAATAATAATAATACTACTAATAATAATAATAATAAAAATAAACAATAATAATAATGAAAAGGAAAAGGAAAAAGAAAGGAAAGGGAAAAGGAAAAGGAGAAGAACACACCTTGTACTAATTACAAATTATCTATCCGTAAATGACCTACTTCACAATTTGTCTTTCCTTATCTAAATTAACCCATGATTTATCTCTCCTTAACTGACTTAACTCATGGTTTACCCCATACACTTTTTTCACTTTTCACCTTGTACAATGATCCACTACAGGATGGGTTTCAACCTCTCCATCTCTGGTGTAGCATTTGGTGTACTATATAACACACATTGCTTTTCAGGTTATGATTAAATTGTGATTATTTTCCAATACCTACTGTATCTGGGCTTTAGAGCTTCCTCCAGAAAGTCCTCTTTTGAGACCAATTTTCCACTTGTTTTCAGTCCCAGATCAATCTCTTCCACTGTCCAAATAAAGATGGGGAAATGTCTAAAAGCTTCTGCCTGATCATCATCATTATGCTGTTGTCTTACTGATATGAATGTATTTAAAGTATTTAAAAATCTGATGAAAGTTAATAAGGAAATTCAACTTTTAATCAACATGAGTCACAACAGAAGATCACTGTGAGAGGTCAAGAGAAAGGTGGAGAGTGGCAGAAACTTGGAAGCAACATATTTGTTAGTTTAAGTGGTGATATTGAACTCCTAAATAATGGATTTGTTGGTGGACACTACAGATAAGAACACAGATTTCACAGAATTTTAAATGTCGACTTTCACTTTGGCATCTAACAATTTTAAATTAAAACGCAACATTAAGAATTTACTAAATTATAGTGTGCATATTGCAAACGTTATGTGAAGTTAAATTCATATAATGCACAAAAGGTTTTTTTTTTTGCAGAAATAGTGGAAAAAATGTCTGCTAAGAATGCTTAAAGTGGTATCATCACCATAAAAATCAAATTTCAACAGCAACTGGTCTGAGTGTATTAAGTGATAAAGATGCAAATCCTGCATTCAAAACTTTTTAAAACTTTTTCTGCTGTTATGATTTGGAGTTATCACATACTTAAGGAGCACTGGCCCTTTAGTAGTCGGTGCCATAGAATTGCATGCTGGGGGTTCTTTTTATCTATAATGTATTGCTCCTCTTTCCTTTATTTCCCTGCCAGCTGCTTATCTGAAACCTAATCCCCTACTCACTTGTGTTTACAAGCAAGGCTGAGGCGACTCAGCGATTGGAGGAGACAAGAAAAAAAGTAAAGGGCAGAAATGACATCACGAGTTAGCCTTAACTAAAGAGACATGGCCCCCACCACTAATAGAATTCTTGTCATTTACTATATAACATTCACTGAAATCAAAATGTGGGCAGTATAATACATGTGTTATGTAAGTAGATCAAGTATTTATCTACTTATACATGTGTTTTTTTTTCCCTGGCATAGTATGGCTGATCCTACTGCTTTAACCCCCCTGGCGGTACAATAAATCCGCCAGGGGGCAGCGCAGCACTTTTTTTTTTTAAAGCATGTAGCTAGCCTAGCGCTAGCTACATGATTTCCCCCTCCCTTCGCTATCCCTCCCACCTTTCCGATCGCCGCCGGCGCTTTTACCCTGCAGGGAATCCTGAACGGGATTCCCTGTATGGGCTTCCCCGTCACCATGGCGACGATCGCGATGACGTCATGGACGTCATCGGATGTCCCGATCCACCCCTCAGGCACTGATTGACCAGGCAGCGCAGGTGTCTCGTGGGGGGGGGGGGGGGGGTGGCGCGGGGTGGATAGCAGCGAATCGGCGGGTGGCAGTGGCGATCGTTATGCACACGCAGCTAGCAAAGTGCTAGCTGCATGTTTGAAAAAAAAAAATTATGTAAATCGGCCCAACAGGGCCTAAGCGGCACCCTCCGCCAGCACGGGGTTACCGCTAAGGAGGTTAAGGCTTAATTCACACTGCAGAATTTTACTAATGATTTTAGCAGCGCTAGAGTTTTGAAAAGCACTAATGCAATGTAAAGTGTATGGGAGTGTTCTTACCAGCAATTTTAACGCTTTGTTGAATTTTCATACCCGGTGCATGCAGCCTTTTTTTAAGCAATTGCATTTCAATGTTAAAGAATCATAAAATGCAATCACTCCAAAATTGATTTCTCATAGAGTAAAAATTGTAGGAAAATCACCTTGCAAACCGCTAGAGATTTTGCTAGTATTTTGCAATTCCCAGTGTGAACGCGGCCTAAAATATATCCAAGTTGAAAAAACAGAGGCCAAAAAAAGTACATATGTACATCCACTAAGGTTTGTGAATTAAGCCCTAGGTGTGCAGCCAGAGTGGCATCCTGGAGCCAACTGCATATCCATGAATGCTAGAATTTCCGGTTCAAAGTTACTGACTACTTGTGGTCGGGGTCTACTATGGGACAGATTGTGAAAAAATGAAGCCTAGTGGCTTCCTGAGCAGCCAAGCATGTAAAAATGGGAGCAGAGTCAGAATGACGTCCTGGAGTCAATTGCACATGCACCAAAGTCAGAATCTCTGGTTCAGAGTTTGTGGTTGGGGGCTACTATGAGACAGATTGTGGAAATATGGAGCCTTGTGAGGGGAAGCAGAGGACACAGTCCTGGAGTGGATACCTTAACGGATGTATGTATGCACTCTTTTTAACCCCTTTTGCTTTAACTCTGGTATCCTTTAAGGTAGATGTATGTGAGAAATCTATCTGAAAATGAAAAAAAATCTATACCAAAATGAAAAAACATTTATAAGGAAATTCTAAGTGAAATTGTAGCCTATTGAGTATATATTTTCACAAATTCACACTAACCATAACGAATGTTATGGGTATTTTGGGTATTGTGAGAGAACGCGGAAAAGCCGCCGCGTGTACTGACAGCAAGGCAGCTGATTCCGCGTCCAACGCGGCGGTCTGCACGCGGAAGCGTGCATCTAGTGACATGGCAGAACATGGAAAAGCCGCCGCGTGTACTGACAGCAAGGCAGCTGATTCTGCGTCCAACGCGGCGGTCTGCACGCGGAAGCGTGCATCTAGTGACATGACGGAACGCGGAAAAGCCGCCGCATGTATTGATAGCGAGGCGGCTGGTTCTGCGTCCAGCACGGCGGTTTGCACACAGCAGCGTGCAGCTGGGGTGGCTGAGCCTGTTAGTGCACATAGGTTTAGGAATACACGTGCGCGCGCTGAAAGGCAGAACTTTTATGATGGCCAAGGGGGGATCAGCTGACCAGGCCGGTCAGCTGACCTCAGAGCTGGTAACCATTGGTTGATCACTTCAGGGTGGCACCAGAGAGCACTGCACTATACATGGTTACTGCTGGCCACTCTCAAATTGTCTGCCGTTGTGATCACTATGTGGAAGCACACAGACCTTAGTCAGATCCAACAGTGTGTTTGAACCAGGAGGACCTGGGAATTCACACTGAGCCAGATTACTTGTGTTATCATTCTGTTATACTTCAGACTAGTTCCAGGGTGTAGAGACCACGGACCTCACACCCAAGACTAGGAAACTTGTGTTATCATTCTGTTATACTTCAGACTAGTTCCAGGGTGTAGAGACCACGGACCTCACACCCAAGACTAGGGAACTTGTATTATCATTCTGTTATACTTCAGACTAGATCCAGGGTGTAGAGACCACGGACCTCACACCCAAGACTAGGGAACTTGTATTATCATTCTGTTATACTTCAGACTAGTACCAGGGTGTAGAGACCATGGACCTCACACCCAAGACTAGGCATTGTTTAATATTTGTTATGACCTGTTGCTTTCCTGACTATCCCTCTGCTTCCTGATTCAGTACCATGCATATCTGATATCACATTGCCAAACCCTGCCTGACTTGGATACCGAATCAGCCTTCTGTCTTTGTACTTGATCTGTCTGTGTGTTGCCGACCTGGCTTGCCCGACCTCGAGAGCTATCTCTCTCCACTTAAGAGATAGTCTCCAAGATCAGTCAGTGACATCCACCTTCAGGTGTCACTCACTCTCTGGTCCTTCCTACCTTCAGCCTGACTCCATCCCTTGGAGAGTCTCAGGCTGCTGGAAGGTTTCTGTACCCTCCATAGCAGTATCTTCTGTACTGCTTAGGGTCACCTGTTTATCAGGTGGGTTGCTCAAAGTCATACTGTTACACCAAACACTCACCATATATATATATATCTAGAGGTGTCCAGAGGTTAGCGCTATATCTGTATTATTGGTGATTCTGCAGATCATCCATAATCAGGTATAGATCTGTATTCTTGGTGATACTGCAGATCACCAATAATCAGATTCTCTCTGTGTGTTGACACCGATCGTTACAGGTATTAAGAAAATATATTTGCTATAAATTACAATTTTTGCAATATACCGTGCAAACTCAAATCTGCATAATTCAGAACACATTTGGGATTCCATGTGTAGTTTTGGAGTTTCATCAGAGACAGAATTTGGAAAATCCGACCATTCCTGGTGGACACCAAGAGGGGATGCCATACTGAAAAGTGTGCTATAAAAAGCGTGGGTCGGCCTGGAGAATGATAAATTATAGCAATGTGTATGTAAAAGGGAAAGTTGATGCAGACTGAGTGGGTTTAAAAAATAGGAAGCAGAAGATGAGACGGAAAGACGGATGCCCACACCAGCAGCAAATACTTTGGTGAATAAAGTTTAGAGTCTCTAATGTCACACGCTATTCTTGTTTCTAGATCAACTTTGAGCCACAGTTATATTTTCTTGATATAAAAGGATACAATAGCTTTCTTATAGCATGCTGATCAATGATGTCACCACTGTCATACACCAGAGCACTGCTCAGCAGGACAGCGAGAGTAAACATCCTAAAGTCTCCTTTATTATCCTCCTAGAAGAAAAAGGGACACATACATGAATAGGATGGAATTTTCTTGCACACCTTGGGGTTAAATCACAAAACTTACTTCATTATCTATCTTACCTTAAAGTGGATCTTCAGCCTTCCTGTAAAAGAAAGTTATAGTTACCTGAAAAGCCTTGTCCTGCGAAGCCATCCTGAAGGCCCCACATCACCCAACTTGTGGTGCCTGGCCCCGCCTTTGCTCTTTCCCCTGAGAAAAACGCCCGTTTATTGACTGCAGTAAATAATTTGGTGGTTTTCTCCTGGTGAGAGGGGAGGTGAGACCAGGTGCCAGAAGTGAGGTAATGCGGAGTCTTTGGGGACGGCTTTGTGGGACAAGGTTTCTTAGGTAACTATAACTTTCTTTTACAAGGAGGCTGCAGGATTTTTCACTTAGTCTGAAGATCCACTTTAAGCTAGTCCTACACAAGTCAGTTATGTTCTGGTTCGACACAACAATCAATCCCTATCTAACCAGAATTCGACGAAATAGTGATCGATTCCTGTCTTTCATGCCAAATTTGAGTTCAGTAGATTTATTTAAAATCTTACTAAACTAAACCATCATTGCACAGAAGTTTTCCAACTTGCCTGAACAGACTTTCAATAAACTACCCAAGCTTTACTGGATATGTTGAAGCAATAGACTGCTAGACGAGTCAATCAAAGTGAGACCTGGGGCCCACTAGAGTTATTCCAGCTGCAGTTTTGGATCATGGACAATCACTGGTGATCCCAAAAAGCACTGGTGGAAAGTGACTCCAGGAGACCCGGCAAGTAGTTTAAACTTTATTTCACAGGAGACAAAAGAAAAAAAAAGACAAACTCCGAAGCCCTGTACAGAACTTCCACACAGGAAATCCCTGTAGCAAATGCTAGCAAAAATGCTGTGCATTTAAGACAGGGATTGGCGATCTATGTAGTGGGCCCCTTGCCTGATGAAATCTACTACATAAATGATCAGTGTCAGTACATTTGTTAACCATTGTTTTTTTGTGCAAAAGCTATGATCTGTTTTTTTCAGCTTCCAGGATTGCCAGGCACTACGCTTCCGTGTCCCTCTGCGGGGGTCAAAAATGACAAACAATGGGAAGCGCTGCCGAAGGTTGCAAAATGTTTTTCTCCTCACTAGCAGAAACATCTGCGTGAGACGTAGCAGGAGGCCCATGTGAACTGGCCCTTGATTTACACAACATAGATAAAAAATTGATCTAGTAAAAACTGATCTATTTACAGTTTCAAATGAATCCGTTTTTAGTATTGAGCACCAGTTTTTCAATGGATCCATTACAAACAGACTGATGTGAACTGATTCTATAGCTTTGCATAGAATCTGTTGTTCCATTCTGTTTCATTATGCTAAATGGAAATTTTTTTAGCACAATGTGAACCAAGCTTTAATCCACAATAAAGTAACAGGAAAGTCAGGAAAATGCTGTTTTATCAGTCTGTCAAAACTGCTAGTTAGCAAAAAAAGAATGTCAATTGAAGATTAACTATATTAGTAACTGATATAACTAAGTGGAAACATCTGTTTTACATATCCTGGAGTTCTTTTTAACCACTTGAGGACCACAGTGGTAAACCTCCCTAAAGACCAGGCACATTTTAACTAAAATGGTCACTGCAGCTTTAAGGCCAAGCTGCAGGACCGCACAACACAGCACACGAGTGATCCCCCCCCTTTTCACCCCACCAACAGAGCTCTCTGTTGGTGGGGTCTGATCGCCCCCAAGTTGTTTTTTTTTTTATAAATATTTATCTTCGTTTTTTGAAACAAAATATGCCTTTGTTTTTGTGTTACTCCCTCCCTCTCTCCCTGCACCCAGCCAATCTTGCGACCGGCTGTCATAGGCTTCTGCCTATGAGAGCTGATCGCTCTCTTGTTCCCCAGGGGGACAGCCGTGTCACACGGCTGCTCCCAGTACAGCACTGGTGCTGATCGCAGCGCTGTACAAGTAAATAGACGGTGATCACGCCGTCTAACAGTCTCCTGAGCGGCAATAGCCGCTCGGAGACTGAAGAGGGGGCGGAGCTCCGCCCTCCGAGCATGAGCTGCGTGCGCAGCGTGCGCACAATCTTATGTAAATTAGAGCCCCAGGACTTGACGCCCATTGGCGTTAGGTGGTCCTGGGGCTGCCGCCGCGGCCACGCCCCTTGGCGTTAGCCGGTCAGCAAGTAGTTAAGGGTGCATTCATTCTGAGCATATGAATCAAGTATGAATGCACCCTAACAATAGAAATAACATAAACTGAATATATTTATTTAGGGACAAATAATGCAAGCTGGGAAAAAAAAGTCAAGAAAAGACATTACCATGCAAAAATATTATATTAGTGACAGGCAACTTTACATTTTTAGAAGTTCTTACCTTCTCTACATCCTCTAAAGGGTCTGTGTCCAAGAGGACCAATGTATGATTTTTCTTATGAGGATGAGGGACGCACCACATCCTGATGCCTTTACTCTCTGTATGAATACTGGCATCTACCTTTATTGCTGTAAATGTAAAATATGAAAAATACTTAGTGAAACACTCAAGACAGCTTCATAGAGTCTACAAATACACTACTCACCCTTGTTAGGTCCGACCAACTTTTTCATAATGTAGAATTTCTTCTGCTTCTTCTCCTTAGTCCGTACTATTTGAGTCCTCTCATTTTTATAAGATCCAGCAAAGGCGACCACCACTACTGGTTGCTTGATCTCATAGAGTATGTTTATAGCCTTGGGGTTCACCAAAAACCTGCATGTTCCTTCTTCTACTATGTTCTCAATCAAGTAGATTGGAAATTCAGTTCTGTTTCTTGGTTCCATAGTAGATGACACAGTCAATATATCTTAAATAGATTGATAACAAGTTCATGCAACACTTCATTTTATTGGCTATTTTGAGTGATTTAATGTAATTGGAAAGTATATTAACTAGGGATGATCAATGATATGCAATTTTTTTCTGAAATTATTCAAATTTGTATGAAAATGTATGCAGTTTGAAAATGGACCTATCAATTTAAACCCAGGTTTAAATTGATTGGTCCATTTTCAAACTGCATACATTTGCATAAAAATTTGCATACATTTACATCAACTCAGAAGAATTTGCATATCGGTGATCATCCCTACATTTCAACAACAACAAAACATTTGTAAAGGGCTTTTCTCCTATAGGACCCAATGGTCATAGGCTTGTCTAAGATTAGTACATAGTAGCAGTTTGTAATGTGTTACAGGGAAAAAAAGTTATGTGATCATAAATGGCAGACTAAACTGGTGGCTTTTCAGTTTGAATTAAATGCCTCCAGGGTTGGGGTTTTCTTCGTTGGGTTTGGCAAGGCATTTCAAAGGATGGGACAGCATGACAGAAGGCTCTGCATTGATACAGAAATAGAATACAGAATGCAGTTCCCATTAATTGATCTATGTCCCTGTGTCAATGATCACTAGCATCAATGAGAACTAAGGAAGTAACACATCCACATATTACTTCCTGTTTGCATGCTTATAGTATGCACAGGAAAGTCTTCAGCAAGGACATCTTGTGGCTAAACAGTAAAATTACACTTACATACATTTTTTTATTTTTTTTATGAAATACACATACAGTGCTGCCTATAATTATTCATACCCCGGGCAAATTTTGACTTAAAGTTACTTTTACTCAACCAGCAAGTAATTTTCTGATGGGAAATTACATAGGTGTCTCCCAAAAGATATTAAGACGATGTACAAGAGGCATTATTGTGAAAAAAAACAAAAAATTTCTCAGCTTTTATTTACATTTGAGCAAAAAGTCACCAGGCCAAAATTATTCATACTCTTCTCAATAACCAATAGAAAAATCTTTATTGGCTATTACAGCAATCAAATGCTTCCTATAATTGCAGACCAGCTTTTTGCATGTCTCCACAGGTATTTTTGCCCATTCATCTGAAATGAGCTTCAAATCTTTCAGGTTGATGGGTCTTCTTACCATCACCCTGATCTTTAGCTCCCTCCCAGATTATCAATTGGATTCAAGTCAGGACTTTGGCTGGGCCACTCCAAAAACATTAATGTTGTTGTCTGCTAACCATCTCTTCACCGCTTATGCTGTATTTGTTGGGTCATTGTCATGCTGCATTTCTTATAGTGCCATTTACTGTGATTAGTAGAGATGTCCCGAACGGTTCGCCCACGAACGGTTCCAGGCGAACTTTAGGTGGTTCGCGTTCGCCGGCGAAGGCGAACTTTTGCGGAAGTTCGATTCGCCCCATAATGCTCCATTGAGCAGAACTTTGACCCTCTACATCACAGTCATCAGGCACATTGTCACCAATCAGACTACACTCACTCTTGGAGCCCCACCCCCCTTATAAAAGACAAGGTTCCCCTGTCGTTTTACTCACTCGTTTGCCTACAGTAATTAGTTAAGGGACAGCTGCTGACAGACTCTGCTAGGTAGAGTTTAGTTAGGCTCTTGTAGGCTAACTAAAGCCAGCCTAGCATGTGCCATTATGATCAATCCAAGAGAAAAATGAGCTTGCTTAACAATTTGTAGCATGTCAAAAGGCAACTCAAATTGGCTGGGAATTGAACCCTGGCTGGGCATTGAACCCAGGACTCAGTGTGTGGTAGCTAACTGACTTAACAACTATACCACCAACACTACATGTTGAAGCCAGCCTAGCATGTACCATTATGATCAATCCAAGAGAAAAATGAGCTTGCTTAACTCACATTGGGTGGGAATTGAACCCAGGCCTACCGCTCTGTAGGCTGCTATCCTAACTATTATACCACCAACACTACATGCTGAAACTTCTTGAAGCAGACTTGCTTCCTTCCTCCAAAAGACACACATACATCCCCATAAAATCATTCAACAGCAACTGCATGCACAGTTTTTGTGGTACACAGTCTGTGTGGCACAATTGGTTAGTGCGTTTGGCTGTTAACTGCAAGGTTGGTGGTTCAAGCCCACCCAGGCCTGGCCTGTCCTTTTGTGTTCAACAGTTGTCCGAAGAAAACCCCAGATAGCCAGGTAGATTCATCTCTCTCTCTCTCTCTCTCTCTCTCTCTAGTAGGGATGGTCACTGCTTTCCGCGGAATTGTATTTTCCGCAATTTTAGGCGGAAATTGGTCATTCCGTTCCGTTTGGTCGTAATGGAATTGCTTTTTCAATCTGGCGGAATTCCAAAATTGCCTGTGAAATTCTGCCGGTATCCGTTGATGGTTTTAAGCTGAAAATTAACTTCAATGGCATCAAGTCCTAGAGAGAGAGAGAGAGAGAGAGAGAGAGAGAGAGAGAGAGAGCTCATTTTTCTCTTGGGTATATCACAATGGTACATGCTAGGCTGGCTTCAGCATGTAGTGTTGTTGGTGGTTTAGTGGTTAAGTGAGTTACCTACCACACACTGAGACCTGAGTTCAATTCCCAGCCAATGTGAGTTGGCTTTTCATGCTACAAATCATTAAGCAAGCAAATTTTTCTCTTGGATTGATCATAATGGTACATGCTAGGCTGGCTTCAGCATGTAATGTAGGTGGTATAGTGGTTAAGTCAGTTACCTACCACACACTGAGACCTGGGTTCAATTCCCAGCCCAGCCTGGGTTCAATTCTCAGCCAATGTGAGTTGGCTTTTGACATGCTACAAATCGTTAAGCAAGCTCATTTTTCTCTTGGATTGATCATAATGGTACATGCTAGGCTGGCTTCAGCATGTAGTGTTTGTGGTATAGTGGTTAAGTCAGTTAGCTACCACACACTGAGTGCTGGGTTCAATGCCAAGCCTGGATTCAATTCCCAGCCAATGTGAGTTGGCTTTTGACATGCTACAAATCGTTAAGCAAGCAAATTTTTCTCTTGGATTGATCATAATGGTACATGCTAGGCTGGCTTCAGAATGTAGTGTTGGTGGTATAGTGGTTAAATCCGTTACCTACCACACACTGAGACATGGGTTCAATTCCCAGCCCAGCCTGGGTTCAATTCCCAGCCAGTGTGAGTTGGCTTTTGACATGCTACAAATCATTAAGCAAGCAAATATTTATCTTGGATTGATCATAATGGTACATGCTAGGCTGGCTTCAGCTTGTAGTGTTGGTGGTATAGTGGTTAAGTCAGTTACCTACCACACACAGAGACCTGGGTTCAATTCCTAGCCCAGCCTGGGTTCAATTCCCAGCCACGGTATGTAAGCTGGCTTTTGAAATACTACAATTCCCAGGAAGATGAGGGGAGAGAGGGAGGAGGGATTCCTGATTTCATAAAGCAGTGTAGGCCTGTAATTGAACATTCAATGAGATTTCTTACCTTAAAACACTGCTTCGTAGTAAATACAGATTTTTTTCTGGGACTCTTGATGTGTATTTTACTCAACCATGTCTTCCTCCAGGTATTAGACCCCTTGAAACATCTTTTCTATCATTTTTCCAGTCAGCAGAAATTTTTCTAAATTTTTAAGTTCGCCTCCCCATTGAAGTCTATTGCGGTTCGCAAAAGTTCGCTCGAACCGAATGGTATTGCGGTGTTCGCGAAACAAAAATCAGAGGTTCGCGACATCTCTAGTGATTAGGGTCCCTGGTCCAATGGCTGAAAAACACCTCCAAAGCATTAGGTTCCCACCACCATGTTTTACAGTAGGGATCAGGGCCGGGCCGAGGCAGAGGCGAGAGAGGCTTCAGCCTCAGGGCACATTGTAGGAGGGGGCGCACAACTCACTCAGCTATTATTCCCCTATTGTGTTTGAATCAGAAAGAAATAAGAAAAGGGGATACATGGCAGTGACTGCAAGCCAGATAACTAGAGATTAAGGTGTTGGGGGCCCTGGTGCACCTCTGTCTAATAGCAATCAGTGTGTGGCGGCTGAGGTGGGAGGGATGGGGGGGGGGGGCGCACTTTGGTGTCTCAGCCTTGGGTGCTGGAGGACCTTGTCCCAGCTCTGGTAGGGATGGTGTTCTTTGGGTTGAAGGCTTCTCCTTTTTTACACCAAATGAAAAAAACATCATTGTGACCAAACAATTCAATTTTGTTTCATCTGATCATGACACAGAAGACCAGAAGACTTCTTCTTTGTCTAGATGAGCATTTGCAAAGGCCAAGTAAGCTTTTGTGTGCCTTATCTGTGGAAGTGGCATCCTGGTCTGCATCCGTGGAACCCAGCCAGCAGTGTTCCATGTCCCTTAGATTGTCTGCCTTGAGACATTGCCACCAGCATAGCCCAGATTCACCAGGATAGCCTTGGTGGTGATCCCTGGATTCTTTTTCACCTCTCTCACTATCCTCTTGGCCAGCATAGGTCACTTTTGGCTTCCGATCACGTCCTCTGATATTTTTCACAGTGCAGAACATCTTGTATTTTTTAATAAAAATTTGCACTGTAGCCAGTGGAACTTGAAACATTTAGAAATGACCTTGTAGCCCTTTCCTGACTTGTGAGCAGCCACAATGTGCAGCCGTCCTCACTGAACTCATTTGTTTTAGCCATGACTGTCCAAAAACAAACTGCAGAGAGCTGCTTTTTTCACCTTTTGAGTTGTTTAAAACAACTGTTCCCAATTAATCATGGTAATTAGAATGCTGTAGAACAGCTTGGACTATTTGGAATGGTATAGATCTTTCGATTTTCCCACTGAATGTGAAGGGTATGAATAATTTTGGACTGGACACTTTTTGCTCAAATGTAAATACAAGCTGAGAATTGTTTTCCCCACAATAATGCCTCTTTTACATCTTCTTATTATCTTTTGGGAGACACCTATGTCATTTCCCATAAAAAAAAAAATGACTTGCTGGTTGAATAAAAGTAACTTTAAGTCAAAATTTGCCAGGGGTATGCATAATTATAGGCAGCACTGTACATTACATTATAATTAACTCCTTACCTTCCACACTCTCCCATAGTTTCATAATACAACTTTTGTACAATAAAAAAAAAATCTGAATTAAAACCAAATACGTAAATAGTTACCTTCAGGCCTGAACTTTTTAATATGTATTTCAAGAGGGTATATTACTGTAAATTTTGAAAATAAGGGCTTGTAATCAGTGATGAACACAAAACCGAAAAAATGCACCTTTATTTCCAAATAAAATATTGACGCCATACATTGTACTAGGAAAATATTTTAAATGTTCCAATAACTGGGAAAGTGGGGAAATAAAATGTGTGGGTTTTAACCACTTGAGGACCGTGGGCTTTACCCTACTTAAGGACCAGGCACTTTTTTTCCATTCAGACCACTGCAGCTTTCACGGTTTATTGCTCGCTCATACAACCTACCACCTAAATGAATTTTGGCTCCTTTTCTTGTCACTAATAAAGCTTTCTTTTGGTGCTATTTGATTGCTGCTGCGATTTTTACTTTTTAATTATATTCATCAAAAAATACATGAATTTTGTCAAAAAATGATTTTTTTAACTTTCTGTGCTGACATTTTTCAAATAAAGTAAAATTTCTGTATACATGCAGCGCGAAAAATGTGGACAAACATGTTTTTGATAAAAAAAAACCCATTCAGCTTATATTTATTGGTTTGGGTAAAAGTTATAGCGTTTACAAACTATGGTGCAAAAAGTGAATTTTCCCATTTTCAAGCATCTATGACTTTTCTGACCCCCTGGCATGTTTCATGAGGGGCTAGAATTCCAGGATAGTATAAATACCCCCCAAATGACCCCATTTTGGAAAGAAGACATCCCAAAGTATTCAATGAGAGGCATAATGAGTTCATAGAAGATATTATTTTTTTGTCACAAGTAAGCAGAAAATGACACTTTGTGACCAAAAAAAAAAAAAAAAGTTTCCATTTCTTCTAAGTTGCGACAAAAAAAAAAAAATGAAATCTGCCACGGACTCACCGTGCCCCTCTCTGAATACCTTGAAGTGTCTACTTTCCAAAATGGGGTCATTTGTGGGGTGTGTTTACTGTCCTGACAATTGTAAGCACCCCTGTAAAGCCTAAAGGTACTCATTGGACTTTGGACCCCTTAGCGCAGTTAGGCTGCAAAAAAATGCCACACATGTGGTATTTCCATACTCAGGAGAAGTAGTATAATGTGTTTTGGGGTGTATTTTTACACATACCGATGCTGGGTGGGAGAAATATCTCTGTAAATGACAATTTTTTCATTTTTTTTACACACAATTGTCCATTTACAGAGAGATTTCTCCCACTCAGGATGGGTATGTGTAAAAATACATCCCAAAACACATTATACTACTTCTCCTTAGTACGGCGATACCACATGTGTGGCACTTTTTTGCACCCTAACTGCGCTAAGAGGCCCAAAGGCCAATGAGTACCTTTAGGATTTCACAGGTCATTTTGAGAAATTTCGTTTCAAGACTACTCCTCACGGTTTAGGGCCCCTAAAATGCCAGGACAGTATAGGAACCCCACAAATGACCCCATTTTAGAAAGAAGACACCCCAAGGTATTCCGTTAGTAGTATGGGGAGTTCATAGAAGATTTTATTTTTGTCACAAGTTAGCCGAAAATGACACTTTGTGAAAAAAAACAATAAAAATCAATTTCCGCTAACTTGTGACAAAAAATAAAATCTTCTATGAACTCACTGTACTACTAACGGAATACCTTGGGGTGTCTTCTTTCTAAAATGGAGTCATTTGTGGGGTTCCTATACTGTCCTGGCATTTTAGGGGCCCTAAACCGTGAGGAGTAGTCTTGAAACAAAATTTCTCAAAATGACCTGTGAAATCCTAAAGGTACTCATTGGACTTTGGGCCCCTTAGCGCAGTTAGGGTGCAAAAAAGTGCCACACATGTGGTATCGCCGCACTCGGGAGAAGTAGTATAATGTGTTTTGAGGTGTATTTTTACACATACCCATGCTGGATGGGAGAAATATCTCTGTAAATGGATAATTGTGTGTAAAAAAATCAAAAGATTGTCATTTACAGAGGTATTTCTTCCATCCAGCATGGGTATGTGTAAAAATACACCCCAAAACACATTATACTACTTCTCCCGAGTACGGCGATACCACATGTGTGGCACTTTTTTGCACCCTAACTGCGCTAAGGGGCCCAAAGTCCAATGAGTACCTTTAGGCTTTACAGGGGTGCTCAAAATTTAGCACCCCGCCCACTTGCCAGGACAGTTAACAAACCCCACAAATGACCCCATTTTGGAAAGAATACACAACAAAGTATTCCATGAGGGGAATGGTGAGGTCATTGAAAATTTTATTTTTTGTCACAAGTTAACGGAAAATGACACTTTGTTAAAAAAAAAAAAATTCTGCTAACTTGTGACAAAAACTAAAATCTTCTATGAACTCACCGTGCACCTCACATAATCCTTTAGGGTGTCCTCTTTCCAAAATGGGGTCATTTGTGGAGTCTGTCCTGGCATTTTAGGGTCTCTGCAATCATTACATGTATGGCCAGTATTAGGAGTTTCTGCTATACTCCTTATATTGGGTATACGGGTAATGCACTCTGGGCTGAAAGGAAAAATGAACGGCAAACATACCTTGCTCCACATCAATGGCAGATCTTCCTCCACATCAATGGCAGTGATAACCTCAGGAGAGAGACACCCCGTGCCACCCTGCACTCAGGGTGAGCCACCAACTTATGTGACTGGGCCTCAGAACTTTAGTATACAGCATTATGCCTGTAGTATACAGCAATATGCCTGCCAATAGAGATGACTCTGTGTGGCATTAAAGCATCATCATAGGCCCAAAATAAATCACATATAAACCGGGGGTGTCCACACTCAAGGGAAATTCAAACATGCTGTCTTATATCGCCAACCCAGGACAGATCAGCAATATCAAGCATGGAAATCGATCCTTCTTCCGACTTTTATGCTTACCTGTTTGGTTTTCAAGCTTACCTCTCCTCCCCCTGGGACAATGTGCGAAAGACCACTGAGTGTGTGCCTACTCCTGTGTCTGGAGTTCCCTAGGTTCTAATAGTGTACCTGCTCGTGGTACCTCTCAAAGCACTCCCCTATGCATAGGCCAGGCTGGTCAGGACATTTGGGACAATAAAAACTGGTGTCATTCCTTCTTCTAGCACTGCTGCAGACACGACAACGTTTTCTTCGGATGCGTTGACCTGGGGCACTCGGAATCTGATAGGCGTAATGCCTTCCATGCAGTCGGCTAGTTGCATTTGGGGGGGGGGGGCTGGCACCTCCTGGATACAGGATGTCCAGAATGATCTGTTCCTGAAATTGAAGGAAAGATTCAGTTCTCCCAGCCTTACTGTAGAGAACAAAGCTGTTGTAAACTGCCAATTGAATCAGATAAAAAGACACTTTCTTATACCAGCGTCTTGTTTTCCGGGAAATTAAATAGGGCGCTAACCTCTGGTCATTGAAGTCCACCCCTCCCATGTTGACATTATATTCGTGGACGACAAGGGGCTTTTCAATGACCTCAGTTGCCCGTTGAATTTGGATTGTCGTGTCTGTGTGAATGGTGGACAGAAAGTAAACGTCCCTCTTGTCCCTCCATTTCACCGCGAGCAGGTCTTCAGTACGCAAGGCGGCCCTCTGCCCCCGTTCAAGTCTGGTGGTAACGAGCCGTTGGGGGAAGCCCTGGCGACTAGGCCGCGCAGTGCCACAGCATCGGATTCCTTCTAACTTTAAGTGCTGATAGAGGGCCACACTTGAGTAATAGTTGTCCACATAAAGATGGTGCCCCTTCTGGAACAAGGGTGACACCAAGTCCCACACAACCTTTCCACTGCTCCCCAGGTAGTCAGGGCATCCGACTGACTCCAATTTTGAGTCTTTTCCCTCATAGACCCTAAAACGACATGTATAGCCTGTGGCCCTTTCACAGAGCTTATACAGTTTCACCCCATACCGGGCGCGCTTGCTTGGGATGTACTGTTTGATGCCAAGGCGCCCGGTAAAGCGTAAGAGGGACTCGTCTACGCAGATGTTCTGTTCAGGGATATAAGCATCTGCAAATGTTGATGACAGGTGGTCTATGAGGGGCCGAATTTTGTGGAGCCGGTCATAAGCAGGGTGGCCCTTTTCGTGACAGGTTTTGTCGTCGTTGAAGTGCAGGAAGCGCAGGATGGACTCAAATCGTGTCCTGGACATGGCAGCAGGGTACAAGGGAACATGATGTACTGGGTTCGTAGACCAATACGACCGCAATACATTCTGTTTCATTAGTCCCAAGTGAAGGATAAGGGCCAAAAAGATTTTAATGTCAGAAACTTGGACTGGTTTCCACCGGAAAGGCTGGGCATAGCTGCTCTCCGGGTGCTCGGATGAATTGTGTGGCTTTACGGTTGGTCTCAACCACAATTAAGTCCAAGAGAACCTGGGTGATGAACAGCTGCAAATAGTCTAGGGCCGTTCCTAGATGAGCTGTCGCCACCTGGACTCCAGACTGGGCGGTGAAAGGGGGCACTACGGGTGCGGCGGAATCAGGGGATTGCCAATCTGGATGTGCCAGCACCTCTGGGAGTCTATGGGTACTACGGGCCCGTCTTCTTCTTGGTGGCTGCGACGGGGTACTATTGCACTTGCCACCGTACCAGTTTCAACTTCCATGCTGGCGCTCACCACTTCACCAGGGTCTACGGAAGTACTGGTACCAAGTCCAGGAGATGCTGCGCTGCTGGTGCCTGCCTCACCATGAAAACTCTCATCAGCGCTAGCACCACCCTGCTGCCCTTGAAGCGCATCCTGCGCCACCTGCGGTCTAACGACATGGGGTCAGGTACGCCTGGCTCTAGCCGGGACCAAAGCCTCGTCATCACTTTCGGTCAGAGAACCACTGCTTTCCACAGGTTCAAATTCGGACCCGGATGATTCGTCGGATGAGTCTTCCCAAAAGCTCTCATCCGACTGGTCCATGTACCTGTATACCTCCTCATCGGAATTACAGCACAATCGAATCCAATCACAGCACAAGCAAATCTGATGCACTCGGAAGGTGGTGGTTGGAGGTGGTGGGGGGGAGGGTGGGGTTGGGTGTGGCAGGAAGTGGGGTTTCAGAGGCAATCAAACAATCAAGGGACAATCGAAGCAGATCACGGGACAATCAAATACAATTACAGCACAATCGAATCCAATCACCGCACAATCAAATCTGATGCACTCGGAAGGTGATGGGGGTGGGGGTGGTGGTGGGGTGGGGGTTGTTGGGAAGTGGGGTCTCAGAGGCAATCAAACAATCACGGGACAATCGAAGCAGATCATGGGACAATCAAATACAATCGCAGCACAATCGAATACAATCGCAGCACAATCAAATACAATCACAGCACAGTCAAATACAATGTCCTCGGACGGTGATTGGGGGGGGGGGGGGTCTGAGGGCAATTTGAGGGGGTGGGGGGTTGATCAGGAGCCCGCATGTGGCAGACTGAGTCCTGATCTGATGAGAGGCAGACACAGGGGGTTACTGATCGCAGATCAGTTAGTGATTGCTGGGGAGGACAGATGTAAACAATGTGCAGGGGATGTAATCAGGAGGGGGGTATGAGGGCAATCGAGGGTCTGGGCAGGTGATCGGTTGCCCCCGCAGGGCAGTTAGGGTCTGCTCTGATGGGTGGGGGTGCTGAGGGGTGATGGACAGGTGATAGACAGGTGATCAGAGGGGGATCAGGGGGTTAGGTAGCTGTATACAGATGTATACAGTATACAGGGGGGTAGTCTGGGATGGGGTCTGGGGGTGATCTAAAGGTAGGGGGGGGGGATCAGGGGTGACTAGGGGGCAGTTAGGGACCTAAACTAAGGGATAGCGTCAATAGTTAGTGGCAGGTGGGGGGGTGGGTGTTTTATAGGGGTGCAAGGGTGCTGGCAGGGGTCTGCTGGGGTGATCAGGGGGGGTCTGAAGGCTGGGGTGGGAGATCAGGGGGGCTGTAGGCAAAAAAAAAGCAGTGTGCTGTGTATACCTGCGATAGCTTCCTCCTCGCTGGTGATCTCTGGAACAATGAGACCACGAGGCGAGGAGGAAGCACGTATAAGGCACTTTGTTTACCTAACAAAGTGCCTTATACTACTTGATTGGCCGGATTTTTGGATTCCTCCGCTCGCCGGCGCTCCTAAGTGGCCGGCGAGCGGAGACTTAACTGCCGGCTATCGATCCCCGGCGGAGGATCGCGTCACGGATGACACGATCGCTCCGCCCATGCCCCTACAAGGACCGCCGCCATTTGTCTATACGGCGGTCCTTGCGGGGTCCACTTCCCGACCGCCAATTGTCTATTTACAAAGTAGACGGTGGGGAGAGGCACACCTTGCCGTAGTGTGGGTGCATAACCATGGATGTTAGCAGCATCCAGAAAACAGTCCAAGAGTAGTAAGGATTGGTTAGCACTCCAGCTTCTCAGATGAGCAAATATTTTATTCTTCAATCATGTGTCAACACAAGGTTAACAATTGTTTCGGGGCCAACAATGGTCCCCTTCATCAGAACAGTGCAGACAAAAGTTTTGTCTGCACTGTTCTGATGAAGGGGACCATTGTTGGCCCCGAAACAATTGTTAACCTTGTGTTGACACATGATTGAAGAATAAAATATTTGCTCATCTGAGAAGCTGGAGTGCTAACCAATCCTTACTACTCTTGAATTGTCTATATACGGCGGTCGGGAAGTGGTTAATCATGTATTATTTTTAAACTAGAATGGCCGAAATTTGAAAAATAATGATTTTTATTTTTCTTAATGTTTCTGTTAAAATGCTTTAAGAATAAAATATTTTTTAGCAAAATGTTAAACCCAAAGAAAGCCTAATTTGTAGAAAAAAAAAACAAAATATAGATTGTTTTGTTGTGATTGGTAGTGATAAAGTTATTGGAGAATGAATAGAAGGAGTGCTGAAAGGTGAAAATAGCAAAACCCCTTACTAGGGAAGTGGTTAATAACATAGAAAAGTAGAATGGGATGGCAGGCAAATTGTGGACAACACTTGTTAAAAACTAAAAGTTATTCCCTTTGGTTTGCAATTTAAAGAATTGCATTATCATTGTGGAAATTTCATGAAAGAATATTTTGTTTTCTTAAAAAAAATGACAGGATATTTTAAATTATTATCTGCACATGTTTAAATATTTTGGACGAGCAGGGATTGAGTTCACCTCTTGTCAAGGTAACACACTACTGATCTCCATCACAATGACACAATTATTTTTTTTTTTAAATGTGAGATATTGGGGATTGCAATATTGCAATCCCCAATATCTCACATTTAAAAAAATGAATTATTTTCATCTCCTTCTCATTACATTGACTGAAAAATTTCAAGATATTTACAAAAATTGAGGCGCAAATTTAGGATTAAAAACAAAAGTAAATTTTAGCTCTAATACTTTAAACACATTAAAAAATAATATGAAACTGTAACGATCGGTGTAACACAGAAAGGATCTGATTACCGGTGATCTGCAGTATCACCGAGAATACAGATATATACCCGATTATTGATGATCTGCAGTATCACCGATAATCAGATATATCTTCTAACCTCTGGACACCTGAGAGATGAGAGTGTTTGGTGCAACAGTAATACTTTGAGGAAAGCACCTGTAAGGTGAGTGCTAGTCAGTAACAGATACAGCTTTGGATCAGATTCCTTCCCCAGGTCTGATGCTCCCCAAGGGGCAGAGCCAGGCTGAGAGAAATGGGAAGGACAGAATGTGAGTAACACCAATGGGCAGTGTCACTACCAGAGCTGGTGAACTATCTCCTAACATGAGAGATAGTTCTCGAGGTTGGACAGGCCAGGTCGTAAACACACGGACAGATACAGTACAGAGACAGGAGGCAGATGCAGAATCCTGAGACTAGCAGAGTTTGGCAACAGAGTATCAGAAAGACTAAGGTACAGAATCAGAGATCAGAAGAATGGTCAGGAAGGCAGAAGGTCATAACAAATAATCAGCAATATCTAAGCTTGAGTGTGAGCTCCAAGATTCTCACACTCCAGGAACTAGACAATAACAATGATACAGATGGTACAGAATTCCTAGACTAAGGTGTGAGTTCCTTGGCCATCAACACCTTGGAAACTGGTCTAGATAATAATACAGATAACAATAGAATTCCTAGACTAAGGTGTGAGCTCCGTGATCATCAACACCTTGGAAACTGTCTAATAACACAGATACTGACAAGGTCTGAGTGCTACCACGTAGTGATCGCAACGCCAGACACCAGATGAATGACCAGCACCCAGTATATATACACTAGCGCTCTCCAGCGCCACCCCTAAGTGCTGGACCAATGAAAGTTACTGAATTTGTCAGCTGACCGGCTTGGTCAGCTGACCCCCTTCTGACTGCCATAAAAGCCCTGCCTCTCTGCGCGCGCGCGTCCTCCTAAACCAATGTGGACTATCAGTCCCAGCCACACCAGTCATGTCTTGCAATGTCTCTGCTGTGTTGGATGCGGAATCTGCCGCACCACTGTCTGTGCGTGCGGCATTTTCTACGCATTCCGCATTACTCAGAGGAGCAGGCCCATGCGCGCAACTTGCCGTATTGGATGCGGAAACCGCCGCCCCGCTGTTAAAGCATGCGGCGGTTTTTCCGCGCTCCGCCTGCGCGCCAGGTGTCATGTTGAACGTGGAGTCAGCCGCCACACTCTGAGTATTGGCGGCGGATTTTCCGCGTTTTCTCACAGAAACACTATAAGACTGTTCTGATGTCATGGGAATGCATATTTACATCTCACTGAAGCTAATTGATAATTGGGGGACAAATTATCAAATTGACTCCTAATTAAATAATTTGTGAGCAAATAAAAGACAGAAAGTTATCTGCTTCCCCCTAGATACAGCAGGAACTTTTCTACTGTGTCAACACAGTTTGAAACTTCCAAAACAATCTGATATGGCAAGGTTAGCAATTAGCAGCTAAACAATGTAAAAGGCTTGAGTTTTATCATATCCAGTGCATTAAAAAACAGTTTTAGCTGTTCATTTTATGCTGTGTTTAATGCTTTAGACCATAGATGATATTTAAGTATACCACTTTAATCACAAGACATGTAGAAAAACAGCAAGTGCAAAAAATAAATACATAAATAACAAAAAACAAAAAAGTATATAATGTGTGATAGTAAAAGAAAAAGATGCAAAAAACTTATTTTCTAAAAATTAAATAAAAAGAATTAAGTAAATAAAAAGTACATTGAATAAATATTTAGTTATCTACACACACATACTCATGCACACACTTACACACCTACATGTATACACATACACAAAACACTCACACACACTGAAACTGACAGACAGATGACAGATACACATACATATGGACACATCAAAGACTCACATACAGAAAGACACACTCACGCATGTACTCATATGTTTACACACACACACACACACAATTCACTGTTACCTTACAGGTTTTGCCAATAAAAGCATTACGAGCAACAGAAACAAAATGAGACAAGAAAAGGTAAAATAATGCATAAATATACAACAATTGCTGCAAATGGTAAACAGCATTGCTCAGTGCACTCTTTAATGAAATAGTATATTAAGAATTAGCAGGAGGCTTACCTGGACAGCTAACTCCTCTGTAGGCAAATCTTTCAGGAAAAGTCATGCTGTAAAAGCGTTCATTACCCCTGAGTGTGAAATACAACCTGATGAATAATATGTGAACTTGGATTCATTGAGAGATGGAATTTACAGCTGCTGTTATAGATAACATGAGTGAGAGTTCCATCAGGAGGTAAACCTTTAAGGATACAGTGTCAATGGAGTCCTAACAAGTGATAAGCATAAATGACAATATTCTTCTCACATTAATTTCTGCAAAAAAGATTTTGGCATGACATACAGTAATAAAATGGCTTATCTATTTTTGGAAGAAAAATTTTGTTGCAGACGCTGTACAGCAGGTGACAAGGCTCCTTGTGGTGGTGATTGCGACTACAACTCTTTCTCCTGTTCTTCCTACGCACGTTGATCTATGGCATGATCAAACATTTAAATGTTTAATACAATATAATAATACAATACAATACAATAACATTTCTATAGACTTTTTAATTTTGAAAAAAAAAAATGTTTAGGGAACTGCATGACACTTGATTCAGGTGACAGATAGGTTTATGCAATGTGCAACAACAACCACCCCAAAAAAGGACCTGCCATTGATGTCTTTACAGGACAGTACTGGATGGATAACAGTAATATTTCAAAAATTATTTTGTTGTATCCACTGTAGTTTTTTGTGTAAAATTTTTATTTTGGAGAAAAAAAAGTGTTTAGGGAACTGAATGACCCTTAACTTGGGTGGCAGTTAGATTTAAGCAATGTGATACAACAACCACCCAAAAAAGATCATGCCCATGAGGCTTTACAAGACAGAACTGGATAGATAACAGTAATTTTTCAAAAATGATTTTGTTGTATCCGCTGTAGCAAAGGCCTGAGAACTTTGACATATACATTTGTGTAAAAACTTTTTGTTTTAAAAACATTTTTTGTTTAGGGAACTGAATAACACTTAACTTAGGTGACAGTTAGGTGTATGCAATGTGCAACAACAACCTAAAAAAGGCCCTGCCAGTGATACAGTACTGTCCTGTAAAGACAACAATAATTTGTGTAAAACATATTTTTGGTTGCAGCTACTAAAGTAGAAGCCTTGTTTAGGGACCTGAATGACACTTAACTTAGGTGACAGTTAATATGCAATGACGACTACCCAAAAAAGGTCCTGCCAGTGATGTCTTTACAGGACAGTACTAGATAAATAATACAGTAACTCTAAAAATTATTTTGTCGTATCCACTGTAGCAGAGACAATGGGACTTTGACATATATATTTGTGTAAAAAAAATTTGTTTTGAAAACATTTGTTTGTTTATGGAACTCAATGACACTTAACTCAAGTGACAGTTAGGTTTATGCAATGTGAAACAACAACTTCCCCCCAAAAAAGCCCTACAAGTAATCCAGTACTGTCCTGTAAAGACAACAGTATGTGTAAAAACATATTTTTGGTTGCAGCTGCTATAGCAGAGGCCTTGAAAATTGGGCATGAACATGTCTCAAAAATATGTTTTGATGCAGTCACTGTAGCAGTCGAAGGCCAGAAAAATTTGGCATGTACACATGCCTGCTAGAAAAATTATGTTTTGCTGCAGCCATTGTAGCAGCCAGAGGCCAAACATTTTTTGGCATGTACACTTGCCTGCCTAAAAATTATGTTTCATTTCAGCCACTGTAGCAGCAGCCTGAAAAATTCTGGATTTACCTGTATAAAATAAAAAAAAAACATTATGGTTTAGACCCTTGTTGGTAGTGGTGGAGGACATCTGTGTGCCGAGTCATGCAACATGCAGAGAATGACAGCTGTGTGGGGACTGAGTCACAAGTATTCTGGCATGCTGTAGCCCTCTGAGATCCATGCTTCATTCATTTTAATAAAGGTCCGGTAACTAACTCTTTGGTAACCTGGGTGACTTCTCATGTCACTGAGAATCCCTCCTGCTGCACTGAAGGTTCTTTCTAATAGGACACTTGAGGAAGGATAAGCCAAAAGTTTGATGGCAAATTGTGACAACTCTGGCCACAAGTAGGGATGCTCGGATGTCCCTATCCACAAATTTGGCAACCACAGCCGTTGCCGGGAAAAAATTTGCCTCCGATGTGATTGGCTCCGGACTTTGTTACGCGTCCCCCTTTAAATGGGGCTATTAATTGGTAATAAGTGGTTTTAAACAGGGAAATACACTTTAAGCAATCACAGAGGTGAAAGTGAGTCCCAATGGCACCTGGCAGTGATGGTACCACCGGAGGAGGATGAGTGGGCAATGCCAAAAAGACCCAGAGAGGTTTTTTTTTTTTTTTGCACCAATAGCAGCCAATGACATGACAGCAGAGTTGTCACCCGGGAAGTGTGTATGCAGACTTTAGTAGTGAGTCAGGAGGACAAAGCAGCCAGTCAGTGCGCCAGCACAGAAGGACCATGGCAACTCACTGGTAGTACCACAGTTTGATAGTGCTGCCCAAAAAATGAGATGCGTCAGTGGACCCGGGCAGTGTGAACGCAGACTGTAGTAGTGACTGAGTCAGGAGGACTAAGCGGCAGGTCAGTGCAACAGCACAGAAGGACCATGGCACCTCACGGGTAGTACCACAGTTTGATAGTGCTGCCCAAAAAATTAGATGCGTCATTGGACCCGGGCAGTGCGAACGCAGACTGTAGTAGTGACTGAGTCAGGAGGACAAAGCGGCCGGTCAGTGCAGCAGCACAGAAGGACCATGGCACCTCACTGGTAGTACCACAGTTTGATAGTGCTGCCCAAAAAATTAGATGCGTCAGCGGACCCAGGCAGTGTGAACGCAGACTGTAGTAGTGACTGAGTCAAGAGGACAAAGCGGCCGGTCAGTGCAGCAGCACAGAAGGACCATGGTACCTCACTGGAAGTACCATAGTTTGATAGTGCTGCCCAAAAAATGATATGCATCCGTGGACCCGGGCAGTGGGAATGCAGACTTTAGTACCTAAACACACAATACAACATGTTTTCCAGGGTTTGAGGCACATACAAATGGTCCCGATCATCATCATCATGATAGAACTCTTCTCCTGACCCCCCCCCCCACCACCTCTGCCGCCCCAACATCCCCAGACACAGACCCCTCTTCTTTGACATCCTCCAATAAGAGGTGTGATGCTGGCTCGAGCTCAATCTCCTCCATATCAGTCCCCAGTATGTCCTGAGCTTTAGCCATCAATATATTCCCAGATGCTGGACTGAGGGACATAACGCTCTCGTCCTGGGAAGGCTGCTGACCTATGGCTGCTGGGGTGGATGTCACAGCAAGCATGGGGCGTTGGCTGCTGCTTGGAGTGGTGCTCACAGCAGAGGTCTGGGATGCAGTCATGATGTCCATCAAAACATCAGGTTCTATCTGCTCAACCACCATGCGGGGACCAGAAAGCTTAAAGTATTGTGATAACGTCGTCGGCTGACTCGGCCAAGGCTGTGCTGCCCTTTCTGCTGCACCACGACCCCGTACAGCTGGGCATCTTCTCCCTGGCCGTGGAGCAGTCCCAGATGTGGCTGAGGCAATGGAACTCCCCTTCCTGACCCCTCCACGAACCCTGCCAGAAATGTTGCTAATGAGCTGAACACAAGTGGACAACCAGTGAGCAGTAGTACAACATCACTCACGAAACTAACTGAATCAACTGCAGTGGTAAATGTAGTGTATCACTGGCTAATGAGCTGAACACAAGTGGGCAGCCAGTGTGCAGTAGTACAACGTCACTCACAAAAGTAACTGAATCAACTGCAGTGGTAACTGAAGTGCATCTCTGGCTAATGAGCTGAACACAAGTGAGCAGTACAATCAGTCTGAACCTACCTGCCTGCACTAAACACACTAATCACCAGTACACTCTGACTACACTGACTACAACTAACTTCAGTAATCACTCACTAGCTAGCTAGCTGAATACAAGTATAGTATAAGAGCACTGTTAGGAGTAAAAATGCTGGATTTTGACACAAAAAAGCAGAAGCAACAATGGCCTGGAGATGATCCTCTTAGTACCAGAGTCTAGCAAGGACGGAGCTTTTCATCATGGCCGCCACTTTATATACAGGAGGGGAGGATATAGCCTCCCCTCATATGATTGGTTGCTAGGGCCTGGTTGGGGGGGCCTCTGATTGGCCCAGGGAAGTCACTTCCACCTACTTCCACTAATCACGACCTAACCACGGCTTCTGCACTGTTTTCATGAGCGTGAATGCGTTTGAATGTATTTTTGTGATTGAAAATGTGTCCACGGAATCGAATACTGGAGGCGGATAGCGTAAAAATGGTCGTGATCCATGGCAATCCATGACCACGAATCCACATCCAAGCACCACTGGCCACAAGTCAAGCCTGCACACCCAGTAGTCCAGGGTTATAGACCCCTGACAGTGAGGCGTTATACATGGCAGTAGAAGTAAATACTAGATGATAGTAGTGATTATACAGTAGTAGTGATAGTAGTAGATGATACAGTAGTGGTTCTTCTGGTCTCTCAGGTGATTTTTAAGGAATATCAGTTCACTCAGGTCAAGTGACATATAGGTTTATGCTGTGTGCTACAATAACCACAAAATATAGGGCGTGACACCAACGTGAGGCTTTATATGAGGCAGTAGTGAATACCCTATGACAGTACAGTAGTGGTTCTTTTGGTCTCTCATGTGTTTTTTTTTTTTTACTGAATGTTAGTTCACTCAGGTCAGGTGACAGGTAGCAAGAAAAATAAAACAGCCCTCACAAGGGCTATGGGGTGAACTACTGTAGCACTAGCTGCACTGCACACCTGTCTCCAACAGCTAAAGTGCACTGGACAGTGGACACATTGAACAGCAATATAACAATAGCAAGAAACTGCACTGAACACACACAGAACACAGGGCTAACTAAACTATCCCTCTCAGCACTGCAGCACAGCTTTCTCTAAACTGCACAGCACAGCAGCCAAATGCAGAAAATGGCTGCACTGCTGGCGTTTTTATAGGAGGGGAATGTGGTCCAGGCCAGGAGGGAGGGATACCTGATTGGCTGCCATGTGTCTGCTAACCCTGGGGTGAGGGGTACATTTTTGGCTCCGTGCATACTTATGGGGGGGGGGGGGCAGATGGAATGCGCAATGTTTGCTGGCAGACGAACGGCTGATAAACATCAGGAACTTTCTGCCAGCGAACAGTTCAGGCCATCTCTATAGAAGACATGTGTATAGGGTAGATTATATAGTGAAGTAAGAAAGATGGTCTAGGATTTTACGGTATACTATGCATATTGAGTTACATTCCATAAGCCATACTGGTTGGATTAATAAACACGTTAATAGCTCCATAGGGGATTATAATTTATGTAGATAATATTGGTTTGTTATATATAGTTTATGCAACATATTTAAAATAACATTTCCTCTTCTGCATTATAAAAGTAAATGATACAAGCTTCAAATATCCAAATATGCTCCGTTTTCAAGGCTGGGATCATAAAGATGATCTTCTTGATGCCATAAAAAAGATAACACTTAACGTATTTGTTGGATTAACTTCCTGGTACATTTGATCAGGCAATATAATGAAAAATGTACATGCATGCACATTTTAAGTCTGTTTTCTACATCAAGTTTTTGGCATTATGTGCTTTTTGACTTTATGTAAAAATGTAACTGTCCAGTCCAGAAAACATTTATAATTTGAACTATAAATGTATAATTTGAACTTTAAATACTGTGTTAGTGTTATACCTATACATTATATAATTAATGTCACATGCTAATTGAGACCTGGATATTCATTAAATCCAACTTAAACAGTAAACATAATAGTGCTATATTTAAAAAAAGCCGAAAAATTTAACAAAGCTTAAAAATTTAACAAATATGCATGCATACTTGCACAGTGTGGTGTGTGATCAAAAGGCTAAATCAGGGCAGATGAATGAATAGAAGAGTAATTCAAACTATATCAGTAACTCCATAGTATCCATTACATCAGTGGCATCTAATTTCATGGGCAGGGTGTGTGTCTAGCACAAGATTTTTCAACTGGAGGGGGCAGAGCATCAATGTCCTGGCTTTGGGTGGAGCCAAGCACAAACAAAAGGTGGGCCTACAAGAGGAGGGGCCTGACACACAAAAAAGTAGTCCATGCAAGCGAGTGTAGCCCAGGTTGGACAGCCCTGCATTACATTATTAATCACTTGACCATTGAGGGTTTTTTACCCTGACTGACTAGAGCAATTTTCACCCGTCAGCGCTCCCTTTCATTCGCTAATAACTTAAACAGTACTAATCACAACAAAATGATCTATATCTTGTTTTTTTTTCACCAACAATTAGGCTTTCTTTGGGAGGAACATTATGCTAATAATTATTTTATTCTAAATGCACTTTAGTGGGAATAATACGAAAAAAAATGGAAAAAAAATCATTACTCAGTTTTCGGCCATTATAGTTTTAAAATAAAATGTTCTACTCACACATTTTATTTGCCTATATGTCCCGGTTATTGCCATTTAAAATAGTACAATGTATGGCAACAATATTTTATTTAAAAATAAAGGTGCATTTTTCAGTTTTTTCATCCATCACTAATTACAAGCCCATAAATTAAAAAAAATAACAGTAATATACCTTCTTGACATACATATAAAAACATTTCAGTCCCTAAGCTAACTATTTATGTATTTTTGATGTCATCTTTTTTCTTATACAAAAAAAAAAATATATATTTGGGAAGCATGGTAAAGTGTGGGAGGGAAGTAGTTAATTTTAAATGTAAGGGTTGGTATTTTTATTAAATAAAATGTATTTAGGTGTAATTTTACTATTTAGCCACAATGACATAAACATCTCATAAATGCCAAAGTTCATTGACACGGGGACTTAGCTTAATGAATGGGAACATCATAGCATGCGTGGGAGCAAGCGGCGGCCACCCGCCGCTGAAGATGAATATTTACGGCCCTGGGACTTAAAATTCAGTTTTTCCAGACTGTGATTATACTGCACCTGGTGCAGTAAGTGGTTAATATCCATTAAATGCAATTGCTGAATCATCAATAGGCAGGTCAGTCTTCTGAGTTGTTCACATAAAACATTATGTGCATAAGCACATTTTACAGCAGCGTACTTGGGCTTGCTTACCTTTGAAGCAAGACTTCTCCATCTCCTTGATTGTAATTGTGATGTGTAGAGTGGAGTGATAGTTATCGTACTCAAAGTTTAATGTATGCCTCACTTGATAGTGGATCCCAGAGCCGCTTGATCTCATTAGCCCTGGCTAGCATCTAATAAGAAGACTGTAATGATCCGCTCAGCTGCCTGCGCAGGCAGGCAGCTTTTTGACCACTGTTTAGGTCTGCATTCTGCAGGTCTCTGGAAGAGAGACCTTTTGTCAGTTTTGCAGCTTGCTGCTGCTGAGGAATTTGCATACGTTTGTCATGCAAATTGCATAGCCACATCCTTTTAGGCTTGCTCTATATATACCATGTGATTCCACAGTACGTCGCTGGTCATAAGGGTTTGTCCTGTGAAACACTCCTGGAGTGTCAGCCATGCTTATTGTTTGAAGATTAGCTTAGAGTAATTCCTGGGACTGCACTAGGCATCCTTGCTAGAGCAGTCAGGATTGTATTATTTGTATTGCCTGTTCTGTCTGTCTGTCGTGCTTGGATCACACTAGCCTCTAGCAGTAGCGGCTGTGGATCCTTCTGGTCTGCAACTCTCTTGCTGTACTTGGATCGCACTTGCTCTGATGGAAAGAGCAGTGGATCCAGCTCGCTCTGTTGCTATACTTGGATCGCACTTGCTCTGACGGAAAGAGCAGTGGATCGTATCTCGCACTTATTCCTGTTTTCGTGTATCTGTCTTGTCTGCTACGAACGCTTGCTGGAGGCTCGGTGAGGTAACCGTTAAGCAAGCGCTTGCGTCCTCTGTTTCATGTTTGTCTGTCAGTGGTTAGTTAGGCGTGCTTGTCTCTGTTGTGCTTAACACAGGGAGACCGCGCAGTAAACGCTTTCGCTGTTGCGAATGAGTGCGGTGTTCGCGTTTAGTTAGCGTTTGTTATTTTCCTTATCTTCTCATTGTATGATTACTGTGCCTTTGCTACTCTCATGCCCTGTCTTGCTTAAGCCTTGTGTCACCTCTGGCAATCGCCTCTCTCGCGATTGCGTTCATACTTCGTTTCTGCTGTTGTGTGCGCACTGTCGCGGGTTGGCGACTAGATTGGGGCACATACATACATTCTGTCCCTGTGCTCATTCTCTTTCGCAATCGCTTCTCTTGCGATTGCGTTCTCACTTGGTTTCCTCCGTTGTGTGTCCGCCGTCGCAGGTTGGCGGCTAGATTGGTGGACATACATACATTCCTCATCTGTGCTTATTCAGTCTTGTGTCGCTGTTAGCAATCGCCACCTCTGGCGATTGCCTTCTCACCTGATCTTCATGGTTGTGTGTTCATCGTCGCAGGGTGGCGACTAGATTGGTGGACACACATACCCTCTGTCGCTTTGATCTCTCTCTTTCAGGGCTATCTTGCCCTGCGTTTCTTCCCTTCGTGCAATTCCTGTCTGGCGTCTGTGGCAGGGCAGAGGAGCTGTTCCTCTGCACTCCACAGCTCCACCTGCCGACAGGAATTTCCCTCTACAGGTGCGTTGCACCTTTTGCTGGGTTCCCTCAAATGATACGCTTGTGGAGGATTTCCACAATGTCAGCGCACGTCCTGTGCGCTGATCACGGAGAGAATTCCACAATCGTTACAAAGACTGATGTGCAAATAGGATCAGATGCACTTCGGACCAGCCAATTAGACTCCTGTATAAGCATAGCTTGGGTAGTCTCTATTGCCAGACTATCCACATCCAGAAGCTGTGATTTGGACATGCCGCCTCCACCAGATTGGTTGTGACATCAGAACACTGGACAACCAAGTGATTAGCTCAACCGGGTCATAGCTTACAAAATTTTTGCTCATAGCATATGAAGATTTTATAAAGCTGGCCATGGCAGAAACACAGATTTCATTGAATCTGCTTGTTCATCCCTATTTATTTGATAAATGTGTTTGTGGGTCACCATCTGTGCAGTGTGATGGTTGCAGTGTATAGGGAAATGTGAACATGCATGTATTTGTTTCCAGTTAAGCTAACTGGGTCACCTGGACATGGCTCCAGGGATGTTGGAAAGCGTAATATCTTTTTTTTCTGTGTATTGGTGCTGCTTGCCTGCTACTTAGGTGATCACTAGTGTTGGGCGAACAGTGTTCGCCACTGTTCGGGTTCTGCAGAACATCACCCTGTTCGGGTGATGTTCGAGTTCGGCCGAACACCTGACGGTGTTCGGCCTTTTAAGTTCGGGTTCGCCCCGAACTACTAATTGGCCGCCGAACAGGGCCCCTGTTCGGCCGAACAGGGCCGAATACTGCCCCCCTATGGGGTCGCAGGCATAAGGGGGGAGCATGCCCCGATCGCGGGGGGGGGGGGGGTCGGAAATTCCCCCCACCCCCTCCGCTAGCGCTCACCCCTCTGCCCGCTTCCCCATACAAAAGTTTCAGGAAGTACCGGTCCGGTGGTAGTGGGTGGCTGGCAGTGGGCGGCACTGTGAAGTGAGTGACTGAGGAGGAGGAGTCCGGAGAGTGACGCGTTGAGGGAGGCCGGGCAGCGGGCGGTTCAGCAGTAGTACGGTACTACTGCTGAACCGCCCGCTGCCCGGCCTCCCTCAACGCGTCACTCTCCGGACTCCTCCTCCTCAGTCACTCACTTCACAGTGCCGCCCACTGCCAGCCACCCACTACCACCGGACCGGTACTTCCTGAAACTTTTGTATGGGGAAGCGGGCAGAGGGGGGAGCACTAGCGGAGGGGGTGGGGGGAATTTCCGACCCCCCCCCCCCCCGCGATCGGGGCATGCTCCCCCCTTATGCCTGCGACCCCATAGGGCCCCCAAAAGCGGGATGTTCGGGGAGTTCGGGGTTCGGCCCGAACATGCCGAACATTGCGGCCATGTTCGGCGAACTTTCCCGAACCCGAACATCCAGGTGTTCGCCCAACACTAGTGATCACAGCGGCACTAACCTCAGAGGGGGAGTTTGCAATCCCTTGGTCTAGTTAATTAGGCTCCTAGTGGGGAGTAGATATGGCCCGAATGGTTTGTCCGGTGGGTAGTTCACACAGATATTAGCTACCCGCACCCGCAGTGGGTAGCAAATACATAGCGCGTTCGATCCGCCTCCTATACCTCGTCATTGGGCTAAACATTGACCCTCTACATCACAGTCAGCAGACACATGGCAGCCAATCAGGCTGCACTCACCCACGGACAGCCGCCCCCCCTATAAAAATTGCACATCCTTGGCCATGTTCTCAGTCTGCTGATCTTGCTGTAGTGAGAGCAGGGAGAGGCATTTGGAGATAGGGATAGGCTATTGTTAGCTTGCTCCTCACTCAATGTTGTTGCTGAAAGCACCCCACAAAAAGCTCTTTTAAGAGCTAATATTCTTCTGATGTGCTTTTTTTTGTGTGTGTGTGTGACCACAGACAGGCATATATACAACCCTGCCGCAGCAGGGCCTAGTTGCTGTACTGTGCCAGGTCCAGCACACAGTATTACCAGTGCATATCTTTCCACTGTATTTGTGATTGAACTTACTAAAGAATAGCTGTCTTTGTGGGTGACACTGCATAGATAGAGCCCACAGACAGTTGCCAGGCCAGATACTACACTTGATCTCAGCCAGAAACGTTCCATGCTTGCAAGTCTCCACTGCGTGGCTCTGCATTGGAGTTGGGTGACATCACTCCCACCACAAATGGCAAGCAGGCCTGCTGCTGCCAGCCTGACACCTGCTGACTTTGTTTGCTTTTTTTGAAAATTATCAATTAGAATTATTTTATTACCTTGAAATGTGTAATTTTTTATAAATACATTTGTATTTCTTACTTTGTTATAAATAAATAATCTATCCATAAATAACTTTCAAAATAATTTTATTTCAATAACCTACCTTTACCTAAAACTGATCAAAACAGATACTACAACTTGAGAAGCCACAGGTGTTTGTACACAGCACAAGTTCTTTATGGCACCGCACAGATCAGCTCTTGTCAGCAGGTATTAGCTCTGGAATTACCACAGTTATCAAAGTTAATACATATCAGTAAAAAAAAAAAATGTAGAATTCGATAAATAGCTCTTCAATTTTCAATCAATAAAAAAACCCGTATTTTTCAATTTTCATCTTCATAGCCTGCACTCTTGCCAACGTGTGCACAAACACGGCCATCACTACATAAACATTGCAGCCCAGAGGACTGACATTTTATGTCCTGGGAGTGTCAACTAATGACAACCCTTTGCGGCTGTTTGCACCAGTGCGTTAAACAGTGAGTTTGGTCTGTCAGTGTGAAGCAGTACACTACTTACACTACCTGCTGATTCATCTCTACACACGCAAGATGTTTTCAAGCACTTTATGCCTCCAATTTAGGAATGCAATGTTATTTCTGCCCTTTAGGGATTATAACCCAGCTCTGCGTCAAATACATAGTTTTCCCAGGGACTTTTGACGTGTATTCCACTCCGCTATGCCCCCTCCAGGTATTAGACCCCTTGAAACAACTTTTCCATCACTTTTGTGGCCAGAAAAAGTCTTTGTAGGTTTTAAGGTTCGCCTGCCCATTGAAATCTATGGCGGTCCACCCGGTTCGCACGAATTCAGACTTTTGCAGAAGTTCGCGTCCGCGGACCTAAAATCTGAGGTTCGAGCCATCTTTAGTGGGGAGTTGGGGAAATTAGGATCAGGGTGTTTATATTTCTAGCCCCAAATTGTACAACAAAATATAAAATGTAAAACATACATAAAAGACATGAAACATATTATAATTAACAGATGTAAAAAAAAAAAATAGTGGATTAAACTATAATTAATTAGTCTATGAGAGATAAAGAGTGTTTATTTTGAGTCTAAACAATTGTCTTCTCATTTTTTTCATGCACTTTTTAGTCTGTCCTGTTCTACTCTATGCTACATTTCTTTATATTTTATATCTATCTGTTAAATGGATATTTTTAGGTTTTTCCAGTATGTTTTCCCAATTTGGGCTTTGATAATAATCCTATTTCTCAGCTTCTCGGCTCTCTCTAAAACTTTACCTCACCACACCCTGCTTCCATTCTGAACTTCCTTCTCCTTAACCTGCCCAACCACTCCTTCTTTCCGAACCCAAAACACACTTCTTTAACCCCTCATCCTTTCTTTCTTTATGTATATAAACTTTTCTTAAATCAACTATTTCTTCCATATTTCCCCCCTCTCTCTTCTGCTTTAACCTCTTCTTTGCTTACCACCTTGATATCAATTCCTTATGCTTTCTCTCAAAGTTCTGCATGCAGTCTTTCTTGTCTGCACTAATACATTTCTTCAGATGCCAGGGATGACGTGTTTGTCATCCCTAATGTTTGCATTGCTTTCCTTAATTCACTGGTTCTCCCCACTTCATATGGTTTTAACTGACAGCCAAGTTGTCTCCATCCATTTAATACACAGTAGTTTATCTTGCTAGCCTAGTGGTTTCCTTCCCTATTAAATAGTTTTCTTTAGCTATCTAGTGGTTCTCCCTACAGCACCCTGCAGAGATTGGTAGGTCAAAGCATGGTTGGTAGATAGTGTCTCCCTTCTTCCCACTTTATCAATGAATGTATTGCACTGTACTCCCTCTTATAGAGTTTTACCTGGCAGCCTAATGGTTTCCCCTCCTCCTGAAATATTTTGCTCTGGTAAACCAGAGCCCCTCTCACATATATACCATATTTCCGCAGTATAAAATGCTCCAGAATATAAGATGCATGTAGGTTTAGAGGGCAAAACCAGGGATAAATAATAAACTAAACTTGGTGCGTCCATGTTGGTGTGACATGCATCTTGTACATGTTCTCCCCATGTGTCCTCCTGAATCCCCCATGTGCCCTCCTGTGTCTCCATGTGACCTCCTGAATCCCCATGTGTCCTCCATGTCTTCCTCATGTGTACTCCATGCCTCCCCATGTATCCTCCTGAATCCCCATGTGCTCTCCTGTGTCCCCTATGTCTCCCCATGTGTCCTCCTTTGTCTCCATGTCTCCCCCTGTGTTCTCCTGTATCACCATGTGTCCTTCTGTGTCCCCCATGTCTCCCCATGTGTCCTCCTGTGCCTGGCTCCCCTACGTGCCTCTGCTCCCTCTCCTGACCACCCCGGGTGTGTAGTGGCTGTAGCGGTAGCTTCTTACCTAATCGAAAACACCCATCTCCTTTGAGCGTCTCCCTCTAGTGTTCGTCTTGTATAGATCACGTCATCAACACAAGTTGAACACTAGAGGGAGATGGGTGGAGAAGAAGGATGGCTGGATAGTGTAATGGTTAAGGGCTCTGCATCTGACATAGGAGACCTAGGTTCAAATCTCGGCTTTTCCTATTCAGTAAGCCGGCACCTATTCAGTAAAGAGTTCTTTGTGCAAGACTCCCTAACACTGCTACTAACACACCTACTGAGTGCGCTCTAGTGGCTGTCTTGCAAGCGCTTTGAGTCCGACGGGAAAAAAGCTCTATACAAAAAAAAGGAATTATTATTAAGGATGTCTGCAATCCCCTCGGACATGGCGGATTAGGTAAGCAGTTACCGCTACAGCCCCTTCACACTAGAGGTGGCCCGAACGGTTCGCATGCGAACTTATTTGCGCGAACATTGCTGGTTCGCGATCGTGATCGACCGTGAACTTGGGAGTTCGACCCGCCCCCTGTGTAACTGCACCTGTACATTGTATTATATACCAGCAATCAGTGCATTCATTTTCACTGGACCTGTGTGTGTGACAGCTGCGCATTGTCATACCAGCCGTCACTGCATACCTTCTACTGCATCTGTGTTACAGCTGCAAATTGTTATACCAGCAGTCACTGCATACCTTTTCACTGCACCTGTGTGACTGCACATTGTTATACCAGCAGTCACTGCATACCTTTTCACTGCACCTGTGTGACTGCACATTGTATTAGTCAAGTCAGTGCATACCTTTCACTTCATCCCCCCAATATGTACAAAACAGGCAGAGGCAGGCCACCCGGCAGGTCTGTTTGAGGTTGTGCTGTCGTGAGTTTTAGCGGCCCTGGACCAAAGTACAGTGTTCGAAAGGCACGTGCAATCAACCCCCAAGATTGTCAGGACGCAGTTGACTATTTAACACAGAACACCTCATCTTCCTCAGCTTCTGCATGGAACTGTCTTCCTCCTCCTGCACTGATTCTGGCACCCCACTTAACACTCAGTCTGCAGCCACTAAAGTGCCATCATCCCAGGGCTCAGCGGTGTGGAAATTTTTTGTGTGTGTCTGCCTCAGATGAGAGCAATGCCATCTGTACTCTTTGCCACCAAAAATTGAGCCATGGAAAGACCAAGACCCGCACAGGGACAACTTCCATGTGAAGGCACATGATGACAAAGCACAAACTGCAATGGGATGACCACCTGAGGAAAAGCAGCACACAAAAGCAAAGCCACACACCACAGTGGAAGATACCAGGCCGCAATTATTTCTCAAATAAGGCGATACCCAAGCTGTATATGGGCTTGAAAACCGCCATTGCCTGCACGAGTCCAGCATGACCATCACTACACAAACAGCTGTTTGCAGTCACTGCATACCTTTCACTGCGTGACTGCACATTGTATTATTATACCAGTCAGTGCATACTAGGGATGCTCGGTAAATTCCGCAACACCGGCCAGAATTAGGTTAATTCCGATTCCGGTAGTCGGAAAGGAGGAGGAGGAGGAAGATTTTAACCACTTTACCCCCGCGCGTACGTATTTCTCCGCCCCTTTTTCCATCCTTTGACAACCAGGGACGGAGAAACACGTACTTTCCGCGTTCCCGACGCTGCCCGCGCTCCCGCTCGTAAACACGCCGCCCGCCGCTAATAAACACGCCGCCGCCCGCTCGCCCGGAGATCAATGAACGGGAAAATCCATTCCCGTTCGTTGATCTAAGCCCCACAATGACCCGCTGCTCTCCTATGGGCAGCGCGATCATTGTGAGAAGAAACTCATGTGTCCAGCCTCCTTATTCTTCCTCCAAGCTTCCGGAAGGAGGCTTGGAGGTCGCAATAAAGCAAAAAGTTACTGTGGCCATCTTGTGGCCAAATAGTAAACTACACCCTACACATTTTTCACATACAAATAAATGACTTTTACACAAAAAATTAACTCATTACCTCCCACACTCCCCATTTTTTTTTTTTTGTAATTAAAAAAAAATTCAAAAATTTACAATTAAAAAAAATACATAATTAGTTACCTTAGGGACTGAACTTTTTAAATATTTAAGTCAAGAGGGTATAACACTGTTACTTTATAAACTATGGGCTTGTAATTAGGGATGGACGCAAAACTGAAAAAAATGCACCTTTATTTCCAAATGAAATATTGGCGCCAAACATTGTGATAGGGACATAATTTAAACGGTTTTATAACCGGGACAAAAGGGCACATAAATTTCATGGGTTTTAATTACAGTAGCATGCATTATTTAAAAACTATAATGGCCGAAAACTGAAAAATATTTTTTTTTTCCCCACATTTTTCCTATTTTCCCATTAAAACACATTTAGAAAAAAATAATTCTTGGCATAATGTCCCATCTAAAGAAAGCCTAATTGGTGGCGGAAAAAACAAGATATAGTTCATTTCATTGCGATAAGTAATGATAAAGTTATAGACGAATGAATGGAAGGAGCGCTGAAAGGTGAAAATTGCTCTGGTGGTCAGGGGGTAAAACCCCTCAGTGGTGAAGTGGTTAATGTAATTCCGAGCACCCCTAGTGCATACCTTTCACTGCATCTGTGACTGCACATTGTATTATACCTGGCAGTCAGTGCATACCTTTTCACTTGAATGTATGGCAGACTTGCCCTCCATAACAGATTTATGTTAAAGGATTTCAAGTGTATTTGTCTCATCATTCTATAGCAAGGCCTCGAAAGAGTCTTCCTGTATTGTTATTTTATCGTCACTACCTCCCTGAGTCGGGACTTGCGTGCCGTGCCTGCTGCCTTCCTTGGATGTGTGGTGGTAGCCGTTCCTGCTCCTCTGCCCACAGCACAGCCAGGTGTCCGTGTCGTGAAGGAAATCTTTAAGAGGAAGAAGCCACTATCTGCCAGTCACCCCCTTGCCCAGGGTCTGACAACTGCCTTGGCTGAACTGTTAGCTCACCAGCTGTTACCATACCAGCTGGTGAACTCTGAGGCCTTTCGAAAATTTGTGGCGATTGGGACACCACAGTGGAAGATACCAGGCCGCAATTATTTCTCAAAAAAGGCGATACCCAAACTGTACCGTGGTGTTGAAAGGCAAGTGGTGTCATCTCTGGCACACAGCGTTGGGTCAAGGGTCCATCTGACCACAGATGCCTGGTCTGCAAAGTACGGTCAGGGCAGGTACATTGCACACATTGGGTCCTTCCTTGGATGTGTGGTGGTGGTAGCCATTTCTCAGGCTCCCACTGCGGACCGTAATCGAACCCTGATTCCCGACCCAATACCCGTGGTCACCATGGTACTGAGAAAGTACCACAGAACGTTTATCACACAGTTGAATGAATGCCAGACTTTCCCTCCATAACAGATTCTTGTTGAAGGTACTGAACAGACAGCAGAAAAAGAAATTAGAAAAAAAAAATAAATTTAGGCTTTAACAATGGTAGAGAAAGTACCATCGAAAGTTGATAAGGCAGTCACTTTTGTGGCCAGAATGAGTGTTTGAAATTTTGAAAGTTCGCCTGCGCATTGAAGTTTATTGCGGTTCGCGAAGTTCGCGCAAATCCAAACTTTTGCGGAAGTTCGCGATCGAGGTTCGTCAACCTAAAATCAGAGGTTCGAGCCATCTCTACTTCACACTTGGGGACACAGAAGAGGGCACATGGGGGAGGGGGCAGGAGAGGGAGCGCAGGCACATGGGGGACCAGGAGAGGGATTGGAGGCATAGGAGGGCAGGAGAAGGAGTGCAAGCATGCAGGGGAGCCAGGCACACTGCAGGCACACAGGCAGGGAATCCCCGACGTGGTGGCGGGTCAGTGTTTCATAACGGTGGGCGTTCAGAAGGATTCCCTGCCTTTGCCATTTAAGATGCAGGGACTTTTTTCCTCCATTTTGGGGGGAAAAATGGTACCTCTTATATGGCCGAAAATACGATATGTTCTTGGATCAAAAAAAAATGTAAATATACACTAGTGCTGGCAGCAGGTAGTTAAACTTTTTCTTTCTGTCTTTCTGCTGCTTTTTCTAAGCACTTTTGATCTTTTTTTTTCTTTTGCTTTTGATTGGCAGTGGCAATTAGTGGCATTACTTACTTTATTGTTACTCTTTTATGCCATATTTCATCATTTATTCATCAGTTTTCATAAACATCAACTTTTTATAACATTTTTACTATTTTCATGTATTTCATTAAGTTGCTTTGAGTTTTTGGCACTTTCATTCAAAACAGTTTGTAAATCTATATATATAAAATCAGATGTATATGTGTATATGCCTCCACCCTATCCTCCCCTCACATCCTTCACTCCTACTACCACCGAGGAAGTCAACCACCTACTGCAGACTTCCCATACCACTACTTCCCCCCTTGACCCCATCCCTTCTGATTTACTCCAGCCTCACTTCACGGAATTGGCCCCAGTCCTCACTACCCTGTTCAACCTCTCCCTATCCACAGGCACCTTCCCCACAGACTTCAAGCAGGCCACTGTACTACCCCTGCTCAAGAAACCCTCACTCGACCCCTCGCTACCTTCCAACTACCGTCCTATCTCCCTCCTCCCCTTTGCCTCAAAACTCCTTGAGCGTCTGGTTCACAAACGCCTGACCCAGTACCTCAATGCCAACTCACTGCTAGACCCACTCCAATCTGGATTTCGGCCTGCCCACTCAACCGAAACTGCTCTCACCAAAGTGGTCAACGACCTTGCCTTAGCTAAAGCTGAAGGTAAATACTCCATTCTCCTCCTCCTTGACCTGTCAACAGCTTTTGACACAGTAGATCATCCCCTACTCCTCCAGTCCCTCCAGTCCTTGGGCATTTATCATCTCGCCCTGTCCTGGCTTTCATCCTACCTCTCCAACCGCTCCTTCACGACCACCTTCAATGAGTCCTCGTCCACCCCCAACCACCTCTCGGTGGGAGTCCCCCAAGGTTCGGTCCTTGGTCCCCTACTGTTCACCCTATACACATCCTCCATTGGCAAGGTTATCTCCTCCATGGGTTTTAACTATCATCTGTATGCAGATGACACCCAGATCTACCTCCACACCCCTGACATATCCACCACTACCATGGACAAGGTCTCCTCCTGCCTATCAGCCATCTCCTCCTGGATGTCCGCTAGGTTCCTGAAACTAAATCTAGACAAAACGGAATTTATGATCTTCCCACCCCGGCCATCCACGAACCTCCTAGATGTGCATGTCACTGTTAACCACACTACCATTCGCCCTACCTCTCAAGCCCGCTGTCTGGGTGTCACCCTGGACTCCGCACTCTCCTTCACTTCCCACATCCAAAACCTCACAAAGTCCTGCAACTTCCACCTTCGTAACATCTGTAAGATTCGCCCTTTCCTGACCTCTGCCACCACCAAACTCCTCATCCATGCCCTCATAATTTCCCGCCTTGACTACTGCAATGCCCTGCTGTCTGGTCTCCCTATGACCCGAACAGCCCCACTGCAGTCCATCATGAATGCGGCAGCCAGAATTATCCACTGCTCCCATCGCTCCACCACGGCAGATCCCCTCCTAGAATCCCTCCACTGGCTTCCTATCCAGTCCAGAATCAGATTCAAGATACTGTGTCTGACCTACAAATCTGTCCACAAAACCTGTCCAACCTACATTTCCGATCATTCTTACTCAGAGGTACACACCTAGCCGCTCACTCCGCTCTTCCAATGAACTTCGCCTAACTGCCCCCCGCATCACCCAGTCCCATGCACGCCTCCAGGACTTCTCAAGAGCTGCTCCAACACTATGGAACTCCCTACCTCCACCCATTAGGGCAGCCCCCTCCTTCAACATCTTCAAGAAAGCTCTCAAAACTCACCTTTTCACTCTGGCCTACTACCCCTCACAAGTGCTCTAAACCTACAGCTGAACTCTGGTCCCCTACCATTCGTGTCCTTACCTCTCCCTCTAGATTGTAAGCCTTTGGGCAGGGTCCTCCTCCTTTTGTGTCCTACCTGATCTTGCACCTCCATTACTGTGAACCCATGCTATGCATCTGAGTGAACCTAACTTGCCTAATCTCCATGCTCCATCCAGTGACTGACTAAGCATTACCTTGTACTCATACTGTGCTGTGTGATCTGGTTTTCTTGTATTCCTGTATTGTCATATTGCTGTATGTCACCCCTAAATATTGTATGTAACCTAAATTAATGTTCAGCGCTGCGTAATATGTTGGCGCTTTATAAATACAATAAATAATAAATAAATATGCCGTGATCACGCCTTGACGGATTTGAACGAAACTTGGTATAAAGATCCCTTACTACCTGGGATGATATGTTCTGGGGGTCTCGCCTCCCTCCTGTACACCTGGGCAGAGCTACAAACAGCTAATCAGATTCCACCCATTCATTATTATTTAGTATTTATATAGCGTCAACATCTTCCACAGCGCTGTACAGAGTATATAGTCTAGTCACTAACTGTGCCTCAGAGGAGCTCACAATCTAATCCCTACCACATATGTATTGTGTTGTGTATGTATTGTAATCTAGGGCCAATTTAGGGGGAAGCCAATTAACTTATCTGTATGTTTTCTTGGGATGTGGGAGGAAACCAGAGTACCCGGAAGAAACCCACACAGACACGGGGAGAGCATACAAACTTCTTGCAGATGTTGACCTGACTGGGATTTGAACCAGGGACCCAGCACTGCAAGGTGAGAGCGCTAACCACTACGCCACCGTGCTGTCCATGTCAATGGAAAAAATGTAAAAGGCTGCCATTCTCACAGTAATCAAACCAGAGGTACAGTTGGTCACTTGGTGACCGAGGTTACAAATCCAGGTAAAGTGGGCAGGGCATAAAACAGCCAATAACATTTCATCCATTCATTTTAAGTGGGAAAATGTAAACTGCAGCCATTCATAGGGCCCGTTTCCACTGGAGCGGAAACCGCTTCAAATCCGCAGAGTTTGCCCGCAGGCAAATCGCGCGGGGAAACTCTGCCATACAAACCTATGGCGCCGCCGGCCGAATCCCTTGCGCTAGCGATTCAGCAGAAACTGGCCACAGATTTCGCCACGGGAGGCTGCCAATCCCATAGCTGTGCATGGCACAGCTTCTGGGATTCGCCTGCGATCCCGCACACCCGAAAGTGCTGCCGCTAGAGTTGGGCCGAACGGTTCGCCTGCGAACGGTTCCACGCGAACTTCAGTGGTTCGCGTTCGAGTCCCGCAGGCGAACTTTTGCGGAAGTTCGGTTCGCCCCATAATGCACCATGAGGGTCAACTTTGACCCTCTACATCACAGTCAGCAGGCCCAGTGTAGCCAATTAGGCTACACTAGCCCCTGGAGCCACTCCCCCCCTTATAAAAGGCAGGCAGCGGCGGCCATTACGGTCACTCGTGTGCCTGCGTTAGCGAGAGTAGGGCGAGCTGCTGCAGACTGTCTCTCATAGGGAAAGATTAGTTAGGCTTAGCTTGTTCCTGGCTGCATACCTGTTCTGTTCTGTGAACCCACCACTGCATACCTGTTCTGTGAACCCAGCACTGCATACCTGTTCTGTGAACCCACCACTGCATACCTGTTCAGTGAACCTGCCACTGCATACCTGTTCTGTGAACCCACCACTGCATACCTGTTCTGTGAACCCACCACTGCATACCTGTTCAGTGAACCTGCCACTGCATACCTGTTCTGTGAACCCACCACTGCATACCTGTTCTGTGAACCCACCACTGCATATCTGTTCTGTGAACCCACCACTGCATACCTGTTCAGTGAACCCACCACTGCATACCTGTTCAGTGAACCCGCCACTGTATTCCTATTCAGTGAACCCGCCACTGCCGTCACTACACAAACAGCTGTTTGCGGTGCGTTACACGGTGAGTTTGGTGTGTCAATGTGAAGCAGTACCTTAATTACACTACCTGATTGATGTATACACATGCAAGATGTTTTAAAGCACTTTAGGCCTGTCATTTAGCATTCAATGTGATTTCTGCCCTTAAAACGCTGCTTTGCGTCAAATCCAGATTTTTCCCGGGGACTTTTGGCGTGTATCCCACTCCGCCATGCCCCCCTCCAGGTGTTAGACCCCTTGAAACATCTTTTCCATCACTTTTGTGGCCAGCATAATTTTTTTTTTTTTTAAAGTTCGCATCCCCATTGAAGTCTATTGCGGTTCGCGAACTTTCACGCGAACCGAACCTTCCGCGGAAGTTCGCGAACCCGGTTCGCGAACCTAAAATCGGAGGTTCGGCCCAACTCTAGCTGCCGCGCATCTCTCTGACGCATGTGACGGCAAGTGGAAATGGGCCCTTACACTGTTAATCGCAGGGTTTTCAAACTTGGCACACTTGCTCACTGGGTGAATGAGATTAAGATTCAGAAAAGTGAGTGGAGCCTACAACAGCCAGTCAAAATTCACCTACTGATTTTCAAGGGGAATATTGAAACTGCTGCCATTCTTACACTGTTTATGGCAGAGGCTTCAAACTTGCACCAGTCAGTCATTGGGTGACTGGGGTTCAAATTCACCCAAAAGGGGCGGAGCCACAAACAGCCAATCAGATTTCCTTGGTGGATAAACTGCTTCCATTCACACATTTTTGATGCCAGGAACCTGAAAGCTCACAAACTTGGCCATTGAGTGACTGTGTTTCAAGGTTACAAAAAGTGGGTGGAGCCAAAACCAAATTTCAGTGGTGAAATATAAACTGCAGCCATTCTTACACTGTTAATGGCAGGGTTCTCACACTTTGCACAGTTGGTCACTGGGTGACTGAGATTAATATTCAGGAAAATGGGTGGAGCCTACAATCAAAATTCACTTGTTGATTTTCATGGGGAATATTTAAATTGCTGCCATTCTTACATGCCTCAAACCTGCTACAGTTGGTCATGGGGTGACTGGGGGTTCAAATTCAGAAAGGGGGTGGAGCCACAAACAGCCAATCAAATATGCTTAATTTCAATGGGAATATACAAATTATCGATACTAAGGACCCCAAAGCTCACAGACTTGATAATTAAGTGGCTGTATGTCAGGGTTAGAAAAAGTGGGCGGCGCCAACAACTACATTTTTTACATGGGAAAATATAAACTGCAATCATTCTTACACTGTTAATAGCAGGGCTATCAAACTTAACACAGTTGGTCACTGGGCGACTGGGATTAATATTTAGAAAGTGGGAGGAGCCTACAGCAGCCAATCAAAATTCACCTATTGATTTACATTGCTACCATTCTTACACTGTTAAAGGACTTCCGAGGCCAAAAAGATGAAAATTACACAATACCTTTTATATATCTGAATCCACGGAGGACGTCCAGCGCGTCCTCCACACCGTACCGCCGTCATTGCTGCCTTTCTCTTTCCCCCCTGGCTCGGCCCGACCCCACTGAACGGGTCGCATAGGCTTCCACTACTAAGATGGCCGCCGCCTTGAGCCGCGGCTGCGCAGTACGCTTTGCCCTTAGTGCGACTGCGCAGCCTTCAGCCCGCCTCCCGCAGCGTACGGATTCCGTAATGCTGCCCAAGCGTATGTCCGTACGCTGCGGGAGGCGGGCTGAAGGCTGCGCAGTCGCACTAAGGGCAAAGCGTACTGCGCAGCCGCGGCTCAAGGCGGCGGCCATCTTAGTAGTGGAAGCCTATGCGACCCGTTCAGTGGGGTCGGGCCGAGCCAGGGGGGAAAGAAAAAGGCAGCAATGACGGCGGTACGGTGCGGAGGATGCGCTGGACGTCCTCCGTGGATTCAGATATATAAAAGGTATTGTGTAATTTTCATCTTTTTGGCCTCGGAAGTCCTTTAATGCCAGATGCCTCAGGGTATAGTTGGTCACTGGATGACTGGGGTTCAAATTCAGAAAGGAAAGCCACAAACAACCAATCAGATTTGTTAGATTGATTTCAGCCATTCTGTTATTGGCAGGGTTCTCAAACTTGACACAGTTGGTCACTGGTTGATTGGGATTAATATTCAGGAAAGTGGGTGGAGCCTACAACAGCCAATCAAAATTTACCTATTGATTTTCAAGGGGAATATTTACATTGCTTCCATTCTTACACTCTTAATGGCAGATGCCTCGAATCTGGTACAGTCAGTCACTGGGAGACTGGGGTTTACATTCTGTATAGGGGGCGGGCCACAAACAGTCAATCAGATTTGTTTCATTTCAATGAGAAAAGGCAACTTATTGATGCCAAGGACCCCAAAGCTCATAAACTTGGTCATTGAGTGACTGTATGTCAAGGTTAGAAATAGTAGGCGGAGCCAGAAACAACTAACTTTTTACGTGGGAAAATATAAACTGCAGCCATTCTTACACTGTTAATGGCAGGGTTCTCAAACTTGACACAGTTGGTCACTGGTTGATTGGGATTAATATTCAGAAAAGTGGGTGGAACCTACAACAGCCAATCAAAATTTACCTATTGATTTTCAAGGGGAATATTGAAACTGCTGCCATTCTTACACTTTTAATAGCAGAGGCCTCAAACCTGCTACAGTTGGTCATTAAGTGACTGGGGTTCAAATTCACTAAAGGGTCGGAGCCAAAAACAGCCAATCAGATTTCTTTGCTGGATAAACTGCTTCCGGTCACACAATTTTGATGCCAGGAACCCATAAGCTCAAAATTTGGTCATTGAGTGACTGTGTCTCAAGGCTACAAGGTTACAAAAATTGGGTGGTATCAAAAGCAGATTTCCCTTGGAAAATGTAAACTTCAGCCCTTCTTCACCGTTAATGGCAAGGTTTGCAAACTTTGCACAGTTGGTTACTGGGTGACTGGGATTAATATTCAGAAAAGTGGGTGGAGCCTAAAAAAGCCAATCAGAATTCAACAGTTGATTTTCAAGGGGAATATTAAAAATGCTGGCATTCTTGCACTGTTAATGGCACAAGCCTCAAACCTGGTACAGTTGGTCATTGGGTGACTGGGGTTCAAATGCTGGAGAGGGGCGGAACCAGAAATAGCCAATCTGATTTGTTTAATTTCTATGGTAATATTCAAATCATTGATGCCAAAGACCCCAAAGCTCACAAACTTTGTCATTGAGTAATTGTGTGTGAGGACTAGAAAAAGCGGGTGGAGCCAAAACCAGCCAAATACATACCTGGGCAACGCCGTGCCATCAGCTAGTGAAAAATCAGCTAGTCAAAAAATTGTTCTGGAACAGGGAAAAAACTGAAAGGAGTGATATGTTTGGCTTTCCACTACACTATATAGTTCCGCTTGAATTTCAAATGATATCAAAACTTTAGCAGTGTATTAAAAATACAGAAATTAAGGGCAGGGTTTATTGAAAACTAATGATGAGCTTGAGTTTTACATTGTAGTAACATTGCAGCAACATTCCTAATGATAATGCAAAATCTTAATATGAAACTTTCAAAAAAGTTTGAAATCTTAATATTTCAAACTTTTGTGAAATTATTAATTTTGCATGTAATTGTAATTAGAATGCAAAATTTTGCATAGTTTAAAATATTCAACTATGTAGAAATGCCAATTGACTGTGATACATTTGTTGAAAATTAATTTTCACATGCATGCCCACATCTTTTTACATTTACACTCATTTATGCAACAATATGTCCCCCCCAAAAAAAAGTTTAGTCAGTTCCATAAACATAATTTGTGAAAATGACAAGAATTAAAGTTTACATGTGAAATCATAATTGTAAACACGATGATAATTGAGAAAATTATAGTACATTTCACAAAACATGAAACATCCATTACGATCAACACTAGCTAAAACTATTTTATGTTCTATGTTTTCAAAAAGCAATTAACAAGCTCATAAAGAAAACATTTTCTAGGCTACATATACTTTTTATTTATTACAGCGTGCCAACGTCACTGTGTTAACATACATTTTTTATTTTTTTATTACCAGGAACTTAGTATAAAAAAAAAGTTAAAATGTATGCAAATTTTCTCTATTATATTGTCTAATGAAAGGTTCCAGGAAGTTAATAAAATACATATTAGTGTTCACTGTTATCTCGTACATGGTATTCAAGTCTCTCTTTACGATTCCAGCCTTGAGTACAGAGTGCATTTGGTTATTTGAAGCTTGTTTCATGTACTTTGGTGTAGCAGAAGAAATCTCACTAACTTTAAACATGCAGCAAAATATTTACAGGAAATCAATATGATGCTGAAATTTTATTCTTTATGTTTATATGAACTTTGTTACCAACTAAGCCAGTCTGGCTTATCGAACGTAGCTCATTATAGATGCCTTACACCCCAGACCATCTTCCTAACCTCATCTATGTTCTATCAATTTGGGTTTTTATATCAATTGTGGTCAATGTGGAAACAACCAGCACAAGGAATAAAACAAAATCATCTTCAATACAACACAGCAAGAAAACAATGTCTCCATAGATGTGGAAGATAGTAAATTAGAGCCCAATATAAAGCATAGACGTAGTAGCACCAGACTGCTATGCAAGCTGCTGTTTCAGATATTAAAACATATCCATTCTAAAGCTATGAAGTGCAAATATTAAACAAAGAAATACAGTCCTTAAAAACTCTCAAAAGCTAGAAATATTAGAGTAAATCAAGCAAATTAAAAGCCCACAATTAGAAACTATTAATGAAGAGGCCTGATGGAGAACTATAGCCCTTAAAAGGAAAATGAACCCTTTCAATACATGCCCCCTATACACACAACACAGTTACAGTATTTATGGGTGTTGTGGCAAGGTGGCATGGCACGCCCTAGTTGTTGGGACCCCTTCATCAGTGTTAAAAGTCAGCAGCTTTGTTATTTTGCTAGCCAAAGCAAGATGCTATTGACAAAATAAGTCATAACTATTGCTGATGAGCCAAACAACCAAACAAAAACAGGCTGCGCTCAATCCAATAGGCAATCAGAAAAGTTTAGTCTTAGCATCCAGTCAGTGCTGCTCCATAAACTTGTGGGAAACCAAGCCAACATCTATAGAAACAAAAAGGTAAAGGAGCGCTCTCTGGTGCATTACCTTTCTTTAATCACTTCAATAAAATATTAAAATACACTTACAAAATGTTTGTCCAATAACAGGCATATCACATCTCCAACAGGCATATCCCTTCCAGATGACGCTTACACTTCACAAGCTCCAACCACGCTATGGCCAGTAGCGGGGACTTTCACTCTGTGCACCGGCAGTGTCCGTCTGGGGGTAGGTGGTACCTGTGTTGTCGCACCGATTATGTCATTACGCATTTTGGCGCTCTGCGCCTTCATCAGATGACCCTGATAAGCGTCACCTGGAAGGGATATGCCTGTTGGACATGTGATATGCCTGTTATTGGACAACATTTTGTAAGTGTATTTTAATCTTTTATTGAAGCGATTAAAGAAAGGTAATGCACCAGAGAGCGCTCCTATACCTTTTTGTTTCTATTGCTGGTGAACTCCTATCTGCTGAGAAGTTAACTGTGATAGTGCAGCAGGACTAAGCAATGTGCATACATGCACTGAGGTCTCGTCAATCAAGTTGTAAAGGATTTTGGCATTCATACATGGAAAAAGGCATCCAAGAATTTGAGTGTCAGGTAATGCTGATTGTAGAATATCGGTAGTACTGATATTCTACAGTTGCCTTCCTAACCTACTCCCTAACCTAATCTCTCATACTAATCTTCCCTTACCTATGCCCGACACTAACCCCCTTTCTTATGACTAAAACTAATCTACACCTAACACTGATTAGTAAAAAAAACCCTCTCCCCGCCCAGCTATACTATAGCCGAGCGTCCAGTGCCAAAGCTAACCCCTGGCACTCAGCTGTACAATAGCCAAGTTCCATTAGGGATCCATTAGGGATGGTTGGAAATGCCCATTTCTGATTCCGTGGCAATCCCGCTTTCTGCCAATGTCAATTTCCGTTTGTCCTACTTTTGACTTTCTGATTTTCTGGTTTTCCGATTTACAGAGAGTACTTTATTAGTCATCAGAGAATGCAAAAAAAAAAAAAATAAACAAAAAAAATCAGAAAAACGGAAATCAGAAAAACAGTAATTTCAGTCTGGTGATTGGTCTAAAATGACCACAGTGATTCAATTTTTACAGAAAAAATTTGCCTTCTCTGAATGGTCCAGTGTTTCCGAGTTCTGTGATTGGGCTAAAATTAAAGAGTTGCTGTGAATTGGATTTCCGCGGAATTCCAGTTTCTGAGTTCTATTTGTCCACTGGATCCAAATGAGCATCCCTAGTGCTGCTTGACTATGGCAGTGCCTAAATTACCAGGCATGTCTTTCTTTATTGCACATTTTATCACTTCCAATTGGCATGGCATCATTAATAAAAGGTAAGCATATATTGTTCAGTATGTTGGCTTTGAAGAAGCCAACATGGTGTTCTACAAGTTCTTATTCTTATTATTAACACCCCCCCCCCCCCCCCCATTTTATATATGCTGTTCCTCCTAGAGTTTTAGGGGTACAAGCGCCAAACTTCCACACTTATTTGTCTTATAGCAAAGTACATTGCTTGTGCTTTAATAAGCGATCCCACCCATGTTGCCCATGGGGCGCCAGGGGTGGACCACCGAAGACCCCTTTTTTTGTATCGACTTTAACATGAAACATTTTCAAATCACTACTACAGATGGCCTGAACGGTTCACCGACAGACAGTTCCCGGTGAAAATCAGCTATTCACACTTGCAGCAGGTAGCAAACACATAGCGTGTTCGACCCACCCCCTATACATCATCATTAAGCTAAACATTGACCCCTTACCTCACAGCAAACACAGGGCAGCCAATCAGCTAGCACCTCCTCCTGGATCCCCTGCCCCCCTTTAAAAACACAGTTGCGCTAGCCATGTTGCATTTAGTCTTCAGCTGGTATACTTAGAGGAAGGGAGAGACATTGCTGCCCATAGGGTAAGAGTTAGCTAGTCCTGTTTTGTTGTTCCTCACAAAATGACTTGCTGTGAAAGCACCCCAAAAAGCCCTTCTGGGGGCTACTACATCATTCTGCTGTTTTTTTTTTTGTGTGTGCGACACTCCACAGTGCATACTGACACTCAGAGCTCTGCACAGCGCTACTGCTTACTGCTATTGTGTGCCACATTAGAAACAAGCACAGTATTACTCCAGCGCCTTATTTTCCACTGTATTGTGTAATACAACTATTACATTGTCAAAAAATGACAGGCAGAGGCAGGTCACCAAACAGGCGTCCTCAAGGTTGTGCTGCTGTTATTTCCTGTGGCCCTCGAATAATGCCCAGTGTTCAGAGGGCACGTACCATGAACCCCCAAAATTCTGAGGATGCAGATGACTGGCTTACACAGCACCTCCTCCTGGTCTAGCTTCTTCAGCCACATGACCCTCTGCTGTCCTTGTCCCTTCACTTCCACCCTCCACTCCACCTCTCACCTTGAGCAGTTCCTGCACATCTGCCAACAGTTAGGTTTCTGTCAAGGACATTTTTGAGCATAAGAAGCTGATGTCTCCGAGTCACCTCCGAGCTGGCTTGTTGGAACTGTTAGCCCATCAGCTGTTACCATACAAGCTGGTGGAGTCTGAGGCCTTTAAAATATTTGTTGCGATTGGGACTCTGCAGCGGAAGGTATCCAGCAGAACTTATTTTTCCAGGAAGGCAATCCCCAACCTGTACCGTCATGTGGAAAGCTAAGTCAAACATTGACATTTTTCTCTAAATAACATTGACATTTTTTTTCACAATAACAATGACTTTTTTTCTTAAATTAAATGGGTATGTGTAAACCTGCGCCATCATGTGCAGAACCAGGTCACCGCATCTCTGGCACACAGTGTTGCGGCAAGGGTCCATCTAACCACTGATACCTGGTCTAAATAATATTGAGATTTTTTTTCCTAATTAACATTGTCATTTTTTTCTCAAATTAAATGTGTATGTGTAAACCTGCACCATCATGAGCAGAGCCAAGTCACCGCATCTCTGGCACACAATGTTGGGGCAAGGGTCCATCTGACACTGATACCTGGTCTACAAAGCATGGTCAGGGAAGGTATATTACCTTTACTGCACATTAGGAAAACCTGCTGACCACCACTGGCAAGCCTCCACTGTGTGATTCTGCATTGGAGTTGTTGACACCACCACAAATGGCAGGTATATAAAGAAGAGAGGAACCGAGAGCCCAATATAGTGTAGTAAGTTAAGGCAAAATGGTATAATGGAAAGGAGTAAAAATGTATACTCACAAACACAGGTTACCTCCAGGTAACCACTAAATAAGCAGGTGAGGAGTTGGACCTAGTGGTGCTCAAATACCCCTTTTTAAAATTCGAGTTTGGTCGAATTCGAATAGTAAATTATTCGAGGTCATTCGAATATTCGAGTCGAATAATTTTTACTATTCGATTCGACCTCGGACTTCGAGCTCACTATTCGAGTCGGTATTCGAGCTGACTATTCGAGCTGACTATTCGAATTGGCCTTAAATAGCTTCCAACACTTGTTTTGAGGGTGAATGATGCAAGAAACCTCTTTTTTTCCAAGTAACAACAGCAAGTGATTATGTGGGGATGTTCCTTTAAAAAAAAATGTGGAAAGAGAAGTTGTGTCCTTAATTTTGTTCAGTAGTGTTACTGTATATACTTGTTCTTCTTCTTCTATATCGTCTTCTTCTATATCGTCTTCTTCTTCTTCTTCTTCTTCTATATCGTCTTCTTCTATATCGTCTTCTTCTTCTTCTTCTTCTTCTTCTTCTTCTTCTTCTTCTTCTTCTTCTTCTTCTTCTTCTTCTTCTTCTTCTTCTTCTTCTTCTTCTTCTCCTTCCTTTTCAATATAGTCTTATTCTTCTTCACGTATTTCTCTTTTCAATTTTTTTTTAAAGAAATGCAGCTATTTTTGAGCGTAACAAATAGCTGGTGGGCGCACGCATGTTGGAAGCGCCATTGTATGTGCTCCCTGGCAGTGGAAACACAAAGACAGCAGGAGGTAAATTCAGCAGCAGGAGGAGGAGGATGAGTGTGTGGCAGCAGGCAGTCAATGAGGCAGGCAGCTCGCCGTGACATAATAGCCCTGGTACCTAGCGGTGATACCAGGGCTGTAAATAAACACAACAGGAGGTCCCAGACAGCGGTCGTGCAGCCCACATTGTGTCCAATACACAACTGGGACAACACAGTTTTCAACCCGGGCACCTCAGAAAAATTAAACCTTTTTTTGTTTTTTTAATGGTTTGTTTGGTTTTGGTTTTGCAACCAATATAGCTATTGTTTGACGTAATAGCTGGTGGCAGAGTGGCAGCAGAAGGTAAATCATCTGTGTACCCTGGCAGTGGGAAACACAGACAGACAGCAGCAGCAGGAGGAGGAATGGAGGAGTAGGCGAGCAGCTATTGTTTGACGTAATAGCTGGTGGCAGAGTGGCAGCAGAAGGTAAATCATCTGTGTACCCTGGCAGTGGGAAACACAGACAGACAGCAGCAGCAGCAGCAGGAGGAGGTATGGAGGAGCAGTGTGAGTGTGGCAGCAGGTAGGCAGCGTGACATAATAGCCCTGGTACCTAGCGGTGATACCAGGGCTGTAAATAAACACAACAGGAGGTCCCAGACAGCGGTCGTGCAGCCCACATTGTGTCCAATACGCAACTGGGACAACACAGTTTTCAACCCGGGCACCTCAGAAAAATTAAACTTTTTTTTTTTTTTATGGTTTTTTGGTTTTTGGTTTTGCAACCAATATAGCTATTGTTTGACGTAATAGCTGGTGGCAGAGTGGCAGCAGAAGGTAAATCATCTGTGTACCCTGGCAGTGGGAAACACAGACAGACAGCAGCAGCAGGAGGAGGAATGGAGGAGTAGGCGAGCAGCTATTGTTTGACGTAATAGCTGGTGGCAGAGTGGCAGCAGAAGGTAAATCATCTGTGTACCCTGGCAGTGGGAAACACAGACAGACAGCAGCAGCAGCAGCAGGAGGAGGTATGGAGGAGCAGTGTGAGTGTGGCAGCAGGTAGGCAGCGTGACATAATAGCCCTGGTACCTAGCGGTGATACCAGGGCTGTAAATAAACACAACAGGAGGTCCCAGACAGCGGTCGTGCAGCCCACATTGTGTCCAATACACAACTGGGACAACACAGTTTTCAACCCGGGCACCTCAGAAAAATTAAACCTTTTTTTTTTTTTTTATGGTTTTTTGTTTTTTGGTTTTGCAACCAATATAGCTATTGTTTGACGTAATAGCTGGTGGCAGAGAGGCAGCAGAAGGTAAATCATCTGTGTACCCTGGCAGTGGGAAACACAGACAGACAGCAGCAGCAGGAGGAGGAATGGAGGAGTAGGCGAGCAGCTATTGTTTGACGTAATAGCTGGTGGCAGAGTGGCAGCAGAAGGTAAATCATCTGTGTACCCTGGCAGTGGGAAACACAGACAGACAGCAGCAGCAGCAGCAGGAGGAGGTGTGGAGGAGCAGTGTGAGTGTGGCAGCAGGTAGGCAGCGTGACATAATAGCCCTGGTACCTAGCGGTGATACCAGGGCTGTAAATAAACACAACAGGAGGTCCCAGACAGCGGTCGTGCAGCCCACATTGTGTCCAATACACAACTGGGACAACACAGTTTTCAACCCGGGCACCTCAGAAAAATTAAACCTTTTTTTTTTTTTTTATGGTTTTTTGGTTTTTGGTTTTGCAACCAATATAGCTATTGTTTGACGTAATAGCTGGTGGCAGAGTGGCAGCAGAAGGTAAATCATCTGTGTACCCTGGCAGTGGGAAACACAGACAGACAGCAGCAGCAGGAGGAGGAATGGAGGAGTAGGCGAGCAGCTATTGTTTGACGTAATAGCTGGTGGCAGAGTGGCAGCAGAAGGTAAATCATCTGTGTACCCTGGCAGTGGGAAACACAGACAGACAGCAGCAGCAGCAGCAGGAGGAGGTATGGAGGAGCAGTGTGAGTGTGGCAGCAGGTAGGCAGCGTGACATAATAGCCCTGGTACCTAGCGGTGATACCAGGGCTGTAAATAAACACAACAGGAGGTCCCAGACAGCGGTCGTGCAGCCCACATTGTGTCCAATACACAACTGGGACAACACAGTTTTCAACCCGGGCACCTCAGAAAAATTAAACCTTTTTTTTTTTTTTTATGGTTTTTTGGTTTTTGGTTTTGCAACCAATATAGCTATTGTTTGACGTAATAGCTGGTGGCAGAGTGGCAGCAGAAGGTAAATCATCTGTGTACCCTGGCAGTGGAAAACACAGACAGACAGCAGCAGCAGGAGGAGGAATGGAGGAGTAGGCGAGCAGCTATTGTTTGACGTAATAGCTGGTGGCAGAGTGGCAGCAGAAGGTAAATCATCTGTGTACCCTGGCAGTGGGAAACACAGACAGACAGCAGAAGGGCAGTACACAGCAGCCCACTGTAGGTGTAAAATGTGTGGCTGCAGGCGACGTAATAGTCAAAGTGAACCAGGCTGGCTTAGTGAGCAGGAGCCAGGAGGTGGTAAAGGGTGGTAAGGCACATTAACGATGGTTCCGGCAGCCAGTTCATGTCCCCTTCTCGCCGACAACAGGGGCCAGGAACTCGCCTTCCACCCACGCCTGGTTCATCTTGAGAAACGTCAGTCTGTCCACAGACTTGTGAGACAGACGTGAGCGTTTCTCGGTGACCACGCCACCAGCTGCACTGAAGCAGCGCTCGGACAGCACGCTGGAAGGGGGGCAGGACAGCACTTCCAGGGCGTACTGCGCCAGCTCGCTCCAGATCTCCATGCGCTTGACCCAATACTCCATGGGATCAACAGGGGCATCGCTGTCAAGCCCGCTGTACGACCCCATGTAGTCAGCCACCATGCGGGTCAGGCGCTGGCTGTGACCGGAGGAGGATGCTGCTGCATGCATCTCCTCTCTAGTTACTGCTGCCGGAGCCTCTACAGTCCTGTAGAGCTCGTGGCTGAGAGACAGCAGGTCTGTGGGGCGCTTGCTGCTGCTGGATGCAGGCACCTGCTGCTGCCTCTGTGCTGGCTGCTGGACAGTGGGGGTGGAAGGCTGGGGGAAGGCTTCCTCCAAGCGCTCAACAAGGGCCTGCTGCAAGCTCCTTATTTGTTGCGCTGGGTCTCCTCCTGCAGGCGGCAGGAACTGGCTCAACTTCCCCTTGAGGCGTGGGTCCAACATCATGCTGATCCAGATGTCCTCCCTCTGCTTCATCTGGATCACCCTGGGGTCCCTGCGCAGGCACGTCAGCATGTGCGCTGCCATTGGGAAGAGGCGGGCCACGTCTGCTGGCACATCGACGTCAGTGCTGTCCTCATCCTCCTCCTCTGCCGCCTCATCCTCTCTCCACCCCCGCACCAACTCAGCTGCGCTGTGCTGATCCCCCTCATCAGCAGCCAGGTCAGGGACCTCCACCAAGTCCTCCTCCTCCTCCCCCTCAGAGGTGGACTGCGCAGCTGGTTGCCGCTCCTGCTGGTCCAAGGCTGCCGCTCCCTGTTCCAGCAAAGCATCGAGGGCCCTGTTCAGCAGAGAAACCAGGGGCACCCACTCGCAGACCATAGCATGGTCCCTGCTCACCATGTTTGTGGCCTGCAGGAAGGGAGCCAGCACTAAGCACACCTGCTGCATGTGCCTCCAGTCATCATCGGGGACGATGGACGGGAAGTTGCTGGTCTTGTCCCTTCTCTGAGCGGCGAAAACAGTGGCCAGGGCAAGGTACTGTTTGACAGCGCGCCTCTGTTCAACCAGACGCTCCAACATCGCCAGGGTGGAGTTCCAGCGAGTCGGAACGTCAAGGATCAGCCGATGGCGTGGCAGATCCAGCTCCTTTTGCACGTCTTCCAGGCTCGCACAGGCTGCAGCCGAGCGCCGGAAGTGACGCACAACATTCCTTGCCGTTTCCAGCAGTTCGCCCATCCCCTGGTAGGTGCGCAGGAACTTCTGCACCACCAGGTTCAGCACGTGGGCAAGACAGGGGATGTGGGTCAGGTTTCCCCTGTCTATTGCGGCAACCAGATTGGCCCCATTGTCGGCCACCACCTCTCCGACTCTGAGGCCTCTGGGTGTCAGCCAAATCCTCTCCTGCTCCTGGAGTTTGGCCAACACATGGGTTGCCGTCAGCTTGGTCTTCCCAAGGCTGACCAAGTGCAGCAGCGCTTGGCAGTGGCGGGCCTTCACGCTGCTGCTGAGGCGGGGGGTTTGGCCAGGTGTGCCGGAGGATGGCAGAGGATCGGAGGAACCTGCTGCAGTTCCCCTGAGCCTGCGGGGTGGCACCACCCACTGTGTTGCTGCTGCTGTGCCCGCTGCTGCTCTCCCATCCTCACCCCCTTCCACCAAGCTGACCCAGTGGACAGTGAAGGACAGGTAGCGGCCTGTCCCGAAGCGGCTGCTCCAGGAGTCCATGGTGACGTGGACCCTTTCACCAACCGCGTGCTCCAGCCCTCGCTCCACATTGGCCATCACAAAGCGGTGCAGTGCAGGAATGGCCTTGCGGGCAAAGAAGTGTCTGCTGGGGAGCTGCCAGTCTGGGGCTGCGCAAGCAAGCAGCGCACGAATGTCGCTCCCCTCCTGCACGAGCGTGTACGGCAGGAGTTGGGAGCACATGGCCCGTGCCAGCAAGCCGTTCAGCTGCCGCACGCGACGGCTGCTGGGAGGCAGAGCCCTAACCACCCCCTGGAAGGACTCGCTCAAAAGGCTCTGGCGTGGCCTTTTGCTGACACGGGAATCAGCAGACACAGCAGAGGAGGCCACTGAGGACTGGCTGCCAGAACAGGCCTCAGTGTCGGCGGCAGGAGTTGCAGAGGGGGGAGGAGCAGTGCGTTTCCGCACTCCTGCTGGTGCTGCTGGAGGAGCAGGAGGGCGGGTGGCTGCTGTTGCTGCTGCTGCTGCTGAAGGCTGTGCAGTGATGGGTGTGGTGCCACTGCCAGCACCAGATGCCTTCAGCCTCTGGAACTCCTCATGCTGGTGGAAATGTTTAGCCGCAAGGTGGTTGATGAGCGAGCTGGTGCAGAACTTTAAGGGGTCTGCACCTCTGCTCAACTTCCGCTGACAGTGGTTGCAAGTGGCGTACTTGCTGTACACAGTGGGCATGGTGAAATATCGCCAGATTGGTGACTTAAACATCCCCCTACGGCATGGAAGCGCTGCTGCCTGTCTCCCTGTGGTGGTTGGGGGGGGGGCTTGGGTGCGGCTGGTGGTGGTACTGGCAGATGCTGCTGCTGCTGCTGCTGAGCCTGAGACACCAGCAGGCTGTGGGACCTGCCTACTGCTGCTGCCAATGCTTGCAATGATGCGCCTCCTTGCAAGGCCCACAAGAGCATCCTCCTCCTCCTCCTCAGAGCTGCTGAGGACGACATCCCCTGGAGGTGGTGGCACCCAGTCTCTGTCTGTCACCGGGTCATCATCATCCTCCCCCTCCTGAAACATGTCCTGCTGGGATGAGGACCCCCCAAACTCCTCTCCTGATGCATGGATGGGCTGCTTGACTGTCGCCACAGTCTTGCTGTCCAATCCCTCATCCCCCAAAGTGCCCATCAGCATCTCCTCCTCAAAATCGCCAACAACAGCAGACAATTGACTCATGATGCCTGGGGTCAAAAGACTGCTGAATGACAGGTCGCCAACTGACGGTGAACTGGCCTCCTCCCCAGGCCCTGCTGGGCGGCTGCTGCGAACAGGGGTGGTGGTGGTGGTGGTGGTGGTGGTGAGGGTGGAGGCCTCGGATGCAGAGCTGATGGCGGGCTGCTCATCCTCCGTCATGAGTTGCACCACAGTGTCTGCATCCTTTTCCTCAATGGGACGTTTCCGACCCGGCTGGAGGAAAATGGGAGCAGGTGCTACACGCTGCTGCTGCTGTGTCTCTGCAGCGTGAGTTGCAGATGCTCCTGCTGGGCGGCGCCCAAGGCGTCCACGGCCAGTGGCTATGGGAGGAATGTTAGCCACTGACGCTGCTGCTGCTGCTGCGGAACTGTGCATGGTGGCGCGCCCGCGGCCGCGGCTTGCCACAATGCTGCTCCCTCTCCTCCTGATTCCCTTGCTGCCCTTCCCCTTGCCCAAACCGCGCTGGCTGCCACTTCCAGACATCTTAAATGTTTTGGGCGTATAGACAAAAGTTTTGTAAAAGGGCGGGTGAAAAGTGGGGTACTTTAATGGAGTGGGTTGGTTGGTGAGGTGACTGAGTGAGTGTGACCTAGTACAGTAAGTAAGTAGTAACAGTCAGGAAGTACAACTAGCAGTTACAATAATCAGTAGTAATCACAAGTAAATTTAGTGTGTGTACACTCAGACAGTGAGTGCACGCACGCAGGAGCTAGTAGCCTATGAACACAGTGACTGAGTGTCCTAGACTCCTAGTACAGTAAGAGTAAGTAGTAACAGTAAGTAGAACTAACTAATTACAATAATCAATCAGCGATCAGAAGGAAATGGAGTGTGGGTGTGTGTACACTCAGACAGTGAGTGCACGCACGCAGGAGCTAGTAGCCTATGAACACAGTGACTGAGTGTCCTAGACTCCTAGTACAGTAAGAGTAAGTAGTAACAGTAAGTAGAACTAACTAATTACAATAATCAATCAGCGATCAGAAGGAAATGGAGTGTGGGTGGTGTGTGTACACTCAGACAGTGAGTGACCGCACGCAGGAGCTAGTAGCCTATGAACACAGTGACTGAGTGTCCTAGACTCCTAGTACAGTAAGAGTAAGTAGTAACAGTAAGTACAACTAACTAATTACGATAATCAATCAGCGATCAGAAGGAAATGGAGTGTGGGTGTGTGTACACTCAGACAGTGAGTGCACGCACGCAGGAGCTAGTAGCCTATGAACACAGTGACTGAGTGTCCTAGACTCCTAGTACAGTAAGAGTAAGTAGTAACAGTAAGTAGAACTAACTAATTACAATAATCAATCAGCGATCAGAAGGAAATGGAGTGTGGGTGTGTGTACACTCAGACAGTGAGTGCACGCACGCAGGAGCTAGTAGCCTATGAACACAGTGACTGAGTGTCCTAGACTCCTAGTACAGTAAGAGTAAGTAGTAACAGTAAGTAGAACTAACTAATTACAATAATCAATCAGCGATCAGAAGGAAATGGAGTGTGGGTGGTGTGTGTACACTCAGACAGTGAGTGACCGCACGCAGGAGCTAGTAGCCTATGAACACAGTGACTGAGTGTCCTAGACTCCTAGTACAGTAAGAGTAAGTAGTAACAGTAAGTAGAACTAACTAATTACAATAATCAATCAGCGATCAGAAGGAAATGGAGTGTGGGTGGTGTGTGTACACTCAGACAGTGAGTGACCGCACGCAGGAGCTAGTAGCCTATGAACACAGTGACTGAGTGTCCTAGACTCCTAGTACAGTAAGAGTAAGTAGTAACAGTAAGTACAACTAACTAATTACGATAATCAATCAGCGATCAGAAGGAAATGGAGTGTGGGTGTGTGTACACTCAGACAGTGAGTGCACGCACGCAGGAGCTAGTAGCCTATGAACACAGTGACTGAGTGTCCTAGACTCCTAGTACAGTAAGAGTAAGTAGTAACAGTAAGTAGAACTAACTAATTACAATAATCAATCAGCGATCAGAAGGAAATGGAGTGTGGGTGTGTGTACACTCAGACAGTGAGTGCACGCACGCAGGAGCTAGTAGCCTATGAACACAGTGACTGAGTGTCCTAGACTCCTAGTACAGTAAGAGTAAGTAGTAACAGTAAGTAGAACTAACTAATTACAATAATCAATCAGCGATCAGAAGGAAATGGAGTGTGGGTGGTGTGTGTACACTCAGACAGTGAGTGACCGCACGCAGGAGCTAGTAGCCTATGAACACAGTGACTGAGTGTCCTAGACTCCTAGTACAGTAAGAGTAAGTAGTAACAGTAAGTAGAACTAACTAATTACAATAATCAATCAGCGATCAGAAGGAAATGGAGTGTGGGTGGTGTGTGTACACTCAGACAGTGAGTGACCGCACGCAGGAGCTAGTAGCCTATGAACACAGTGACTGAGTGTCCTAGACTCCTAGTACAGTAAGAGTAAGTAGTAACAGTAAGTACAACTAACTAATTACGATAATCAATCAGCGATCAGAAGGAAATGGAGTGTGGGTGTGTGTACACTCAGACAGTGAGTGCACGCACGCAGGAGCTAGTAGCCTATGAACACAGTGACTAAGTGTCCTAGACTCCTAGTACAGTAAGAGTAAGTAGTAACAGTAAGTAGAACTAACTAATTACAATAATCAATCAGCGATCAGAAGGAAATGGAGTGTGGGTGGTGTGTGTACACTCAGACAGTGAGTGACCGCACGCAGGAGCTAGTAGCCTATGAACACACAGTGACTGAGTGTCCTAGACTCCTAGTACAGTAAGAGTAAGTAGTAACAGTAAGTAGAACTAACTAATTACAATAATCAATCAGCGATCAGAAGGAAATGGAGTGTGGGTGGTGTGTGTACACTCAGACAGTGAGTGACCGCACGCAGGAGCTAGTAGCCTATGAACACAGTGACTGAGTGTCCTAGACTCCTAGTACAGTAAGAGTAAGTAGTAACAGTAAGTAGAACTAACTAATTACAATAATCAATCAGCGATCAGAAGGAAATGGAGTGTGGGTGGTGTGTGTACACTCAGACAGTGAGTGACCGCACGCAGGAGCTAGTAGCCTATGAACACACAGTGACTGAGTGTCCTAGACTCCTAGTACAGTAAGAGTAAGTAGTAACAGTAAGTAGAACTAACTAATTACAATAATCAATCAGCGATCAGAAGGAAATGGAGTGTGGGTGGTGTGTGTACACTCAGACAGTGAGTGACCGCACGCAGGAGCTAGTAGCCTATGAACACACAGTGACTGAGTGTCCTAGACTCCTAGTACAGTAAGAGTAAGTAGTAACAGTAAGTAGAACTAACTAATTACAATAATCAATCAGCGATCAGAAGGAAATGGAGTGTGGGTGGTGTGTGTACACTCAGACAGTGAGTGACCGCACGCAGGAGCTAGTAGCCTATGAACACAGTGACTGAGTGTCCTAGACTCCTAGTACAGTAAGAGTACGTAGTAACAGTAAGTACAACTAACTAATTACAATAATCAATCAGCGATCAGAAGGAAATGGAGTGTGGGTGGTGTGTGTACACTCAGACAGTGAGTGACCGCACGCAGGAGCTAGTAGCCTATGAACACAGTGACTATGTGTCCTAGACTCCTAGTACAGTAAGAGTAAGTAGTAACAGTAAGTACAACTAACTAATTACGATAATCAATCAGCGATCAGAAGGAAATGGAGTGTGGGTGTGTGTACACTCAGACAGTGAGTGCACGCACGCAGGAGCTAGTAGCCTATGAACACAGTGACTGAGTGTCCTAGACTCCTAGTACAGTAAGAGTAAGTAGTAACAGTAAGTAGAACTAACTAATTACAATAATCAATCAGCGATCAGAAGGAAATGGAGTGTGGGTGGTGTGTGTACACTCAGACAGTGAGTGACCGCACGCAGGAGCTAGTAGCCTATGAACACACAGTGACTGAGTGTCCTAGACTCCTAGTACAGTAAGAGTAGGTAGTAACAGTAAGTAGAACTAACTAATTACAATAATCAATCAGCGATCAGAAGGAAATGGAGTGTGGGTGGTGTGTGTACACTCAGACAGTGAGTGACCGCACGCAGGAGCTAGTAGCCTATGAACACACAGTGACTGAGTGTCCTAGACTCCTAGTACAGTAAGAGTAAGTAGTAACAGTAAGTAGAACTAACTAATTACAATAATCAATCAGCGATCAGAAGGAAATGGAGTGTGGGTGGTGTGTGTACACTCAGACAGTGAGTGACCGCACGCAGGAGCTAGTAGCCTATGAACACAGTGACTGAGTGTCCTAGACTCCTAGTACAGTAAGAGTAAGTAGTAACAGTAAGTAGAACTAACTAATTACAATAATCAATCAGCGATCAGAAGGAAATGGAGTGTGGGTGGTGTGTGTACACTCAGACAGTGAGTGACCGCACGCAGGAGCTAGTAGCCTATGAACACAGTGACTGAGTGTCCTAGACTCCTAGTACAGTAAGAGTAAGTAGTAACAGTAAGTAGAACTAACTAATTACAATAATCAATCAGCGATCAGAAGGAAATGGAGTGTGGGTGGTGTGTGTACACTCAGACAGTGAGTGACCGCACGCAGGAGCTAGTAGCCTATGAACACAGTGACTGAGTGTCCTAGACTCCTAGTACAGTAAGAGTAAGTAGTAACAGTAAGTACAACTAACTAATTACAATAATCAATCAGCGATCAGAAGGAAATGGAGTGTGGGTGGTGTGTGTACACTCAGACAGTGAGTGACCGCACGCAGGAGCTAGTAGCCTATGAACACAGTGACTGTCTGACTGAGTGTCCTAGACTCCTAGTACAGTAAGAGTAAGTAGTAACAGTAAGTACAACTAACTAACAATAATCTATCAGTAATCAGAAGGAAATAGAGTGTGTGTACACACAGACAGTGAGTGAGTGCACACACGCAGGAGCTAGCTAGTAGCCTATAAACAGTGACAGTCAGTGAGTGTCCTACTCCTAGTACAGTATAACTACAATACTATTAGTAAAGGACAGCAGAAATACTGGTATAGATGAGAGAAATAAACAGAGGACAGCTGCCCACAGAGGCAAGGCCCCCCTGAGGCCTAAACCTGTAAGCTTGCAGCAGCTGCCTGTCTCTAATGTAACACACAAGCTACTAACTAAAATACAATGTCTATCTAACTAACAACAATATAGGTGTATATGGCAGGTGTAGGTGAGCAAAAACGCTAGGTAAATGATCACAATAGAGCACTTGCTAAGCCAAAGCACAAAGGAGCAACTCTCTCTCTGTACAAGTCTCAGGCAAGCATGGAGAAACGGAACATGGCGGCCGCTATTTATAGGGTAGGGGCTGGCCAGGGTCCCCCTCTGTGATTGGCTGCCGTCAGAGGGCCTGGGAGCCCTCTGATTGGCTCTAAGGACATCAATCTGGGCTATGACGCTATTCGAGCTCGGTACCGAGCTCGAATAGCGCCGTTTGCTCGAATAGCTCGAATAGTGAATGGGCTATTCGAGTGTACTCGGATAGCCCATTCGAATAGCTACAGCTATTCGGAGCTCGAATACCGAGCTCGGATAGCTGAAAAAGAGCTCGAATATTCGAGCTACTCGAATATTCGAGCTCTGCTGAGCACCACTGGTTGGACCTGTCCCCACTCAGGATTAAGAAGTCGCTCTCTGTAGACGTGAAGAAAAAAAAAAAAGGGGGGGGTATCCCCCTCCACCAAGGGTGGATATATGATACAGTATAAGCTGAACAGAGGCGCCAAAAGGATAAAAACAGTATTTAAAATATTTAAAACGTTGCTAAGGGGGCAGTGGTGGACTACACCCCTTCTAAGCAGACACAAAAATACTGTGTAATATAACAAGGAAAAATTTTATTGGTACACTCCAGGGTTTTTTTATACAACGCGTTTCGCAGGTATAGACCCGCTTCTTCAGGCAGTAGAGGTAGGAGTACACTATTGGGGGGAAAAAAGGCACGTATTGGTATGTAATCAGACAATCATGCTTGAAAAAATAATTAAATTATTTCTTTGTGCTGGGATGTGCATTTAGAGCTGAGGGGGTGTGAGGATGGTGTGGGGGTTATTGTTACTAATGCGGGTTGGGGGGTGACAGGGAAGAAATGGGTTTGATTGGCCAGAGGGGAATAAGTGTATCTTTAAGCTGCTAGGGGGTTATTTTCACTAGAAGGTGGGCAGGTTTGGTTCGGAAAGGGGGGGGCGGAGCTACATAGGTTAGTGTGGGAGATAGTGGAGTGGTGTTGTACATGGATTTGGTTAAAGGTAATTACACTGCATGTGCGTAAATATATATAAAACACAACAATAAGAACGATAAAAATATAACGCAACCGATAGTGAAATGGAAATGAGTTAATGTAATGGATTAGTTGGTCCCATATGTAACAAGTGCAAGGTTAGGTTTGAAGTTAAATGAGAGCAGAAACTTACCAGCAAGTTGTCAGGAACACACCTGGCGCCTTTGTGCCTAGGTGTTGTTCTCAGGCTGTTTAAATAGAAACTGAAAAGCCCCTGATTGGTTGTGTGCTGGGCGGGTAATAGTGATCACGCATGCCGTGCATGCGTCCACTAGTTCGCGTCATCAAGAGGTGCCAGAGCGTAGCCATGGTGACGCATGTGGGACAGGATAAAGTATGCTATGGCGTATCAACTTCTGCATTGGGCGGCCATTAGTATGCGTCACCAATGGGCGCCGGAGTGTAACCATGGCGACGCGTGTGGGACAGGATAAAGTATTCTATGGCGTATCAACTTCCGCATTGGGCGGCCATTAGTATGCGTCACCAATGGGCGCCGGAGCGTAACCATGGCGACGCGTATAGGGCAGGGTAAATCCTTTTAATGCGTATTGACTTCCGCATTGGGTGGGATTATGTGACGTATCGCTTCCGTCCGGCGGAGGCATTTTTACAGCTTAGGAGCGTTCGATGTGCGCATGTGCAGGGTTCTCATGCGCCATTTTAGATGTGGGAAAGAGCGCCAGGAGGGGTATTTTTAGATATCAGTGACGTGGGGAATAAAAAAAAAGAATAATGTTCTTTGGACCCTCAGCTTTTCAAAGGCATCATGCTGTTGTTGTGAGATTGATTCGATGAGAGTGATGCGGAACATGGAGGGGTCACTGTGGTGGTGGGTGCCGAAGTGCTTTGATACGCTGTGAAGTGGAAAATTTTTAAGTATATTTCTTTTGTGTTGTCCAATTCTATTACGTGCTGGTTGGGTGGTGCGACCCACGTACTGAAGGCGGCAGGGACAGGTGATTATGTAGATGACATATCTGGAGGTGCAAGTTAAATTATTTTTGGTTAAGTACTGTGATTTGGTGTTGAAAGATTGAAAAGAATCAGAATCAGAATCAGAATCAGAAACTTTATTTCGCCAAGCACGACTGGGTCGTGCCCGGAATTGGGCTTGGCACGTACAGGGTACTGATACACGATATACAGTGTTTACAGATACAGGACAGGACACGCAGTAGGAACAGAACATTACACAGAATACAGAACATTATATAACTTTTATGCAGAGGGAGACAATGTGGCATAATTACAATACAAAAAAACAACTGAAAGGTATGCTTGAGCTGGAGCGGCGTCTATGTGCAGGGTGCTTCAGTGCGTCATGGTATTGTGGGGTGGGGATGGGCATTTCCACGGAGAGAGTTCAGGAGGTTGACAGCCGAGGGAAAGAAACTGTTCTTATGTCTAGAGGTCCTGGTGTAGATGGATCGGAACCGGAGCTTCCGGCACGAGGGGAGCCGATTAAAGAAGCGGTAGCCTGGGTGCGAGGGGTCGTTGGCGATCTTTAATGCTCTGGTGTTCAGCCTGGAGTGGTAGAGGAGGTCCAGAGTGGGAAGGGATCTCCCGATGATCCTCTCTGCAGATTTGATGACCCTCTGCAGTTTGAGCTTGTCGCTGGCGGAGGAGCTGGCGTACCAGACCAGGATGGACGAGCATAGGACGGATTCGATCGTGGCGGAGTAAAAATTTATCAGGAGTTTTTGGGCCATACCGAACTTTTTCAGTTGGCGGAGAAAGAAAAGTCTCTGCTGGGCTTTCCTCTGTGTTGAGGCAGTGTTGGTGTTCCACCTCAGGTCATTGGAGATAGTTGTGCCCAGGAGGCGGACACTGGGGACTCTTTCCACCTCCATGCCATCAATGTGGATTGGAGGCGGGGAAGAGGCGCGCCTCCTGAAATCAACGATCATCTCCACCGTTTTTGCTGTGTTTAGGACCAAACCGTTCTCTCTGCACCAGCGGCATATGCTTTCGACCTGGTGGCGGTACGCCTTCTCATCATTTTTGGTGATGAGACCTACAATGGTCGTGTCATCGGCAAATTTGATTACTTTTACCGAGTCTGACGTGGATTTGCAGTTGTTCGTATACAGAGAGAACAGAAACGGCGACAGGACGCAGCCTTGTGGGGCCCCTGTGTTGGTGATCCTAGGTTGTGAGGAGATGGTGCCTAACCTGACGACCTGGGACCTGTTGGTGAGGAAGTCCGTGATCCACAGGCGTAGGGTGGGGTGGACTCCTAGCGCAGCGAGATTGTCTTGAAGTATTTTAGAGCTGATGGTATTGAATGCTGAGCTGAAGTCCAGTAGGAGGATCCTGGCGTAGGAGTCCGGCCCATCCAGGTGATCATAGACGTGCTCCAAGCAGATGTTGATGGCGTCATCTGTGGACCTGTTCGCTCTGTACGCGAATTGGTGCGGGTCCAGCAGTCCCTCAGTAGAGTGCTTAAGGAGGGGTAGCACCATGCTTTCAAAAGCTTTCATGATCACGGATGTAAGTGCCACGGGCCTGAAGTTGTTGAGGTCGAGGATGCCCTGCTTTTTGGGGACAGGGATAATAGCAGACCTCTTGAAGCACGCGGGAACTTTGCCTTCCTGGAGGGACCTTGTGAAGATGGAAGAGAGGGTGGTAGCGAGCTGGCGAGCACAGGTTTTCAGGCAGGCTGGTGACACTCCGTCCGGACCTGAGGCTTTCCTAGCATTTAACCTTAGCAAGTGTTTCAGTACATCCGCCTCCCTCACTGACGGTGGGGGTGAGTGAGGGCTCAGGGCTACAGTGGCAGATTGTGCAGGTGGCTGTGGGAGTCCTGCAGGTGCTGGCTGGTTCTCGAATCTGCAGTAGAAGTCGCTGAGACTCTCGGCAAGCTCAGTGCTCGGTGTGCCATGCTGAGGGGGGGGCTTGTAGTTGGTGGCAGCCTTCAGTCCTTTCCACACGGCTCGTGGGTCGTTTGAGGAGAGGTTCTGTTCCAGCTTTTCTGCGTAGCACTTCTTTGCGGACCTCAGCTCTCTGTTCAGGTCGTTTCTTGCCTTCTTGTATTCCTCCTGGTTGCCGGACTTATGTGCGGCTTCTTTGCTGCGCCGTAGTTGTCGTAGTCTTTTTGAGAACCACGGTTTATCGTTTGGATACAGTTTGAAGGTTTTAGTTGGGATACAGAAGTCCTCGCAGAAGCTAATGTATGAGGACACGTTGTCTGCCCACTCGTCCAGGTTAGGCGATTCCAGGGCCTTCCAGTCTGTGCAGTCAAAGCAGGCCTGAAGTTGAAGTTTGGCCTCACTTGACCACACTTTGGAGGACTTAGTGACAGGTTTTGAGGTTTCCAGGCGCCTTTTATAAGTAGGTACCAGGTGGATGATGCAGTGGTCAGATGAGCCTAGGGCTGCCCACGGTGTCGCTTTATATGCTTCTTTCAGGGCCGTGTAGCAGTGGTCGAGGGTGTTGGCACTCCTGGTGGGGCAGGTGATGTGCTGATGGAAGCGGGGCAGCTCTTTGCGGAGGTTGGCCTTGTTAAAATCCCCCAAGATAATGAACAGCGAGTCCGGGAGTGCTGTCTCCCACTGCATGATGGTATCACTGAGATCGCGCAGGGCAGCATTTACCTCTGCATCAGGAGGGATATACACACCCGCGAGGACGTAGGAGGAGAACTCCCTGGGCGAGTAGGTTGGCCTGCAATTGATGAGGAGGAGTTCAAGTTCTGGTGTGCATTTCTTGGCCAGTACAGAGGTGTTTGAGCACCAGGCGGAGCTGATGTAGAAGCAGATGCCGCCCCCTTTCTTTTTCCCAGAGAGGGTGCTGTCCCGGTCTGCACGGATGAGGCTGAAGCCTGGGAGCTGGAGGGCACTCTCAGGGATGTCGTCATGGAGCCACGTTTCAGTAAAGCAAAAGACTGGGGTGTTGTGACCGAGTTCCCTCTTGTCGCTGAGGAGTCTCAGCTCATCTAGCTTGTTAGGGAGGGAGCGGACGTTAGCGAGGAGGACCGCAGGGATGGCTGACCGCAGGCCCCTCCTCTTCAGCCTCGCCCTGACGCCTGATCGACAGCCCCTACGGCGCTGGCTACAAGGAGGCCAGGGCGCAGAAGCAGTGATTACTTGGACATGGCTCCAAACAGAGTTGTACAGGAGCCCATCCTCCGGGTGTGCGGCTGTGATATGTTCCCATTTGAGGAGCTGTGCTCTGGAGTAGGTGGTACGAGGGGGGAGGGGTAGCATTTGGGGCATGGATGGTAAGCCAGCACAGTGCGACTGGAATGTACAACAATACTCGTAATAGTACTAGTAATAGTACAATAACAGTCTATCAGCAGTGTGACACAGATGTAAGAGGCGAGTACAATAACAGTCCATCCGCAGCAGTGTGACACGGATGTAAGGGGCATGTGCAATAACAGTCCATCCGCAGCAGTGTGACACGGATGTGAGGGGCATGTGCAATAACAGTCCATCCGCAGCAGTGTGACACGGATGAAAGGGGCATGTGCAATAACAGTGCATCCGCAGCAGTGTGACACGAATGTAAGGGGCATGTGCAAAACAGTCCATCAGCAGCAGTGTGACCCAGATGTAAGGGGCATGTGCAATAACAGTCCATCCGCAGCAGTGTGACACAGATGTAAGAGGCGAGTGCAATAACAATAACAGTCCATCAGCAGCAGTGTGACCAGATGTAAGGGGCATGTGCAATAACAGTCCATCAGCAGCAGTGTGGCACAGATGTAAGAGGCGAGTACAATAACAATAACAGTCCATCAGCAGCAGTGTGACCCAGATGTAAGGGGCATGTGCAATAACAGTCCATCAGCAGTGTGGCACAGATGCAGGTGCAATAACAGACCATCAGCGGTGTGACACATGTGTAAGGGGCATGTGCAATAACAGTCCATCAGCGGTGTAACACAGATGTAGGGGCATGTGCAATAACAGTCCATCAGCGGTGTGACACAGATGTAAGGTGCATGTGCAATGACAGTACATCGGCGGTGTGACACAGATGTAAGGGGGCATGTGCAATAACAGTCCATCAGCAGTGCGACACAGATGTAAGGGGCATGTGCAATAACAGTCCATCGGCGGTGTGACACAGATGTAAGAGGCATGTGCAAGAACAGTCCATCAGCAGTGCGACACAGGTGTATCAGCAGCAGTGTGACACAGATGTAAGAGGCGAGTGCAATAACAAGTCCATCAACAAAACCATCCGCCGTGCGACGCAGATGTAGTGACAAGTGCAATAACAGACCATCAGCAGCAGTGTGACCCAGATGTAGGGGGCAAGTGCAACGACAGCCCATCCGCAGAGTGCCCCAAGTGCAAGGCATGTACCCTGCGGTCCGTCATCAGTGGGACGCGCGTGCCCACCTGGCAGCAACAAAAAAAACATTTGATGCACAGACAGACACCAGCTGGTTTCACTCAGCTGAACCCCGTGCCCAATACCGGTCCCAGACCCCAGCAGTACCCCCAGAGGCTCACGGACTGGGGCCCAGAGAACAGAAGTCTCACCTGGTGGCACCTGTAGAAAACTGGATCCGCCGTGAGGTAGCCTCCTAGGATGTTCAGCTACCTCTGAGCCGTGCCGTTGGAGGTGCAGGAGGCGGAGGGCCGCAAGTACAGCCGGATGACGGCTGAGGAGCAGTCCTGGACTGGAGCACTGCGTCCGCGGCTGGAGGCTTCCGTCGGGCTGCAAACCGGGAGGCTGCCTGGCAGCGGGGGCTGTGCTCTGCGCTGTGGATTTGGCAGAGGCAGTCCCGGAGCTGTGGGTCTGGCAGAGGCTGTGGATCTGCTAGTGGCGTCCGGCCACTGGAGGTGAGCTGGGCTGGTGCGGGTGAGCCTGGGCTTATGCACGGCTGTGGATGGAGAGATGCGAACATCCACTTGAGCCTCCTCGTGCGGGACCTGGGGGGCACCGGGTGCGGGGAAGCAGATCCGCGGTGCCGGCAGGGGAAAAACACACGTGCTCGGGTCGCTCCACGTGGGTGGCCTTTCCGTTCCGAGCCGCTGGAGGTGAGCTTGGGCTGGTGTACGGCCGTGGATGGAGGGATGCGGACATCCACTTGAGCCTCCTCGTGCGGGACCTGGGGGGCACGGGTGCGAGGGAGCAGATCCGCGGTGCCGGCAAGGGAGAAGGGAGAAACACACGTGCTCGGGTCGCTCCACGTGGGTGGCCTTTCCGTTCCGAGCCAGCCTCAAGAGCTGGGGCACTGCACGCTGGGGGAAAATGATCCTCACCCCTAAAACTTAGCCAGTTTGACTAACTAAAGTAGAAAAAACAAAAAGGGAGAGGGAAAAAACAGGAAAACAGGAAAAAAAAAAACAAATGTATCGGAGCCCTATGTGCCGTGGCAGCCTATCCAGCGCCATCTTGAAGTACTAGAAGTGGCGGTTTGTACAAACAGACACGCCATGCATCTGGTGTTGTTGCAAGGTGAACATCCGGGTATGGGTTGGTGGTTGGTGTGACTGTCCGTTGAGTATGTTCTTAACCGGCTGGGTGCTAGAAGACTTTTTAAATTCGGTGCTCTTCTGAATGTGATGGCAGGAATTGGTGGAATGATTGGGCGAAGATATGGGTCCTGAAGCAGGATTTCCCATCTTTTTCTCAAGATAGATCGGATTTGGGGATGCTGGGCATTGAATTGAGTGATGAAGCGGGGGCAATTGGAAGTGGGTGTTGGGGTCTGATCTGATGGAGGGTTGGTGTTTGACGGTCTTTTTGCTTTAAATATAGCGTCCTTGATCAATTTTTTAGGGTATTTACGGGTTTGGAATTTGTTAGCAAGGATCTTTGATTGTGAGTTATAGTCGGCGATATCTGTACAGTTTTTGTAAATTCTTCTAAATTGGCTGTATGGTGTGTTGATGGTCCAGGGGCGGTGATGAAAACTGTCAAAGTGTATGTAATTATTGGCATCAACTGGTTTAAAATATGTTTTTGTTTTGATGAGGTTAGATTCAATGAACAGTGTTAAGTCTAGGAATTCGATGCTGATTGGGTCATATTTGGATGTAAACTGTAGTCCGGCCTGATTACAGTTTAAGTGATCAAGGAAGAGGGGAATGAGATTGGTGTCGCCTTGCCAGATAAAGATGAGGTTGTCAATGTAGTGTTTATAGAATATAATGTTATTGGAGAAGGCATTGTTGGATTGCATATTTTGGATTTCAAGGAGGCCCATGGAGAGGTTGGCGTAGGAAGGGGCAAAGGACGAACCCATAGCTGTCCCGTTGGTTTGGTGGTAGACCTTGTCCCTGAATGTAAAGATATTATTCTGTAGGATGAATTTGGTGCAACTGGTTAAGAATATCTGTTGACTGGGAGGCATTAGAGGGTTAGTGGACAGAAAATGTTTAATGGCCGAGATCCCATATGAATGGGGTATGTTTGTGTACAAGGAGGTGACATCACACGTAAGCCATGAGTAGTTATCTTTCCAGGGGATGGACCTGAGGAGTTCAATGAGATGCGTGGAATCTTTCAGATAAGAGCTAAGTGATTGTACTAATGGTTGAAGGTGTTGGTCGATAAAGCGAGATAGGTTGCTGGTGAGTGAATCTATGCCGGATATGATGGGACGTCCTGGTGGTTTGGTAAGGGATTTGTGGATTTTAGGCAGGTAGTAATAAAAATGGGGTTTTGGGATGTTGGTTAATGACATAATTTCTTTCATTTTTGGATATAATGTTCCTGTAAAAGGCATCGTTAATGAGAAGTTTGAGATTTTTGTTGAGTTCAGGAGTCGGATCGGTGTCAAGGATTTCGTAATAATTGGTATCACCGAGTAGGCGTTCTGCTTCCTCTAAATAATCTCTAGTATTTAGAATGACAATCCCCCCCCCCCCTTATCTGCTGGTTTGATAGTGAGGTTGTGGTTATTCTGTAGTGTTTTAATGGCCGTTTTTTGTTGACGAGTGAGGTTGGAAGAGGAATTGGGTTTTTCGCAGTGGATGTTTTGTAGGTCCTGTAGTACTAGTGAGTAGAATGTGTCAATAAAATTGCCTTTAGATGCTGTGGGATAGAAATGAGATCTTCCCTTTAATTTGGTAGTGATGAAACGTTCGGTAATGAGCTCAGAGTTTGATATTGTGCATGTGGGGATGGAATGGCAGGTAGGCCTGCTGCCAGCCTGCCAGCTGCTGACCACCACTGCCAAGCCTCACTGCATGGCTCTGCATTGGAGTTGGTGACACCACCACCGCAAATGGCAGGCAGGCCTGCTGGCAGCCTGCCACCTGCTGACCTAACTTTTTTTCTAAATAACATTGACATTTCTTTCACACATTTAATTTGTATGTGTAAACCTGAACATACGTATCATGCTTGTGCGTGACGAGACAATGTACAGATCTATTACACTGGACGTGATTAGGTAATAGATACAGGTAATACAATAGTATGAAGTTCAGATCAGTCAGTACTTGTGCACAAGTTACAAAGTCGAGGTACCAAATAGAGATGGGACGAACTTCCGATTTTCGGTTCACGAACCCCGTTCGCAAACTTCCGCGGAAGGTTCGGTTCGCGGAAAAGTTTGCGAACCGCAATAGACTTCAATGGGGAGGCGAACTTGGAAAACTAGAAACACTTATGCTGGCCAGAAAAGTGATAGAAAACATGTTTTAAGGGGTCTAACACCTGGACCCCCAGGTGGCGGAGTGGGATACATGCCAAAAGTCCCAGGGAAAAATCTGGTTTTGACGCAAAGCAGCGTTTTAAGGGCAGAAATCACATTGAACGCTAAATTGCAGGCCTAAAGTGCTTTAAAACATCTTGCATGTGTATACATCAATCAGGGAGTGTAATTAGTGTACTGCTTCACACTGACACACCAAACTCACTGTGTAATGCACCGCAAACAGCTGTCTGTGTTGTGACAGCCGTTGTGGACTACTGCGCAGTGCGCACCATGGCGAGATTGCTCTTCCTCACTTAGCGATGTCTGGTTAGGTAATGTCTGTCTGCCTTATCAACTTTCAATGGTTCTTTCTCTACCATTGTTAAAGCTTACATCTATTTTTTTACATTACATTTTCTACTTGCTGTTCAGTACTTGCAACGAGAATCTATTATGGAGGGCAAGTCTGCCATTTGTGACCAAGGGTAATGACGGGGGAACCCTTCCTGTTGTGATTCCAGTTGTAGCCTAACAAATGGCTACCACCACACATCCAGGCAAGGAGGGCAGCAGGCATGTCCGCCCGAGGTAGTGGTGACCAAAAATAACAATACGGGACTCGGGAGGACCTGCTGTTTTTGAAACGAATTCACTTTAAATCCTTTAACGAGAATCTGTTATGGCGGACAAAGATGACACCACTTTCCTTTCACGAGAATCAGTTATGGAGGGCAAGTCTGCCATTGTCACCACGGGTAATGGCCGGGAAATCAAGGTTCGATTCCGGTCCGAAGTGGGAGCCTGCTGAGACCCATGCTGTACCTGCCCTGCCCCTGACCGTGCTTTGCAGACCAGGCATCTGTGGTCAGATGGACCCTTGACCCAGCGGAAGACAAACCAAGTCGAAAGCATTTGCCAAGAATGTTTTACATAGTTACATAGTTACATAGTTATTTTGGTTGAAAAAAGACATACGTCCATCGAGTTCAACCAGTATAAAGTACAACACCAGCCTGCTCCCTCACATATCCCTGTTGATCCAGAGGAAGGCGAAAAAACCCTTACAAGGCATGGTCCAATTAGCCCCTAAAGGGAAAAATTCCTTCCCGACTCCAGATGGCAATCAGATAAAATCCCTGGATCAACATCATTAGGCATTACCTAGTAATTGTAGCCATGGATGTCTTTCAACGCAAGGAAAGCATCTAAGCCCCCTTTAAATGCAGGTATAGAGTTTGCCATAACGACTTCCTGTGGCAATGCATTCCACATCTTAATCACTCTTACTGTAAAGAACCCTTTCCTAAATAAATGGCTAAAACGTTTTTCCTCCATGCGTAGATCATGTCCTCTAGTCCTTTGAGAAGGCCTAGGGACAAAAAGCTCATCCGCCAAGGTATTATATTGCCCTCTGATGTATTTATACATGTTAAATAGATCCCCTCTAAGGCGTCTTTTCTCTAGACTAAATAAACCCAGTTTATCTAACCTTTCTTGATAAGTGAGACCTTCCATCCCACTCATCAATTTTGTTGCTCGTCTCTGCACCTGCTCTAAAACTGCAATATCTTTTTTGTAATGTGGTGCCCAGAACTGAATTCCATATTCCAGATGTGGCCTTACTAGAGAGTTAAACAGGGGCAATATTATGCTAGCATCTCGAGTTTTTATTTCCCTTTTAATGCATCCCAAAATTTTGTTAGCTTTAGCTGCAGCTGCTTGGCATTGAGTACGATTATTTAACTTGTTGTCAATGAGTACTCCTAAGTCCTTCTCCAAGTTTGATGTCCCCAACTGTATCCCATTTATTTTGTATGGTGCTAGACCATTAGTACGTCCAAAATGCATGACCTTACATTTGTCAACATTGAATTTCATCTGCCATGTATGTGCCCATATAGCCATCCTATCCAGATCCTGTTGCAATATGACACTATCTTCCTGAGAGTTAATGATTCTGCACAATTTTGTATCATCTGCAAAAATAGCAACATTGCTCACTACTGCATCTACTAGGTCATTAATAAATAAATTGAAGAGCACTGGACCCAGAACAGACCCCTGTGGGACCCCACTGCTAACAGTCTCCCATTTTGAGTATGATCCATTGACCACAACTCTTTGTTTTCTGTCCATTAGCCAGTTCCCTATCCATGAACACAGACTCTTCCCCAGTCCTTGCATCCTCAACTTTTGCACCAGACTTTTGTGGGGAACAGTGTCGAAGGCCTTTGCAAAGTCCAAGTATATCACATCTACAGCATTCCCAATATCCATATTAGCATTCACTACCTCATAAAAGATGAGCATGTTATGGAGGGCAAGTCTGCCATTTTTTCAAGTGTGGGAAACTTTTGATGGTACTAGTTTCTCAGTACCATGGTGACTGACCACAGGCAATGGCTGGGGAATCCGTTTTCTATGCCGTTCCAGAGTTGGAGCCTAAGAAACGGCTACCACCACACATCCAAGAAAGGAAGCAGCAGGCATGGCATGCCCGCCCCGAGGTAGTGACCAAAAATAACAATACGGGACTCGGGAGGACCTGCTGTTTTTGAAACAAATTCACTTTAAATCCTTTAACGAGAATCTATTATGGCAGACAAAGATGACACCACTTTCCTTTCACGAAAATCAGTTATGGAGGGCAAGTCTGCCAATGTCACCACGGGTAATGGCCGGGGAATGAAGGTTCGATTCTGGTCCGAAGTGGGAGCCTGCTGAGACCCATGCTGTACCTGCCCTGACCGTGCTTTGCAGACCAGGCATCTGTGGTCAGATGGACCCTTAACCCAGCGGAAGACAAACTAAGTCGAAAGCATTTGCCAAGAGTGGGAAACTTTCGATGGTACTAGTTTCTCAGTACCATGGTGACTGACCATGGGTAATGGCCGGGGAATCCGGTTTCTATTCCGTTCCGGAGTTGGAGCCTAAGAAACTGCTACCACCACACATCCAGGTAATGAAGGCAGCAGGCATGGCATGCCCGCCCTGAGGTAGTGACCAAAAATAACAATACGGGACTCGCAAGGACCTGGTCGGCCAGCTGATGTAGCTGAATGACAGATTAGTGACTGTCCAGCTAACCAAATTGGTCTGATCACAATGAAACAACAACCTTATTATCTTTGGTATGCCACCCCCACCCGAGAAACTCATATAGCCGGCGGTCATTGCTTCATTGTGATACGCAAGCCCCTTCACCGCGGCAAGGTAATGATCATGAAGGGGGATGAGCACATGTACATGCCTTTTGTTTTTTTGTTGCAGCCGCCCGCAGTGCAGCCAGAAAAATTAGGCAGGCATGTACACGCACCAGAAAAAGTAGCATAGCGGCCGCTGCTAGCAGCGGCCTTAAAAATTCAGGAATCCGCCTAGAGTCCTGGACCCTGTTGGTTGTGGCGGAGAAGGCAGTCAAGCGGCCTGCAGGCAGAGGTGCTGTGTGTGGGGACTGACTTAGTCTTCGGTCGGGCAGTAGCCCTCCGGGATCCATGCCTCATTCATTTTGATAAAGGTGAGGTACTGAACACTGTTGCGACTTAAGCGACTTCTCTTCTCAGTGACAATGCCTCCAGCTGCACCGAAGGTCCTTTCTGACAGGACGCTTGCGGCAGGGAAAGAGAGAAGTTGGTTGGCAAATTGGGACAGCTCTGGCCACAGGTCAAGCCTGCGCACCCAGTAGACCAAGGGTTCATCGTCGCTGCTCGCAGTGTCTACATCCACAGTTAAGGCCTGGTAGTCGGCTATCTGCCGGTCCAGGCGTTGGTGGAGGGTGGATCCGGAAGTGCTACGTCGAGGCGTTGGACTAAAGAATGTCCGCATGTCCGACATCACCCCGAGATCGCTGGAGCGTCCTGTCATTGCCTGCGTGGACTTGGGAGGAGGAGGATTACTGCCAGTGGTACCTTTATTGCGTTGTACTGTCACATCACCCTTAAACGCATTGTAAAGCATCATTGACAGCTTGTTCTGCAAGTGCTGCATCCTTTCCACCTTGTGTTGAGTTAGTAACAGGTCTGCCACTTTGTGCCTGTACCGAGGGTCTAGTAGCGTGGCCACCCAGTACAGGTCATTCCCCTTGAGTTTTTTGATACAGGGATCCCTCAACAGGCTGAACAACATGAAAGAGGCTATCTGCACAAAGTTGGTTCCAGACGTACTCTCCATCTCCTCTTGCTCTTCCTGAGTGATGTCACACAACTCATTTTCCTTCCCCCAGCCACGAACAATACCACGGGAACGTGGGGCAGCACAAGCCCCCTCTGATGGCTGCTGCGGTTGTTCTTCTGCTGCCGCCTCTTCCTCCTCCACAGAAACACCTTCCTCATCCGAGTCTGACTCCTCTCCTTCCCCACACGACTCCTCTACTTCCTCCTCCTCCCCCTCTGTGGTGCCGCAGGTGTCGAGGAAACATCTGGTTCGGATGAAAATCGCTCCCACGACTCCTCCTGCCATAACTGTTCCTGTTCATGCTCCTCCACAGCTTCATCCACCACTCTACGCACGGCACGCTCCAGGAAGTAAGCATAGGGGATCAAGTCACTGATGGTGCCTTCAGCGCGACTCACCAGGTTGGTCACCTCCTCAAACGGCTGCATGGTCCTGCATGCATTTCGCATCAGTGTCCAGTTCGGTGGCCAGAACATCCCCATCTTCCCAGATTGTGTCCTTCTACTGTAATTGTACAGGTACTGGGTGACGGCTTTCTCCTGGTCTAGCAGGCGAGAGAACATGAGCAGGGTGGAATTCCAGCGAGTCGGGCTATCGCAAATCAGGTGGCTCGCTGGCAAGTTGTTTCTCCGCTGAAAGTCTGCAAAGCGTGCCATGGCCGTGTAAGACCGCCTGAAATGCCCACACAACTTCCTGGCCTGCTTCAGGGTGTCCTCTAAGCCTGGGTACTTTGACACAAATCTTTACCCGACCAGATTCAGCACATGTGCCATGCAGGGTACATGTGTCAGCTTTCCCAAATTCAAAGTAGAAAGGAGATTGCTGCCGTTGTCACACACCACGTTGCCGATCTCCAGCTGGTACGGGGTCAGCCATTGCTCCACCTCTTTTGTTAAGAGCAGCCAGGTGAGCTGGTCCAGTGTGACTTTCCGCTTTGAGGCAAGACATGTCTAAAATGGCGTGACACGGTCGTACCTGGCATGCAGCGTAGGCTCTGGGGAGATGGGGCTGTGTAGCTGGAGAGGAGGAGATGGCAGCACCACTAGAGTTGAACTGCCACTCAGCCAAGGAGGAGAAGGAGGATGACAGCAAAGAGGATGTAGCAGGAGGAGAAGGAGAGGAGGTGGCAGGAGGCCTGCCTGCAAGCTGTGGAGGTTTCACAAGTTGGTCCGCTGCGCAGCCACATACTCCATGCTTGCCATTGGTCACCAGGTTGACCCAATGGCCTGTGTACGTAATGTAGCGGCCCTGCCCGTGCTTGGCAGACCAGGCATCCGTGGTCAGGTGGACCCTTGACCCAACGCTCTTCGCAAGAGATGACACCACTTGCATCTCAACTGCACGGTACAGTTTGGGTATGGCCTTTTGTGAAAAATAATTGCGGCCTGGTATCTTCCACTGTGGTGTCCCAATGGCCACAAATTTACGGAAAGCCTCTGACTCCACCAGCTTGTATGGTAATAGCTGGTGAGCTAATAGTTCCGCCACGCCAGCTGTCAGATGCCGGGCAAGAGGGTGACTGGCCAAAATTGGCTTCTTCCGCTCAAAGACTTCCTTCATGGACACCTGGCTACTGCTGTGGGCAGAGGAGCAGGAACCGCTCAAGGGCAGAGGCAGTGTGGAGGAGGGTGGCTGTGAAGGTGCAAGGGAGAAAGCGGATGAAGACGATGCACCTGAAGGAGGAAGAGGAGAAGGAGGGTGGCTTGTCTTTTGGGTGCTGCTTTTGCTCAGGTGTTCTTCCCATTGCTGTTTTTGCCTTTTCTCCAGGTGCCTTCATAAGGCACTTGTCCCTACGTGAGTGTTGGCCTTTTCACGGCTCATTTTTTGGAGGCAGAGAGAACAGATGGCTTTGCTCCGATCTGAGGTACACACGTTAAAAAATTTCCAAACCGCTGAGCCCCCCTGGGGTGATGGCACTATGGTGGCATTAGCAGCTGACTTTGAAGGGCATGTTGGCTGGATGTCCATAGCTGGCGATACATGGCACCGTACACTGCCCCCAGCTGTTTCTGAGGATGAGCTCCCTCTGCTTCTTTCATGGACTCGTCTCCTCCTACTCCTCTCTGACTCCCCCTCTGAACTGTCCCCCTGGTCATCTCCTCTATTGGGAACATACGTGGCATCCGTATAATCATCATCATAATCCTCTTGCCCAGCTTCACTTTCCTCAGACACCTCCACTACTGCACCAACATCAGGTGCTTCATCATCCCCCTCCTCACACGTTACGTCCATACTATCGCCACCTAACTCAGACGTATGAGGTGTTGTAACTTGCTTAGCGCCTTCATCTTGTTGTAGCATTATTGGCTGTGAATCAGTGATTTCCACACCAAATAACTCCTGCGAAGTGTCAAATGCAGCAGATGTAGTGCTTGTTGTAGCACTGGTGGCTGCGGGAGATGAGGTGTTCTGTGTTAAATACTCAAGCACGTCCTCACAATTTTGGGAAGTGATGGCACGTGCCTTCTTCTGAGCACTGTACTTTGGGCCAGGTCCGCACGAAATTACAGCAACACCACCTCGCACAGACCTGCTGGTGCCAGGTGGCCTTCCTCTGGGTCTGCCTCTACCTCTTCCTCTACCTGGTTTGTCCATTTTGTCCATCTCGGGGGATGCTAGGTATATGCAGTGAGGTGAGTTCACTCAACACAAAGGTAGTTATATGCAGTGAGGTGGGTTCACTGAACACAAAAGGTAGTTAGATGCTGTCAGGTGAGTGCACTCAACACAAAGGTGGTTATATGCAGTGAGGTGAGTTCACTCAACCCAAAGGTAGTTATATGCAGTGAGGTGGGTTTACTGAACACAAAATGTGGTTAGATGCAGTCAGGTGAGTTCACTCAACCCAAAGGTAGTTAGATGCAGTGAGGTGGGTTCACTGAACACAAAAGGTAGTTAGATGCAGTCAGGTGAGTTTACTCAACACAACAGGTACTAGTAGGTACATGCAGTACTGGGTAGTACAATGTGCAGCTCCCTGTCACACACACAGGTAGTCACTGAATGTGCTGCTGCTGGGCTGCTGGCAGTGGCACAAACACAGTATGAATTAGCAATGCTGTCTAAGCAACACAAGTGTCATTTTGAAACACAGAAAAAAAAATTGATCACACGAACAGGATTAGCTCTGAAAAGAGCTGTTGAATGAGGGGTGCTATTAAAGCAATAACATTCAGCCAGGAGCAAGCTAACAAGCCAAGAGCCTGACTAATCTGTCCCTAGGAGAAAAAGTCTGCAGCAGCTCGCCCTAGTCTGTCTATGTGCAGGCACACGAGTGAGTGTAATGGCCGCTGGAGCTTGCCTTATATAAGGGGTGGGTGGGGCTCCAGGGCTGAGTGTAGCCGGATTGGCTACAATGTGCCTGCTGACTGTGATGTAGAGGATCAAAGTTGACCCTCATAGAGCATTATGGGGCGAATCGAACTTCCGGGAAAGTTCGCCTTCACCGGCGAAGGCAGACCACCCGAAGTTCGCCTGGAACCGTTCGCCGGCGGAACCGTTCGGTCCATCTCTAGTACCAAATCGTTAAGCTTAATCAGAGTCAAATTCAAGCAGGGTCATACACGTGTATCAGATGTCAGTCAGTTTGTAGGGATATCCCAGAGGCGTAGTCTAAGTCAGGCAGAGTCAGGAACAGGAATCAGATGGCTATCATACAGAAGGATGAGGCTAAAGCGAGGTCAGGAAACAAGCAAAAGGTCGGTACACAGGATAATCAACAATCAAAAATATATATATGAAAAATAACAAACGACTGACTAACTGGAGTACATATATATTGTGTGTCTACACAATATATGAATGTAGCTCAGAGTAGCTAGCTAGACCTAGAACCAGCGAACTGATTAGTATCAAGGCCAGCAAGTAAATGCACTCTCTGGCCTTATATACAAACACCCAACTCCCCAGTACCACTCCCCCAGAGCTGTCATCTAGTGACATCACTGCCGATGTCAGCTAGACCCTCCTTCTAAGCCTATAAGGCTCCTTAGAATTCGCGCGTGCGCGGTGCGACCCTCGGGTCGCACGCGAGCCGGAAGACACCGATGGAGGGATGCTGGGGATGCCGCCAGCAGAAGTTTGCTGCGAAGTCCCACCGCATGCCCGGACCACGCCGGAGACGCCGCGGGGCCTGCCGCTAAAAGGTAAGATTGTTACAATACGTGTGTAGAGCCAAGTCCCCACCTCTCTTGTCAGTGACACTAGGGATGCAACAAACATTCATTTTCTTTTTAAAAAACTTTCAATATTTTTGGGTAAAATGTGTAGGACATGACATTCTCTGTTCTCTGTTTGCAAAACATTTTTTCTTTTCTTTTTTTTTTCTTTTTTGCTAAAATTACAAAACCTATACATACATGTGCAGAACTAAGTCGTCACATCTCTTGTCAGTGTCACTGACCAGTGTCATATTCCAGACCTGTATGCGCTCAATCTCGCGTGGCTCCATGGTCACGTAACTAGTTAGCTTGGTGGAGTTGACAATGTTGCTTTCAGTTGAGCGGGCATGCTGCACCCACACATCTAAGTTCCTCAGTGTCTAAGTTCTATTGATGTCTGAGTTTTATTAATTAATGTCGCGTGGCTGCATGGTCACATAACTAGTTAGCATGGTGGAGTTAACAAATAGGCTAAAAAAAAAAATAGGATGTAGACTGAGCCTGTCTGTTTGGAAAAACTTCTTGCAATGCTGGTCCGTTCATATGAGTGCACATGCAGCACCACACACACACCTAAGGGCCTTAGAGACCTGTTAGCGCTCAATCTTGGTAAATGCGGCATTTGGTATGTCACTGTAAAGCAGGCATAACTCTAACGCTACCTGATTGACATGTACATAGGCCGGATGTTTTAAAGCACTTTATTCCACCAATTTAGGAATGTAATGTGATTTCTGCCCTTTAAAGATTAAAACCCGACTCTGTGTCAACTCCGTAATTTTTGGTGCAATATGAAAAAAGGACACGGCACTCTGTGGCTGAATGCAGCAACAAGCTGTATTGGAGCTTGCTGCTCCAATACAGCTTGTTGCTGCATTCAGCCACAGAGTGCCGTGTCCTTTTTTCATATTGCTACATGTACTACAGGTGCGGTGTGCCTGAGGACACTGTGCACCGGCTGGCCGGAATTATTACCAGTTATTTCCCAAGGTTTGAAGTCCTTGTTGCTTTTTGTAATTTTTGGTGGGAGTTTTGGCATGGGTCCCCCTCTGACTTGCACCGTCCAGGTGATTGACCCCTTGAAACAACTTTTCCACCACTTTTGTGGTCAGAAAGAGTCCCTGTAGGTTTTAAAATTCACCTGCCTATTGAAGTCTGTGGCAGTTCGCCCAGTTCGCACAAACTCCAAATTTTGCGGAAGTTCGAGTTCGGTGTCTGCGAACACAAAATCTGATGTTCGCGACATCTCTGATCACTGCCACTCTTATAGTTTTGAAGCTATGCTCCCCATACTTGGACCACATATTGTTGGTGTCACTCTGAATAAAAATATATATTTTTGGTGGGCACCCCAAAGGGGGCGGAGATACCAACAGCCAATGAAAATGTAGCAATTTTCTATACGCTACTCCTCCCAGTGTTTTAGGAATATAAACATGAACAGGAAGTTTAGGATCATCATAAGTATAATGATAAATTACAAACTAATCATAATTATTGACCATTCAGCTTTTCTCAGTCCAAACTGGGATAAGAACAATGTTGACCAGGCTATTTCAAGGGGTTCTGTGGGGGTTTGCTATGGATAAAAACTACCACTTACCTCGGGCTTCTATCAGCCCCCTGTAGCAGAAATGTCCCACGCTTTCCTCCTCCGATCTGTCGTTCCCCGCCGCCGGTCCGGGCCTAGCACAGCATGCCGTCCAACTGTGGCTGCGCAGCCGTGCTTGCTCCCGCCTACTTCATCAGAAGCGCATGCGCAATACAAGAAAACTTCATGCTGCGCATGCGCAGTAAGCTTCTGATGACGCGAACGGCAGCGTGCATTATTTAGTCTGCGAAACAGACGAATAATGGCCGGTGCCAGCGGCGGGGATTGGCAGATCGGAGGAGGACGGCTTGGGACATTACTGTTACAGGGGGCTGATAGAAGCCCCAGGTAAGTGGCAGTTTTTATCTTTAGCAAACCCCCACAGAAACCATTTAATAGAGCTGTGGTCCACTGCAGCATCCAATAAGTGGTGGGGGTGAGCAGGGAACATAAAATAAAAACACTTAATCCCACTAGCAGCACATTACTAAACCATTTCTGAGAGCTTGTGATTCGAAAAGCTCTTGCTAATGTAATGCTATGGGTGTAATCCCCCTCGAGCTATGTGCTTTTATAAAAATCACAAATAGCATTCTATTAGCAAGAACTCATCAAAAAATCACTAGTGCTTAGAATAGGCTGCTTTTGGGTTTGAACCCTAACACACATTTTATATATATATATATATATATGTGTGTGTATATATATGTATGTATATATATATATATATATATATATATGTGTATGTATATATATATATATATATATATATATATATATATATATATATATATATATATATATTATATATTATTATTATAATTATTCTTAACTAGTGGGTGTCATTTCTGAAAAAAAAACACTTGATGTTGGCTTTGGGTCTGACTGTCTGTATGTGGCTCCACCCACTTTGCCAAATGTTAATGTTATGTTAGCAAAACATAAAAAGCCATTACCTGAAGAAGCAAAACATGAATCAAAGCAGTACATACTGAAAAAAATACTGCTTGCTGCTAATCATTTTTTTTACTTTATACTCATTTTTGATTAAGAGTATAAAACTTTTATCTCATTGAAATGCAATCTTTATGGATTTATTTTTAAGTATGTAATGCTTGGAATCATTTTTTGTTTCTTCAGGTAATGGCTTTTTATGTTTTGCTAACATAAAGGCGAGATTTTGCACATCTGTTACTGACAGTTTGCTATCATTCTGTATTATGAATAACCTACACAACTGAAAGTCAACCTTACGTTATGATACTTTATTGCCTGATCAAGGATACCAGGAAGTTGGCAAATTAATTTGTGTGATGCTTTCTTTTATCTGGTATCCAAGATTAACTTTATGGCCATGGTATTAAGATAAACGTATAGACTTATATATATTTGCATGTGGTTAGGAAAATGTAATTTAGGCAATGTTACAGTCAAATTTAAAATACATATGTACTCTTATGTTCACATAGGTACATTTTTTTCCAGAATAAATGTGGTGAATGGTCGAAAGGTTGATTTCCGATTCCACAGATTTTCTGATTTTCACAAATGCTAATTAGCCATTCTGCGCATTTTTGATTTCTGCTTTCCGATTTCTGAGTAGTCTTTTTATTTTGGTCATTTTTTTGTGTTCTCTGATTGACCAAATTCTTCAGAGTTGACTCCACATCCTCTGATTGGGCCAATGCTTTTGAATTCTGTGATTGGCCTAAAATTACCTAGTTGCGATAATGTGGTATTTCCGGAAATGCTGAGTTGCGATTGGAAATGCTGCAGAATCCAAATGAACATCCCTAAATAGATGCACTGTACGTTATTACTCCCTATGTAGCTCTCACTTACAGAAGGTATTACAATGTGATAGCTCTGTACATGATATTGAAAAAAATCTTGGACTAGTGCATTCCTCATGGAGGATTCTCAAGCTTTCCTTTGTTTTCAAAAGCCCTCTCTGAAAGGCCGTGGCACAGTCCAACTTTAAAAATAGTGATATTTGAATTGGGAGACCAATTAGCCTCTTTGTATAAGTCTTTGCCAGAAGGTGCTTTTGAACAGCTTAAAGGAAATCCCACATGAGGAGACAAACTAGTCAAAAACCTGTCAGTAAGAGGTTAAAAGCCATCAGATTATTAATATCTACTGTAGATACAGATATGTAGGAGATAAGTAATTTACATTGCAATTTACTCTGAGACAAATATACACCTGATATGTACATGTACACATGTATTTTACATTTTACACATCATAAGACAATGATTTTACATTTTTGTTATACTTTAATATATTTTTCACCCACAGAAAAATGTATTGCTCAAGTTCAAGTAAATTGTAACTGGTGTGTTTCATAGAATGAAATTATTTAAATAATATTATAAAAATCCTATATGATCAGTTTGATAAGGTAAAAAACAAACATTTTAGTTCACCATTAAAGCCAGGTCAGATGAGAAATCATTTCTACCTCTACAGTTTAGAACGGGTTGGTATTTCCTCCTCTAACCAGAAACACAGAGTTTTACTGGTCAGAGTTTGCTATGAAGTAATGTTGCTTGAATACTACCCAGTTTGGTTACTGAACATTTTGACTGAATTAGTCTAACTAATCAACATGCTGCAGGTGAAGCAAATAAAAGTGGTGGTGGAGCTTCAGTAAAATGGGAACTGCATAGACTGCAATCTTAATTGTGGCTATATTGGTGCTAGTAGGTAAATTTAGCCCCGGCGGCACCTAATAAATATCGGTATTAGGCGATGCAGATGTTGACAAACAGTGAGTTTAGCAGTGAAGACAGCTGATGTTGGTGGCTATACAGCGGGGGTGGTGGCACTGGTTAGGGTTAGGAATGGATAAGGGATGGTTCAAGTGAGAGAGGATTAGGTTTAATGATAGTAATAAATCGGTGAAAATCACTGATATTCTACTACTGTATTACCTAATTGCTCATTCGTACAATATTGTTACAATATTCAAAAAAAGGTGGTCCGCAACCAAGGTTCTCCACAAACAGTAATGTCTTTATTTGGGACTTATCCCTACAGCCAAAACAGGTACAAAAGCTGTCATGTTTCGGGCATGCGGCCCTTAATCATAGCTTACAAACACATAGCTCTTGCCTCTCAATTTAAAATGCTCGGAAAGGTGACACACCCTAGTGTGGCAGAGGCCCAACCCCTCCTAGGAGGAGCCAAACACATAAAGGTAGCCACACTTAAGGTAGTCACCGTCGTTTTATAAATGAACAACATTTAAAAGAGATAAAAATTCCGAAATATATAAAACCAAGAAGAAAATAAGGAACAATCAAAAAGAAATAGGAGTACATGATGTCATACGAAATAATTTAGTTCGTTTTGTTATAGCAAATATCCCATAAACCCATTACTAACAGACATAGCCACCTATAACATATAAGCATAACAGGGGTGTGAGTCAGATTTGGTAGATGGCTCAGTTCGTAACCAAAGCTAGATCCCATCTCGCATTAAGTCTTTATTAGGTCCTTACTTTTACGAAAACACTTCGGTTCCAATGGGGAAGCGAATCAGCCTGACAGTCAGGAGAGTACAGATATACCTGATATTGAGAATTTACAGGATACCTGTGCCAAATGGACGCTCGATTTTTTGGCGTCCAATAGTGGGGGTCTAGTCTCGACAGAAGATGTGCAGCCAGTTACAATCAGAAATCCTGATTTTTATCCCCTGACAGCTAGAACCACCCCAGTTGAAGTTTTTCAAGATTTAGTGGAACAGGAATTGACCAGACTCTCTGGTACCCCCCGTATACAACATAAAACCAATCTCACAAAGGCCGAATACATGGCCATTAGGAGTTTGGAGGACAACAAGGACATTATTATCCGGAACGCCGACAAGGGGGGAGCGGTGGTTGTCCTTGACAGATCGGTTTATAGGGAGGAGGCTCTGAGGCAGGTGGAGGACGCAACCACTTACACCCGATTGCCGGGAAACCCCACACAGGAATATCATAAACAATTATTGAATCTTATTAGTTATGGGGAGAGTTTGGGAGTGCTGGAGCACAGCTTAGCGAATTATTTGAAAGTGTCACATCCTACTATACCTGTGTTCCACCATCTTCCCAAAATACACAAGCCAGGCGCTCCTCCGGAAGGTAGACCCATTGTAGCTGGCATTGGGTCTCTCGGGGAGCGCCTGAGTGATTGGGTTGATTCCATGCTTCAACCTTTGGTTCGACGATTACCAGGGTATCTCAAAGATACTAAACACTTGTTGGCAAGTTTAGAGGGAGTTGGATGGGGAGACAATTATAGCTGGCTTACTATTGATGTGAAAGCCCTATATTCGTGTATACCCCACCACCTGGCTTTGACAGCCCTCCAATACCATCTAGAAAGATATTCACAATACTCCGTGGATCTTCGGGTATTTATCTGCGCTGCTGTGGATTATCTCCTTACCCGCAATTATTTTATGTTCGATGGCGCCTTCTACCTCCAGAGGTGTGGGGCATCGATGGGTGCCAAATTCTCACCATCCCTGGCCAACCTTTACATGGGGTGGTGGGAGGAATTCCACATCTTTGGGGGTGGGGGGCGCCTACGGGACTGCATTGCGTGGTACAGTAGATTTATTGACGCCATTTTGGTTGTCTGGAGGGGGGATCCGATTTTGGTCGACACTTTCATGACTTCCCTTAACGATAACCAATGCAATTTACGGTTCACACATACATGGCATCAATCTTCCATAGACTATTTGGATTTGACTGTGACGGGCTGCTTACAATCCAACACTGTATTAACTAAGACATATAGGAAACAATGTGCTGGGAATTCGACATTGCGAGCGAATAGTTGCCATCCAGCGCACACCATCCGAGCAATTCCGGTGGGAGAGTTCATCCGGGCACGCCGGAATTGCTCGGATGACTCCACCTTACAACAGGAGTTTTCTTTAATTGAAAAGCGTTTGAGTGAGAGGGGGTACCCTAGATGGACAATTGAGAGGGGCAAGCAACGGGCACTTTCGGTCCAGAGGAGCCGACTGGTACGGGGGTCTGCCTCTGAAGCTAGTGCTATAAAGAGGCCTGTTTTTGTCACTACGTATAGCTCCGAGCTTCGAGAAGTTCAGAGTATTATTAGTAAATACTTACCTATTTTGGAGGCAGATGACGATTTGCAGCCTTTTCTACGGGAAGGTGTTAAATTCGCCAGTAGGCGAGCACCAACACTTGGAAGCACTTTGTCTCCGAGCCTATTTTGCTCCACAGACAGACCCCCCACTTGGCTCACTACCAAGGGATCCTATAGGTGTGGTATCCCCTCATGCCATTACTGTGTAGTGCACCACAGAACACGGGTAGTTGAGTCTCTATCTAATGGGTATAGATGTGCATTAAAACATTACATTATTGCAATACCAGCAATGTCATCTATATGGTTACATGCACTTTATGTTCATTACAGTACGTGGGATGCACCACCAGACCCCTAAAGGCTAGAATTTCCGAACATTATTTGGGGGCGTCCTGGTCCACCAGGAATATCTCAAATGTTGCCAAACACTTTAGAAACTCACATGGTAGTGATATGTCTGGTTTCTCCTTCCAGGGCATAGAGAGGGTATTTTTGCCAAAAAGAGGAGGGGACCTACTGGCAGCAATCCGCAGAAGGGAGGCCTTATGGATATTTCGTCTGGGGACTAGAGCCCCGAAAGGACTTAATGCGAGATGGGATCTAGCTTTGGTTACGAACTGAGCCATCTACCAAATCTGACTCACACCCCTGTTATGCTTATATGTTATAGGTGGCTATGTCTGTTAGTAATGGGTTTATGGGATATTTGCTATAACAAAACGAACTAAATTATTTCGTATGACATCATGTACTCCTATTTCTTTTTGATTGTTCCTTATTTTCTTCTTGGTTTTATATATTTCGGAATTTTTATCTCTTTTAAATGTTGTTCATTTATAAAGCGACGGTGACTACCTTAAGTGTGGCTACCTTTATGTGTTTGGCTCCTCCTAGGAGGGGTTGGGCCTCTGCCACACTAGGGTGTGTCACCTTTCCGAGTATTTTAAATTGAGAGGCAAGAGCTATGTGTTTGTAAGCTATGATTAAGGGCCGCATGCCCGAAACATGTCAGCTTTTGTACCTGTTTTGGCTGTAGGGATAAGTCCCAAATAAAGACATTACTGTTTGTGGAGAACCTTGGTTGCGGACCACCTTTTTTTGAATATTGTTCCAGTGTATAGGCCCGGCTGCCTATGGTCCTGCACCCTCCACCACAGTGCAGCTGAGCGGTGACTATCTCTTTCCTTTCTACAATATTGTTAATTTTACCTATATTCTACTAGTGGCTTTCCCAAGCAACCAAATTACCGTGGCACCCTTTTTAGATGCACACTACTGCAGGCCCCCAAATCTGATTACCATTGAAGTCAATGGTGACAGTATCGAGGTACACTATAAGGTAGTGCAATAATCTGCCTTGTCCAACTGTGCTATTTTAGTGCCAATATAACCTGTTGGTAGATCTTTAGAGAATGACAAAGCCGTTGACTGCCCAACTTACTGCCAGCAATGCCACAGGCAATAAGAGGCTTTGCTTACTTCTGAAGGTCTATGCCTATGGTCAGGGTTCCATGCTGCCTACCTTAAAAAATAGCTAAAAAGGGTATTTAACCACTTCCGGATACCGGGTGGTTTTGCTGATCGGTGCTGCGTGGGCTCTCCAGCCCGCAGCACCGATCAGCTAGCAGCCAGGCCGATCAGACTTCCCCCCTTTTTTCCCCACTAGGGGGATGTCCTGCTGGGGGGGTCTGATCGCCGCCGGCTGCTTGCGCTTGCGGGGGGGGCTCTCTTCAAAGCCCCCCTCCGCAGCGCTTCCTGGCCGCCTTCCCCTTCCCTCCCTCTACCTCCCCCTGTGAGCGGCGCAGGACGGAATTCCGTCCTGCGCCGGATAGGATAGGCTTCAGCCTATCAGGTGCCGGCGGTCCCCGGCCAATCAGAGGCCGGGGATCGCCGATCTCCGCCACGGCGCTGCTGCGCAGCAGCGCCGTATACATGTAAACACCGGGGAAGATCTTCCCCGTGTGTTTACATTTACCCTGCAAGCCACGATCGGAGGCTCGCAGGGTGTTCACGAAGACACCCTCCGTGAACTGACATGGAACGGCCGCTCATACGAGCGGCCGTTTCCATGCAATCCACTTCAGGATTCAGGGGCGTAGTTAAGCGTACGCCGAATCCTGAAGTGGTTAAATGTAGACAAGGGTAAACAACTACCATATCGATTTCCGAACTTTAACCAGGCTTGATCGAATTCAGCTAAATGGGAAGGTGAAGGGTGTTATTAGGATACATGGGGGTGTAGTGGAACTCTTTTCCTGGTATTATTTTTAGAACTAGCTGATTGCCCGGCATTGCTCGGGTGCGTATTTGGCTAGTGTCGGCTCCACCCACTTTTTCTAACCCTAACACACAATTACTCAATGACCAAGTTTGTGAGCTTTGTTGTCTATGGCATCAATAATTTGCATTGAAATGAAAAAATCTGATGGGCTGTTTGTGGCTCCACCCCTTTTATGAATTTGAACCCCAGTCACCCAATTACCATCTTTACCAGGTTTGAGGCTTGTGCTATTAACAGTGCAAGAATGGTAGCAATTAAATATTCCCTTGAAAAGCAATAGGTATTATTACTATTATTATTTATTGTGTTTATAAAGTACCAACATATTACGCAGCGGTGGACATTAATTTAGATTACAGACAATATTTAGGGGTGACATACAGCAATATGACAATACAGGAATACAAGAAATCAGATCACACAGCACAGTATGGTGCAAATTTGGACAGAGGCGCCAGGCAGGTTAAAATGATCTAAAAACAACTAAAAAGGAGGAGTACAGGTGGACTTACCTCCTGAAATGATGGACAATCGAGATTGTTCAAATCGCAAATAACAATTTATTTTGGCACTCCGTAACGCGTTTCGCAGGTATAACCCGCTTCATCAGGCAAGGAGTGCAAGCTCAAAAAAGGTCCAATAGTGGCAATGCGCCTCTGTTATTTGTGATTTGAACAATCTCGATTGTCCATCATTTCAGGAGGTAAGTCCACCTGTACTCCTCCTTTTTAGTTGTTTTTAGATCATTTTAACCTGCCTGGCGCTTCTGTCCAAATTTGCACAGTATATAGTCCACCTTGGGTGGAGGGGACTGTCCCCTTCTTTCTATCTACAGAGAGCGACTTCTTAAACCTGAGTGGGGTCAGGTTCTAATGCTCCCCACCTGAATTTAAGTGGTTGCCTGTGTGGTAACCTGTGTTTGTGAGTATATCCACATCTGTTAATTATTTCGCCAACTATTGTTAGACTTACTGCACTATATTGGGCTCTCGGTTTTTCTTTTTGTTTCAAGTACACAGCACAGTATGAGTACCAGGTAATGCTTAGTCAGTCACTGGATGGGAGCATGGAGATTAGGCAAGTTAGGTTCACTCAAATGCATAGCATGGGTTTACAGTAATGGAGGTGCATGATCAGGTAGGACACAAAAGGAGGAGGACCTTGCCCAAAGGCTTACAATCTACAGGGAGAGGTAGGGACACGAGAGGTAGGGGACCAGAGTTCAGCTGTGGGTTTAGAGCACTTGTGAGGGGTGGTAGGCCAGAGTGAAAAGGTGAGTTTTGAGGGCCTTCTTGAAGGTGTTGAAGGAGGGGGCTGCCCTAATGGGTGGAGGTAGGGAGTTCCATAGTGTTGGAGCGGCTCTTGAGAAGTCCTGGAGGCGTGCATGGGACTGGGTAATGCGGGGGGCGGTCAGGCGAAGTTCATTGGAGGAGCGGAGTGAGCGGCTTGGTGTGTATCTCTGAGTAAGATCAGAAATGTAGGTTGGACAGGTTTTGTGGACGGATTTGTAGGTCAGACACAATATCTTGAATCTGATTCTGGACTGGATAGGAAGCCAGTGGAGGGATTTACGGAGAGGAGCCGCCCTGGTGGAGCGATGGGAGGAGTGGATAATTCTGGCTGCCGCATTCATGATGGACTGCAGTGGGGCTATTTGGGTCATAGGGAGACCAGACAGAAGGGCATTGCAGTAGTCGAGGTGGGAAATTATGAGGGCATGGATGAGGATTTTGGTGGTGGCAGAGGTCAGGAATGGGCGAATCTTACAGATGTTACGGAGGTGTAAGTTGCAGGACTATGTGAGGTTTTGGATGTGGGGAGTGAAGGAGAGTGTGGAGTCCAGGGTGACACCCAGAAAGCGGGCTTGAGAGGTAGGGCGAATGGTAGTGTAGTTAACAGTGACATGCACATCTGGGATTAGGTGAAGCTTTATTCACTTTTGTAGACTCCACCCACTTTTCTGAATATTAATCCCATTCACTGAGTGACCAACTGTGCAAAGTTTAATAACCCTCCCATTAATAGTGTAAGAATGGCTGCAGTTTACATTTTCCCAGTGAAATTTTTATTTGTCTCCACCCACTGATGACCTGGCATTGCCCGGGTATGTATTTGACTGGTGTTGGTTCCGCCCACTTTTTCTAACCCTAACTCACAAACACTCAATGACCAAGTTTGTTAGCTTTGGGGTCTTTAGCATCAATAATTTGTATATTCCCATCGAAATTAAACAAATCAGATTGGCTGTTTGTGGCTGTGCCCCTCTCCAGCATTTGAACCCCAGTCACTCAAAGACCAACTGTAGCAGGTTTGAGGCATCTGCTATTAACAAGTGTAAAAATGGCAGCAATTTAAATATTCCCCTTGAAAATCAACAGGTGAATTTTTATTGGCTATTATAGGCTCCACCCACTTCCCTGAATATTAATCTCAGTCACCCAGTGACCATCTGGGCAAAGTTTGGAAACCCTGCCATAAACAGTGTAAGAAGGACTGCAGTCTACATTTTCCCAGTGAAATTTGTTTTTGGCTCCGCCCACTTTTTGTAACCTGGACACACAGTCACTCAATGACCAAGTTTGTGAGCTTTGGGGTCCTTGGCATCAATAATTTGTATTTTCCCCAAAAAATTAAACTGTTTGTGGCTCTGTCCCCTTTTCAGAATTTAAACCCCAATGACTAACTGTACCAGGTTTGAGGCTTGTGCCATTAACAGTGCAAGAATGGCAGCAATTGTAATATTCCCCTTGAAAATCAACAGGTGATCTTGATTGGCTTTTTTAGGCTCCACCCACTTTTCTGAATATTAATCCCAGTCACCCAGTAACCAGCTATGAAAAGTTTGAGAACCCTGGCATTAACAGTGAAGAAGGGCTGCAGTTTACAATTTCCCAGAAAAATCTGTTTTTGACTCCACCCACTTTTTTAATCTTGACACACAGTCACTCAATGACCAAGTTTGTGAGCTTTTGGGTTCCTGGCATCAAAATTGTGTGAATGGAAGCAGTTTATCCAGAAAAGCAAATCTGATTGGCTGTTTGTGGCTCCGCCCCTTTAGTGAATTTTAACCACAGTCACTTGATGACCGACTGTAGCAGGTTTGAGGCCTCTGCCATTAACAATGTAAGAATGATAGCAGTTTCAATATTCCCCTTGAAAATCAATAGGTGAATTTTGATTGGCTCTTGTAGGCTCCACCTACTTTTCCAAATATTAATCCTAGTCCCCCAGTGACCAACTGTGTCAAGTTTGAGAACCCTGCCATTAACAGTGTAAGAATAGCTGCAATTTATATTCTCCCATGTAAAAAGTTAGTTGTTTTTGGCTCTGCCCACTATTTCTAACCTTGACATACAGTCACTCAATGACCAAGTTTATGAGCTGTGGGGTCTTTGGCATCAATAAGTTGCATTTTCCCATTGAAATTAAACAAATCTGATTGGCTGTATTTGGTCTGCTCTCTTTTCAGAATTTAAACCCCAGTCTCCCAGTGACTGACTGTACCAGATTTGAGGCCTCTGCCATTAAGAGTGTATGAATGGCAGCAATGTAAATATTCCCCTTGAAAATCAAAAGGTGATTGGCTGCTGTAGGCTCCACCCACTTTCCTTAATATTAGTCCCAGTCACCCAGTGGCCAACTGTGTCAAGTTTGAGAACCCTCCCAATAACAGAATGGCTGAAATGAATCTAAAAAATCTGATTGGCTGTTTTTGGCTCCACCCCCTTTAGTAAATTTGGACCCCAGTCACCCAATAACTGACTGTATCAGGTTTGAGGCCTCTGCCATTAACAGTGTAAGAATGGTAGCAATGTAAATATTCCCCTCGAAAATCAATAGGTGAATTTTGATTGGCTGTTTTAGGCTCCAACCACATTTCTGAATATTAATCCCAGTCACCCAGTGGCCAATTGTGTCAAGTTTGGGAACCCTGCCATGTAAAAAATTAAGTTGTTGGCGCCACACACTTTTTCTAACCTTGACATACAGTCACTCAATTATCAAGTTTATCAGCTTTGGGGTCCTTGGGATCAATACTTTGTATATTCCCATTGAAAAATAAACAAATCTGATTGGCTGTTTGTGGCTCCGCTCCCTCTCTGAATTTGAACCCTAATCACCCAGTGACCAACTGTACCAGGTTTGAGGCATCTGCTATTAACAGTATAAGAATGGTAGCAGCTTAAATATTTCCTTTGAAAATCGAAACGTGAATTTTTATTAGCTGTTGTAGGCTCCACCTACCTTCCAAATCTTAATCTCATTCACCCAGTGACCAACTGTACAAAGTTTGAGAACCCTGCCATTAACGGTGTAAGAATGGCTACAGTTTACATTTTCCCAGTAAAGTTAGTTTTTGGCTCAGCCCACTTTTTGTAACCTGGACACACAGTCACTCAATGACCAAGTTTGTGAGCTTTCAGGTTCCTGACATCAAAAATGTGTGAATGGAAGCAGTTTATCCACCAAGGAAATCTGATTGGCTGTTTGTGGCCCCGCCCCTTTAGTGAATTTGGACCCCAGTCACCCAAAGACGGATTGTAGCAAGTTTGAAGCCTCTGCCATTAACAGTGTAAGAATGGCAGCAGTTTAAATATTCCCCTTAAAAATCAATAGGTGAATTTTGATTGGCTGTTGTAGGCTCCTCCCACTTTTCTGAATCTTAATCTAAGTCACCCAGTGACCAAGTGTGCCAAGTTTGAGAACCCTGCGATTAACAGTCTAAGAATGGCTGCAGTTTACATTTTCCCATTTAAAATGAATGGCTGAAATTTGATTGGCTGTTTTATGCTCCACCCACGTTTCCTGCATTTGTAACCTCGGTCACCAAGTGACCAACTGTGCCAAGTGTGGGGACTCTGGCTTGATTACTGTGAGAATGGCAGCCTTTTACATTTTTTCCATTGACATGAATGGTTGAAATATTATTTGCTGTTTGTAGCTCCGCCCAGGTGTGCAGGAAGGGGGGCACGAGACCCCCAGAACATATCATCCCAGGTAGTAAGGGATCTGTATACCAAGTTTCGTTCAAAGCAGTCAAGGCGTTTTCGAGTGATCGCGGCACATACACACATACACACACACATGCATACATCAGATTTTATATACTGTATATATAGATTACTTAACTGAAGAATACACCACTAAATGACATGACTGGTATTGCATTAACAGGATGCTTAAAAACATTGCCCCCCTCTACTACCATTCGCAATCGCGGGCCCCCCGACTGCGCTTACCGTCAAAACCCGCAGAGCTGCGACTGGGGAAAGGGAAGCAGCCTTCCCTGAACCAAAGTGCCTGTAAGCAAAGATCATGGCTTCAATGACCTTGACCGCACCTTGTCTGACAGAAAGACTATAGTGTGAGGACATGTAGTGGTCAAAAAGAACTCATACAAAATAAAAAATAAACATTTTACTTAATAAATCAAATAAAAATAAATTAATACCTCTTCCCAGCCTCCCTGAACCCCCCCTCCCCCCACATAGTTACAAGAATAAAAACACTTGTAAAAAAAATGAAAGCATTTAAAAAATATACATAAAAATAGTTACATTAGGGAATTACACACACATATATATATATATATATATATATATATATATATATATATGCTTACATCTGAAAATGGCGCCTGAGAATAATGGCACACGGTGTTGCCGCTAATCCATTTGCCGCTTATCGCTATTTAACGTTAAAGCCTTATTGTTATTTAGCGTTAAAGCCTTATTGTTATTTAGTGTTAACACCCAGAACCCTCTCTGTACCTACCCCTAACCCATAAACCCCCCCTGGTGGTGCCTAACCCTAACCACCCCCTGGTGGTGCCTAACCCTAACCACCCATCTTGGTGGTGCCTAACCCTAACCACCCCCCTGGTGGTGTATATTGTACTGTAACTAGTGTTGGGCGAACAGTGTTCGCCACTGTTCGGGTTCTGCAGAACATCACCCTGTTCGGGTGATGTTCGCGTTCGGCCGAACACCTGATGGTGTTCGGCCTTTTAAGTTTGGGTTCGCCCCGAACTTCTAATGGCCGCCGAACAGGGCCGAACAGGGCCCTGTTCGGCCGAATACTGCCCCCCTATGGGGTCGCAGGCATAAGGGGGGAGCATGCCCCGATCGCGGGGGGGGGGGGTCGGAAATTCCCCCCACCCCCTCCGCTAGCGCTCCCCCCTCTGCCCGCTTCCCCATTCAAAAGTTTAAGCAAAGTACCTGTAGTGGATGGCCTGGCAGTGGGCGGCACTGTGGAGTGAGGAGGAGGAGTCCGGAGAGTGACGAGTTGAGGGAGGCCGGGCAGCGGGCGTGAGGTCAGAGAAAGGGCGGAAGTACCACAAGGGTACTTCCGCTGAACCGCCCGCTGCCCGGCCTCCCTCAACTCGTCACTCTCCGGACTCCTCCTCCTCACTCCACAGTGCCGCCCACTGCCAGGCCATCCACTACAGGTACTTTGCTTAAACTTTTGAATGGGGAAGCGGGCAGAGGGGGGAGCGCTAGCGGAGGGGGTGGGGGGAATTTCCGACCCCCCCCCCCGCGATCGGGGCATGCTCCCCCCTTATGCCTGCGACCCCATATGGCCCCCAAAAGCTGGATGTTCGGAAAGTTCGGGGTTCGGCCCGAACATGCCGAACATCTCGGCCATGTTCGGCGAACTTTCCCGAACCCGAACATCCAGGTGTTCGCCCATCACTAACTGTAACTATAACTAACCCTACTCTCACACAGAACCCTCCCTTTACCTATCCCTAACCCTAAGACCCCCCTGGTGGTGCCTAACCCTAAGACCCCCCTGGTGGTGCCTAACCCTAAGACCCTCCCCTGGTGGTGTCTAACCCTAACCACCCACCCCTGATGGTGCCTAACCCTAAGCCCCCCCCCCCCCCCCCGTGGTGCCTAACCTTGACAGTATTACATTAAATCCATTCACCGTTCTGCAGTTAAATAACATCTGCAGTTTGGCTTATGTAGGGGGCTATTGATAAATAACGTTAGTGTGTGCCACTATTGATAAATAACGTTAGTGTGTGCCGTTTTTCTTCTTTTCTCCCTGTGCGCCATTATTATGCAGTACTAACGATAAATAGCGATAAGCGTATCTTTTTAATGCGGCGGCATTTTTATGCATAGGCGCTGTGCGCCATTATTCACTGATCCGACATATATATATATATTATATATATATATATATATATATATATATATATATATATATATACAACCCGTGCCTGTGCTGGAATTCCTCTGACGTTGACTACTTTTCATTGGTTGGAGGTTTACCTCCCTGCACTTATGCTTATCACGTCTGCTGTTATCTATTATAGCAGCTGTAAATTCCATCTCTTAATGAATCCAAGTTCACTTATTCTACAGGTTGTGTTTTACACTCTGGGTGACTATGGAGACTTCCTCATCTTGACTTTCATGTAAAGACTGATATGTTATGCAGAGGACTTAACTAATCAGGTAAGCCTTCTATTAATAATAATAATTCCTTTTTTTGTATAGCACCTTTCTCCTGTCGGACTCAAAGCGCTTGCGAGGCAGCCACAAAAGCGCACTCAGTAGGCATTTGGGCAGTGTTAGGGAGTCTTGCCCAATGAACTCCTTACTGAATAGGTGTTGGCTTACTGAGTAGGAAGAGCCAGGATTTGAACCCAGGACCCCTACATCAGAGGCAGAGCCCTTAACCATTACACCATCCAGCCACTTCCCATTTCACCATTTAATTACAGTGCAGAAAGTAATGCTGTTGACTTTTTGTAGCCTTCACTTTACATTCACAATTACTGAACTATTTCCATGTTTCAATCATTTTAAATTGTATTTCAATTAATATTTATATTTGTGGATTCTGGAAGGAAATGGTGAATTCTGATGTGAGCATAGGCAGAGAACACAGAAAAAGCATGCATAGATGCAACACTGATTACGTTCCTACAAGGAAAAGACCAGCCAAGGGGGAGCAGCAGTGTGGATCAATGTCTATAGTCAAATGTTAGAAAGTGTACCAGCAGATTAACTATTTGAGGGCCACTCAACAGCGGTCTTTTATGCTGGGCATACACGGTGCGTTTATGCGCCGGAATCGAGCCGCTGGCTCAATGCTGGCGCGTCCCCGCACGTCCGCGTGGGCGCGTGGATCGATTCTTATCTGCCGCTCGTTTTCTTCCATTGTCCACCCACGGGGATAAAGCGCAGAATCGATCCGGCGCTGTGTTCGGACACGTCGGAAATTATCAATCGAGCCAGCGGCTCGATTGATAAGAAGAAAATCGCTGTGTATGCCCAGCATTATGCTGGGCATACACGCGTCGACCCAGCGGCTTGATTAGCCACCAGATCGACTCCCGCCGCATCCCCGCGGCCGCTCGGATCGATTCCCATTTGTCTCCGTGGGCGTTTCCTTATTTTCCGCTCCATTCCCCGCTATTGTCCGCCCACTGGGATCGAGCAGGAATTGATCTGCCGTGTGATCGAACCTGTTGGAAATGATCAATCGAGCCATCAGCGGTTGATTGATAAGGGCGCATCGACCCGTGTATGCCTAGCAGACATGCTCTATAGCCCCTCACACACTCAACAGCGATCTTTAAAGCCACATCTACACGCGTAGATGCAGCGGCGATGTTCCTTATCAATTGATAAGATCCGACAGGACTGATCTCCCCACCGCCGATACCCTGCTCGCTCCCCGCAAGGGGACAGTGGCAGGGAATCGAGCGGAAGATAAGCGGCGCCAGCGGGGACAAGCGGGGAATCGAATCCGGCGCACGCGCGGCGAGCGGGGACACGGCGGGTACGTGCGGGGACGTGGAAGAGGCGATCCAACGGCTAATCGAGCCGCCGGATCGCCTCCTTATCTACACGTGTAGATGAGGCTTTAGGCTCTCAAAACTTTTCTTGTGAAACACCTAAAAAATCTCTTGCTATTGTTCAAGCAGCTGATAAGACTGATAAGAAGTAATTTCAACATTTGGATTGACTTCTTATCAGTCTGCTTGAACAATAGCAAGAGATTTTTTTTAGGTGTTTCACAAGAAAAGTTGTGAGAGCCTAAAAGAACGCTGTTAAGTGTGTGAGGGGCTTTAGGGCGTGTCTTGCTTATGTATTTGACAGTAGAATAGACAACTTATAATAAGCTTAAAAAACAGAGGCAGAGACATATTGTTACCAGGTAAGCTGTGCTCTTTGTTGAACTTCTTGGGGACTTTGGGTGTAGGAAGGTAAATTATTGATTGTTTTCAAAAAGATCCATAGAGCTAGGCTCGTATTCTACATTTTTTTTATGCTTTCTTTGAACTTTATATAATTACCATTGCTTTTCTATAGTGGTCTACTTTTACCATACTTCACACATTATGCTCTCCTTTATTCATAGTTAAGGCTGTTTTACTATAGAGATGGCCCGAATGGTTCGCCTGGCGGGTAGTTCGCGCAAATTTCAGCTATTCGCATCCGCAGTGGGGGCGCGTTGAACCCACTCCCTATACCTCATCATTGGGCTAAACTTTGACCCTCTACATCACAGTCAGCAGATACATGGCAACCAATCGGGCGGAACTCCCCCACGGAGACTCCCACCACCTTATAAAACGCAGCAGCGCCGGCCATGTTCTCAGTCTGGTGCTGCTGCTGTAGTGAGTGGAAGGGGGAGACATTGCTGCAGAGACAGGGACAGTGAGCTAGGCGCTTCTGTTTGTTGCTGAAAGCACCCCAAATCAAAAGCCCTTTGAGGGCTCATCTTGTTCTATTTTTTTTTGTGTGTGTGTGAGACACTGGTCTGCATAGTCATTGCTGGGCTGTGTAGTTCTACTGTACTCGTCTATCTATATCGTAAGCAAGCCAGCACACTGTCTATCATAAGCTGTGCGTAGCTTCCAACTGTATCTGTTATTGATATCTGTCTGTGTCGGTTACACTTACACTGACTCCATACAGGCCACACAGTAGTCATTGCTGAGCTGTGCAGTTCTACTATAGTCTTTTATCTATATTGCAAGCAAGCCAGCACACTGTATATCATAAGCTGTGTTTAGCTTCCAACTGTATTTGTGATTGAACGTACTATAGGAGAGCTCTGTGTGTGTGTTAATGTGCACAACCCTGTGATACACACACACAGCTGCTGTGTACATGACAGTGATTGTGTGCCTCTTTGTGATTACACACACTGTCTGCCACTATTGAATATTGTTAGTAGTACTGCATACCCCCAATATGGAAAAAATAAGAGGCAGAGGCAGGCCACCCGCAGGTTTGTTCAAGGTCATGCTGGCATATTTTGTGTGGCCCTTACGTACAGTATTCAGAAGGCTCGTTCACCTAACCCCCAAGATTGTCAGGACATAGTTGACTATTTAATACAGAACAGCAGAATTGATAAATATACCTACCTTGGTCTGGAAATCAACCAATAAGGAAGCCTTAAGTCAGCTATGGAGGCCCTAAAAGCCAAAGCATGCCGAACGTTCTATGCCATCAAGAAAGAACTATACAACTTCACACCACCAGTAAAGGTCTGGCTGAAACTATTTGACAGTGTCATCACCCCAATTTTACTGTATGAAAGTGAAGTAATGGGCCCCACCACCTACCCAGACTAATCAAAATGGGAATCCAGCCCAACAGAAATATTCCACCTGGAGTTCTGCAAACACCATGTCCATCGGAGTACCTCAAATAATGCCTGCCGAGCTGAGCTAGGTAGATTCCCATTACTGCTTGAGATACAGAAGAGAGTGTTGTCCTTCTGGGCCCACCTACAGAGCAGCAGCCCCGACTCACCCCACTACAAAGCCATGCTGCACAATGAGGACCAAGAAAAGCCATGTGCACTGAAAGTAGTGGTCAGCTCTATGCTCCCTCCAACCCCTGATCCACAGGTCATAACAAGAGTCCAGATAAAGCACACCACAGCCAAGAGCAAAGAGGACTAAGTGGAAAAATGGAGGACTGAAATAAAACAGTCACAAAAGCTAACCATATACCAGTCTCTACAAATAGAATATAAAATGGCCCCATACCTGGAAAAGCTCCCAAACTCTCAAGAGAGGAAAATCCTGAGTGTTTACAGATTGAGTGCTCACAACCTCGAAATAGAGTCTGGGAGACACAGACAGACATACAAACCCAAGGAGGAGAGACTATGCCAACACTGTGAGCAGAAAAACCCTTGAGGATGAAAGTCACTTCCTGCTGCACTGCCCTAAATATACTGCAACCAGGGACACTTACTTTAATACATTTTTGGAACTATTCCAAGACTTCCTTCCATTAGAAGATGAGAGAAAAACATATATCTTACAGTCCACAGTGACAATCGCTGCGCACTATGTCACAGCATGCCACAGACTGAGAGGAGCATAATGGAACTGTAAATCTAAAAATGTCCACAGACTGCTTAGCCATTGTCCCCCTACCCACCCCCTTCCATGTCCCCTTTTTTCCCTTGCTTTGGCAATACCTGTATGAATCTTGATCATGCCAATAAAGCTATCTTTGACTTTGATTTGAACACCTCATCTTCCTCAGCTTCTGCATTGAACCATGACATATTTTTCTCCTCTTGCTCTGATTCGAGCACCCCACAACTACTTAATAGAGATGGGCCGCACCTCCAATTTTTGGTTCGCGGAGGGGGTTCGCGAACTTCCGCAAAAGGATTGGTTCATGTAAACTTCCGCAAACCGCAATAGACTTCAATGGGGAGGCGAACTTTGAAAACTAGAAAAAATTATGCTGGCCAGAAAAGTGATGGAAAAGATGTTTCAAGGGGTTTAACACCAGGAGGGGGGCATGGCGGAGTGGGATACATGCCAAAAGTCCAGGGGAAAAATCTGGATTTGACGCAAAGCAGCGTTTTAAGGGCAGAAATCACATTGAACGCTAAATTGCAGGCCTAAAGTGCTTTAAAACATCTTGCATGTGTATACATCAATCAGGGAGTGTAATTAGTGTACTGCTTCACACTGACACACCAAACTCACTGTGCAACGCACCACCAACAGCTGATTGTGTAGCGACAGCCGTGCTGGACTGGTGCGCAACATGGCGAGATTGCTCTTTCTCAGTGATATCAGGTAATGTCTGACTGCCTTATCAACTTTCGATGGTTCTTTTTCTACCATTGTTAAAGCTTAGCTTGCATCTATTTTTTTTTAAATTTTCTACTTGCTGTTCAGTACCTGCAACGAGAATCTGTTATGGAGGGCAAGTCTGCCATTGTCACCACGGGTAATGGCCGGGGAATCAAGGTTCGATTCCGGTCCGAAGTGGGAGCCTGAGACCCATGCTGTACCTGCCCTGACCGTGCTTTGCAGACCAGGCATCTGTGGTCAGATGGACCCTTGACCCAGCGGAAGACAAACCAACTCAAAAGCATTTGCCAAGAATGTTTTATGGAGGGCAAGTCTGCCATTCATTCAACTGTGTGAAACTTTCGATGGTACTAGTTTCTCAGTATGATGGTGACTGACCACGGGTAATGGCCGGGAATCCGGTTTCTATTCCGTTCCGGAGTTGGAGGAGCCTAAGAAACGGCTACCACCACACATCCAGGCAAGGAAGGCAGCAGGCATGGCATGCCCGCCCTGAGGTAGTGGCCAAAAATAACAATACGGGAGGACTTTCGAGGCCCTGCTGTGTATGTGAAATAAATCAACAGCGCCAATCAGACATGACAGCGACACTCTCTGTGTCACACGCTGCAGCCCGCACTGTCATTAAAGAGATGACAGACATGCAACGTCGGTGGTGTTAGGGTTGCTAGGCAACACTGCAGGAAGCCGGTGGCCGCATTGGAGAGAGAACCCAGCTTCTTGCTGTTGGAGGAAGAACTGCGAAGGAACTCTGAAGATATCACACCTTATCAAAATTATAACACCTTATGGAAGGATATTACACCTTATCAAGATATCACACCTTATCAAAGTTAACACGCCTTATCAGAGTAGCATAGCGAGCGCTACAAATGCGCAGGGGCTCAAGGCAGGATGAGTGCCATTGCCAATTAGCAGGCATACATTTGTAGTGCTCGCTATACTACTCTGATAAGGCATGTTAACTTTGATAAGTTGTGATATCTTTTCATAAGGTGTGATAACTTTGAAAGGGGTGTGATAACTTTGATAAGGTGTGATATCTTTTCATTAGGTGTGATATCTTTGATAAGGTGTGATATTTGAGTTATCACAGTTTAGTGAATCAAGCCCATAGTGTGCAAGGATGAGACTAAGAACAGGCTTGATCTCTGGATGTGCAGGTAGCAACTAGCAAGTACTTGCAAAAACAAAGTTTTGGAGAGAAATTGGGGGGATGGGGGATTTAACAGTGCAGCTGCAGCATTTGTGTAACTGTGTGTCTGTGCATGTTTAGTGTAAGTCTCCCCCTGATCATACGTGTGTGCATGCTTTGTGTGAGTCTCTACCACTCATTTACATGTGTGTATGCATAAAGAAGGAATGCCGATAGACCAATATAGTGTAGTATGTACTGATATTTAATTTGAGTACTGAAAGGTAAGTATAGTAATACTCGCAAACCAGGGCTACCTCATAGGCAACCACTGTAAACACAGGTGGGGAGATTAGACCTGTCCCCACTCAGGATTAAGAAGTCGCTCTCTGTAGATCAGAAACAAGGGGGCAACACCCCTCCACCAAGGGTGGACTCTAGTAATGAATAAGCAAACAGAGGTGCCAAAAAGAGTAAAAGTAGCTAAAATAGTTAAAAATACAGAGGAGGCAGTGGTGGATTTACCTCCCCTAAGCAGACAAGTGCCGTTTGTAAGTCACAGAACATTTATTAGGATACTCCAATAATCATGCAATGCTTTTCACAGGCATATTCCTGCTTAATCAGGCAAATATGTAACGAGCATAAAACTGTAAAACCAGAGACAAATGGCTATATGAGACTTGTAATATTGGAAGAAAAGTATGATACAAATGTTGATTCTGTTGATCAACATTGCTGACCAGACTACTGTATGTGTGGCATATAAATGCTAAGGGTGACATGGGACAAAGTATGAGTGAGAGAGAAGGATAATGGTGATGAAATACGGGGGGGGGGGGGGGGCTCATGGGAAAATGCTGGAGGAGGGGGGATAGTGTAGGTGCTAAGTGTAGGGGAGGGAAATAACAGGGATGCTGTATAAATGACAAGGGACATAAAGATCTGTGAGGTGAGGGTAGATTATTATGCAGCGGGGCAGTGTCAGACTGGGAGTCTAAGGGCCCACCAGGAAAGCTTCAGCCACCTCCCCCCCCCCCCCCCCTTTCATTTTGGGCTCACATATGCAGGGGCGTTTCTAGCCATTTTGTCACTCCAGGCAAGAAAACCTGTGGCGCCCCCACCCCTCTGTGCCGCCCCCCCCCCCCCGCATAGCGCTAATCCTTATTCAACGCCCACCACCATGCCCCCCACCACGCACACACAAGCCAGTTACCGGATCTGATTGTGGACAAACGGAAGGCAATGGGATGACGGCGAGGGACTGGAGGAAGCTCCGGGTAAGTAAAAAAAAGTTGTAGTGTACCGTCTCTGGGTCTGCGTCTCTCTGTCTCTGACTGAGGCTAAGATTCAGCAGCAGCAATGCTGCAGCATCACCTCAGACAGCATGATTGCTCGCTGCTGATATCATCATCAGTGGAGCTGCAGCAGCTGCTGCGTCACTCAAACTTAAAGGGAACCTAAACTGAGAGGCATATGGATGTTTCCTTTTAAACCATACCAGTTGCCTGGCAGTCCTGCTGATCTCTTTGGCTGCAGTAGTGGCTGAATCACACACCTGAGACAAGCATGCAGCTAATCCAGTCTGACTTCAGTCAGAGCACCTGATCTGCATGCTTGTTCAGGGGCTGTGGCTAAAAGTATTAGAGACACAGAATCAGCAGGAGAGTCCGGCAACTGCTATTATTTTAAAAGGAAAAATCCATCCTTCTCAGTTTAGGTTCCCTTTAGGACCCTTTTCCACTAGCAAATGCAGGTGATTTGCGCTTGCAATCTTGTGAGCTCCATCTTCCATTATGCGCGTTCCGCTTTACCATTGTCGGGAATGAGAATCGCGACGAGAATCGCGCTGGCCGGCAATCGTATTTCAGCAAAAACCGAACCAAGATTGATGCGTTGTAGTGGAAAACGAGCACCAGAATTTACATGCGGTGCTCTAGCAACTAGAAAAATGGCTGTGATCCACTTTTTAAATTGGATTGCAGCCAGCGGAAAAGGGCCCTAACTACTCTGCCCAGAGTGGCCAGCATAGCTTGCCTCGCCCACCTAGTGACAGCCCAACTCAACAACCCCCCCCCCCCCCCCCCCACACACACACACACACACATACATACACTGAGATCTATGCACAGTGTCAGTGTACTGAATAGATCAAGGCTTACTTTGGAGATTCCCAGCATTACACAGTTTGCATAAAATACATACACATAATTCTTACATTACTTGTTTAACATGTGCGCAGTGTGTAGGTAACATTTACATGCACTTCGTACGCACATACTGTACATTTTTTCCATCCAATAATGAATATACCGGAACAGTTAAAGTAAACCTGAGCCGAAGCTCTGGTTCAGAAAGAGATACCTAGAGAGAGGGAAGCCTCTGGAACCTGTTGAGGCTTCCCTCGCTGTCCAATAGTCCCCTGCCGCTGAGCGCGGACCCACTTCCTGCACATTGGGGCTGTGCTCCTCTTTGTTACCAGCACAGTCATGCTGCTAGCTGCACTTGGTGACAAAAGAGGACTGTGACCCCAATTAGATGACCAACTAGCCCTTGTCAGCAATCGTCCGGGGGTCTGGGCTCAGCTACAAGGGACCAGAGGATCCAGAAGCTTCCCTATCTTTAGGTAAGTATCTTTGGCTCAGGAGTACTGTAGGGGGGGGGGGGAGGTTGGGGGAAAATGAGTTGAACTTACCCGGGGCTTCTAATAGTCCCCCGCAGACATCCTGTGCCCGTGCAGCTACTCACTGATGCTCCGGCCCCGCCTCCGGTTCACTTCTGGAATTTCTGACTTTAAAGTCGGAAAACCACTGCGCCTGCGTTGCCGTGTCCTCGCTCCCGCTGATGTCACCGAGAGCGTATTGTGCAGGTCCAGTATGGTCTGTGCCTGTGCAGTACGCTCCTGGTGACGTCAGCAAGAGCGAGGACACGGCCGTGCAGGCACAGTGGTTTTTCGACATTAAAGTCAGAAATTCCAGAAGTGAACCGGAGCATCGGTGAGTGGCTGCGCGGGCACAGGACGTCTGCGGGTGATCATTAGAAGCCCCAGGTAAGTCTGTTCCCCCCCCCCCCCTACAGTAGTCCTTTAAAATGGGCTCCTGACATGCCCGGTTATTAGGGTGCTGCCACAGGCTGCAATGCAACATGCCGATATGGCGGCACTGAGTGCGTAATTTAGGTGCCAGCATTCTGCCATTGTATTGACAATCTCAGGCTAGTTGTATGGGGATTTCAGAGAGGCACAGCAAAGATGTATCTGTAATAAGCCCTCTGCTATATTATAGCCAAGCAATGTTCGGTGGTGTCAGTTTGGCAAACAGGAATGGGTGCTCAGCTATACTATAATGAGCGCCAGGGGTTAGTTTGGGTTGGGAATGTGTGATAGGCTATAGTATAGCCAAGCACTTTTTGGCTGCATCGGTTTGGAGATCAGGGATTAGCATACTCAGATAAAGCTTGGTGTGCATGTGTGTGTATGTACTCTGTGCATGTGTGTGTATGTACTCTGTGCATGTGTGTGTATGTACTCTGTGCATGTGTGTGTATGTACTCTGTGCATGTGTGTGTATGTACTCTGTGCATGTGTGTGTATGTACTCTGTGCATGTGTGTGTATGTACTCTGTGCATGTGTGTGTATGTACTCTGTGCATGTGTGTGTATGTACTCTGTGCATGTGTGTGTATGTACTCTGTGCATGTGTGTGTATGTACTCTGTGCATGTGTTTGTGTCTGTATACTATGCCAATGTGTTTGTATGTGTGCTGTGCGTGTGCATCCCATACAATGCCCTGCATACCTCTAGACTTTCTGCTTCTGAATGATCTCTGCAGGCTGTTGGTGAAATGTCCTACAGACAGTAATCAGATGAGAGTCTTTTCAGGACTCTCATCTGAGCAGAGACACGGACAGCAGTATGTGTGTCTTCTGCATTCACGCTGCTTCCTGTGGTTCTATCAGTGTTTAGGACAGGGCAGATGACCCACAGGGAGGAGGGAGGGCGGTGGGGGGTGCTGGAGACTACAGCTATTTCATGAACTAATGAAGTACTGCTAGTGCCAGGCAGCGTGCAGTGAGTGGAGACATGTGAGCAGCGCCCCCCCCAGATGCTGTACCTGAGGACAGATGGAATCTCCCCCACCTTATGCCTCTGCATGTCTGGCAGCAGCAGCAGATCTCCTCCTGTAGGTTTAAACCTGGCGCTGGGCTGAGCAATGAGAAAGAGGCTGTGTGTGTGTGTGTGACACAGCCAGGGAGAGACAGGGGGCGGGGCAGCCAAGTGCCGAGCTCTGCAGCTGCTGATACATAGCAGAGACTCTGGCTAGTAAATTAAAGCATTGGCTTCACTGCCAAAGCGCTCCCCAAGATGCTGTACCTGCAGACAGATGTCCCACCCTCCCTATGCCTCTGTCGCTCTGAGTGAAGAGGGAAGGGGGCGGTCCAGTAGGCGGCACAGCTGAGCTGCCTGTCATAGAGGCGGCCAGCATGAAGGAAGAAAAAACACACACACTGGCTGCATAAGCAGCTGCGGCGAGTGGCCTCCCTGCTTTGCGCCCTTCCCCCACCCATGCCGCTCTAGGCAAATATTTATAGTTGCCTAATGACTGAGACGGCTCTGCACATATGCATGTACTCTAGAGAAACACATAATTTTGTAGGACATTAGATTATGGTAGGGAATAGATTGTGAGCACTTCTGAGGACAGTCCATAACAGGGAGATGTCCACATGCGGGGGTGTCCCCATGCACTGGAACATGGGTGTGGACATGATGGGTCATGGACAGACCCAAAAATACACCAAATAACAAAAAATACACAAAATAAGTAGTGTTGTTATAAACAGAGAGTGGGTCTGATCAGATAAACTTTAGATAAAATAATCAAGTAGTAACATGCCTCATGAAAATGCATCAAGTAGTCAAATGCCGCTAAATAAAAATATAAAGTAGTCACACACCTCCAGATAAAATAACTAAGTAGCCAGGTGAACAAAATAAATAGCCAGGTGCATCAAAATAAAATAATTTAGTATCAAAATGAGCCCTGTATCCATAAATTAAGTAGCCATGTTCCCCAGAAAACAGAAGTAGGGAGGGCTGGGTGCTTTGCTGGATGGCCTTAGAGTATGCAGGTCTATAGGGGTCCCCAGTATTGGCAGTCAGCCAGGTCTTTAGGTGCCCCCAGCCTGGAAGGGGGGCAGTGGGCACAAAGCTGCGTGGAGGGGGGGGGAAGCCTCCCCACCTCCCTCACCTGGGGGCCCCCTCCCACACTCCCCCCTCCAGAATAGCAGCCAGTGGGAATAACTTACAGAGAGCAGCTGCCAGAGCACTGTGCTTGCCGCTGGTCTGATCTTCCGCACTGTCCAATCACACTCTCACTGTACTTCCTGTGAGAGCGTGATTGGACAGTGCGGAAGACCAGACCAGTGGCAAGCAGTGCTCTGGCAGCTGCTCTCAGTGAGTCCTGCTCGCTGCCACTGGCTGGCAATTCTGGAGCATGGAAGGAGAGTCCTCCCCTCCCCGTTGCTCTGTGCCCACTGCCCCCTTTCTGCGCTGCCTGTGCCCCCTCCTGTTTGGCATGGGGCCCCAGTGGTGGGCAAGGGAAACCAACAAGGGGTTAAATTTGGAACTTACCAGTAGCGAGTCTAGATCACACCAAGTGCCTCTGTAAGTGTGTTGTGGTTAGAGAGTGCTTGAAATATAGGGCGATAGGGTCAATTAACCAATGGGAGAGCAGGTTGTGTTGTTACATATTCAAAAATAGCAGTGCGGTGGGGCTGCCGCACAGCATGACGTCACGCATATGCGCATGCGCAGTTATGCGTGGGAAGCTGGGAATGCCATGTTAGAATGGATTTGGTAATAGCATGACATCACACGCATGCATGGCGGCCCACTTCAAGTTGTAGATGCCATTTTGTTTGAGGGCAAATCACCAACGAGTTTGTTAAGAGATTTTAAGTGTTTCTATTGGGTGTTTTTAGTGTTTTCAGTGTTAGGAAGGGAGGGTGGAGGTGAGGAGGAGACTAGTGGGTAAAGGGACAAGGGAAGGGAAGGGCTTGTTCACATTAGGGATGTTTTTGGAAATTTTTTAAGCGCAGGCGATTTATACAAATTGCCCTAAAAGCACTTACACTATGCTTTCCAATGAGATAGTTCTCATTGGGGCGTTCTGTTACGTGCCACTTACAAAAACACTGCATGGACCTTTTTCAGAGTGATTTGCCCTGAATGGAAGGTATAAGGAAATCGCAAAGCGCTTGAAAAAGTGCTTTGTATAGCGATTTCCCCAGCGCTTTCATGAATAAATACATTGGGCTTGATTCACAAAGCTGTGCAAACTGTTAGCACGCTGGTGAAAAGCCCATTATCACACACCTAAACTTAGTTTAGGCGTGATAAAATAGCCTCGCGCGCAAAGTGTTGTGCAAATTACACCAAGCTTTGCTTTTTTTAGTAGGAGGGCTTTTTGGTCCCTTTTATCCCCCTATACATTCCTAGTAGTTTGGGTCACCCTGAGCTGCTTGGTTACTCTGTTTGACTGATGTCACAAAGTGATTTAAATAGTCACTCTGCTAAAGCGCTTAAAAAAATACTTAACAAAAATGCAGAGCGCACAGAAATCACTGGAAAAAAAAGAAAGAAAAAGAAACACGTAAAAAAAAAAAGACCAACGCGATCGGAGCGCAATGTGAACGTGTAACAAATACAGTCTGTGGTATATTTGGTGCCACCTGGTGGACAATGTAGAGGATAGCACACTAATTTTAAAAAGACCACATACATACATGTCTTGTACACAAAAAAATATACATGTCTTGTACACAAAAAAATATCAGAAAAACATTGTAGATTGGTGATACATAACATATGTGAACAATAAATATACAAAACGTAAGTGCCAATAAACAAAATAATCGATATGAGGTTCCATGTGTGTTAACTTCAGATAAGCAACAGTAATAAAGTGCAAACATATGAATGACAACAAATACAGCAAGAATTGTTTACATGGTAATAGTACCCAAAAATTATGTATGAAGAGTAGGTGACCCTTATAAGTAATCACCATAGCATTAATGACAATACCAACCCTAATAAAAATAAAAATAAAGCTGATAATAAAATTAAAAGTAGCAATAATACAGCTGAATAATAATCATATTAAGAAAACAAAGAAGACTAGATGATGTTGGCTACGTGTCTGATTGGCTGTATGTGGCTCCGCCCAACTATCCAAATTTTCATTGGTTAATGGTTGCTCCACCCACTTTGGGGTGCCCCCCCATACATATTTGTATTCAGGTGACACCAACAATATGTGGTCCTAGTATGGAAAGTGTAGCTTTAAAACTGTACAAGTGGCAGTGATTAAAAAATGTTCCCTGTCAAAGTAAATACGAAAAAAGGGGTCTTTGTGGTCTGCCGCAGGGGTGCGGTGGGTGGGATCGCTTATTAAAGCACAAGCAACATACTTCGCTATAAGACGAATAAATGTGGAAAGTTTGGCGCTAGTACCCCTGAAACTGTAGGAGGAATAGCGTATAGAAAATGGGGGGGGGGGGGGGTGTCAGCACGGTGGTGCAGTGGTTATCCCAGCCAGGAATCCCAGCCAGGTCAACATCTGCAAGGAGTTTTTATGTTCTCTCTGTGTCTGTGTGGGTTTCCTCCGGGCACTCCGGTTTCCTCCCACATTCCAAAAACATACAGATAAGTTAATTGGCTTCCCCCTAAAATTGGCCCTAGACAATGATACATGCACTACACGATAAATACATTGACATATGACTGTGGCAGGCCAGGGATTAGATTTTGAGCCCCTCTGAGGAAGAGTGACAAGACAATATACTCTGTACAGCGCTGCGTAATATGTTGGCGCTATATAAATACTTAAATAAATAAATAAGAATGAGCTGAACTTGAAGAACAGTAAGTTAGCTATTTCATAGCCAAAATAAATATAGCCATTAGTGTTGTGCTGAATATCACATTTTGGGTTTGCGAATTTCAAATCTGAATCTCCACAAAAATTTGTGAATCTGGAGATTCTGCGAATCTCCATAGACTTCTATGGCAGATGAATGGCCAGCAACTTCATCAGTTAATAGCAAAGCCCCCTTACATGCAAGAAATACCACAATTTCAGGGTATGTGAAGGGGGACAGTGGGTAGAAGAGGAACATTTTTTTTTTCAAAAAGACCTGATGATTTTTGAGATTATAGTTTTTAAAGTTTCATAGGAAAAAAGAATACATTTAAATGCGATAAATGACAGATAATGTAGCAAACCTAACAGTAGTGTACATTTACATATATCAAAAGAAAGTGCAATAAAAGGCAAAAACAATCCAAAATCAATAACTTACCACAGATCAGATCCCTGGAACAAGAAGCAATACATTCCCCCTCCCCAGCCTCAGATTTTATCTCAGAAAGGATCTCTGCAGTGGCGTACCTAGGGCATTTGACACCCGGTGCTGGTTATTATAAGACACCCATCCACCAACCCCCCCCCCCCCCCAACCCCCCCCCACCCCAAAAAAAAGGAGCGAGTGTGGCATACTAAGCCACGGTGGGTAATGCCAGGTATAGGTGCTCCCTGTATGTAAAGTGGGCAGCATTTCACCAGAAATCGTAAAGTGGGCAGCATTTCACCAGAAATTAATCGTAAAGTGGGCAGCATTTCACCAGAAATTAACGTAAAGAGAGCAGCATTTCACCATAAAATAGTGGTAAAGAGAGCAGCATTTCACCAGAAATCGTAAAGTGGGCAGCATTTCACCATAAAATAATCATAAAGAGAGCAGCATTTCACCAGAAAATAATTGTAAAGAGAGCAGTATTTCACCAGAAAATAATTGTAAAGAGAGCAGTATTTCACCAGAAATCTTAAAGTGGGCAACATTTCACCATAAAATAATCGTAAAGAGAGCAGCATTTCACCATAAAATAATCGTAAAGAGAGTAGCATTTCACCAGAAATCGTAAAGTGGGCAGCATTTTACCAGCAAATAATCGTTATGTAGGCAGCATTCACCAGAAAATAATCGCTATGTGCGCAGCATTCACCAGAAAATAATCGCTATGTGCGCAGCATTCACCAGAAAATAATCGTTATGTGTGCAGTATTCACCAGAAAATAATTGCTATGTGCGCAGTATACACTAGAAAATAATCACTATGTGTGCAGCATTCACCAGAAAATAATCGTTATGTGCGCAGCATTCACCAGAAAATAATCATTATGTGCGCAGCATTCACCAGGAAATAATCGCTATGCGTGCAGCATTCACCAGAAAATAATCGTTATGTGCGCAGCATTCACCAGAAAATAATCGCTATGTGCGCAGCATTCACCAGAAAATAATTGGTATGTGCACAGCATTCACCAGAAAATAATCGTTATGTGTGCAGCATTCACCAGAAAATAATCGCTATGTGTGCAGCATTCACCAGAAAATAATCGTTATGTGCGCAGCATTCACCAGAAATTAATCGTTATGCAGGGAGCATTCACCAGAAAATAATCCTGTAAAAAAAAAAAAAAAAATTCACTCACCTGGCCGGCCTCACATTCACTCACCTGACGATCCTCCAGCGATGATCCTCCTGCAGCGGCAGCCAGGGTAAATCTCCTGCGCTGACAGGCAGAGAGCAGGGCTATGGGAAGATGGTGCCTGAAGCCCTGTACTGGAGACACAAATAGTCTCCAGTGCAGGGCTTCGGCAGCCATCTTCCCACAGCCCTGCTCTGCCTCCGGGAGGCAGTCCCTGCAGCCCACTGAACCGGGCGCGGGCGGGCAGTGGCAGGGAAGAGAGGCAGAAGGAGGGGACTCAGGTGAGGGAGGGGGGGATCTGTCCCCCTCCCCACTGCTGTCCCCCACCCCTCCTTCTAGCACTGCTCTTCCCCTTCCATGGGGGGTCGTGCCTCGCCCCCCTGCGCCCAATGGTAGGGATGCCACTGGATCTCTGCTCACTTCTTCTTCAGAAATATGACTGGATGGTACAACACTCCAAAGCGGTCTTTTTCTCTCAAAACAACAAGGCAGGCAAAATGTTAGCTTTGAAACTCAAAGGTGGCCATCAGATTCGACCAAAAGATAGATCCCTCTCTGATCGAATCTGATCAGAGAGGGATCGTATGGCCACCTTTACTGCAAACAGATTGTGAATCGATTTCAGCCTGAAACCGGTCACAATCTGTGGAGCTGCTACTGCTGCCGCCCCCCCCCCCCCCCCCCCCCCCTGCATACATTACCTGCTCCGCCGGCGTGAGTCCCCTGGTCCACAGCTGTCTTCTCCGCCTGGTCCCGGCATCTTCTCCGCATCGGCTCCGGGCTGGCATCCGCGTATAACTTTCTGTCACTCCAGTGACAGCGGAAGTTCAAATAGAGCGCCCTCTATTTGTACTTCCGCTGTCACTGCGGTGACACAGGAAGTTATGCCGGATGCCGGGATGCGGATGCTGATGCGGAGAAGATGCCGGGACCAGGCGGAGAAGACAGCGGTGGACCAGGGGACTCGTGCCGGCGAAGCAGGTAATGTATTACCGCTGTATTGCGTCGGGTCGTCGGGCATTCGAACGCCGCTATCGACACACTCCCGACCCGCCGGTGACCGAGAAAAATCTTCCGCACGGATGGATCGACACGAGTCGACGGGAACGATGGATTTTGGATGGAAAACCATTGTTCTGTCAGCGGTGTACGCGGCGATTTCACGGCCGTTTCGAACACTGTGATCGATACGGCCGTATTTCGGCGGGAAAATCTTTAGGTGTATGGGCCCCTAAGGAAAAAAAAGAGTCAAATCCACTATACAAAAAAATTATTCATCCTTCTACTCAGAAACATTACACAAACTCTCTGGACATCACTGACACATTCAGTGACTATTATAAATCTTTATATAATCTCTCACAAGATGCTAACACCTTTCAACGCACTGCCCAATCTATAGAAGATTTTCTAGCTCCCCTAGGTCTCTCCAAAATTTCTAAGGTCCATCTCGATCAATTAAATACAGAAGTTTCTACCGAAGAAGTTCTATTTGTAATAAAACATCTCAAATCTAATAAAGCCCCAGGCCCTGACGGGTATACAAACTAATATTATAAGACCTTTGGCTTTATTCTAGCTCCAAGACTGACTAACCTCTACAATAATATTATGTGTACTGGCAGAACACCAGACAATTTTTTAAATGCCAATATCTCAGTTATTCATAAGATTGGCAAAAATCCTTCATGTACTTCAAATTATAGACCTATCTCTCTCCTTAATGGGGATACTAAAATTTATGCCAAAGTATTTGCAAATAGATTAGTAAATATATTACCACTGATCATAGGCCTCATTCAAGTAGGCTTTACCAAAGGCCGCCAAGCCTCTGACAGTACCGGAAGGATGATCAATGAGGTATGCTGAACTCACTAAGACCCCTTTTCTGTATCTTACCCTAGATGCAGAGAAGGAGTTTGAAAGGGTACTTTGGGGTTTTCTTGAACAAGTTTTATCCAAGTTTGGTATTATAGGTACTTATGCTTGAGCTATAATGGCACTATACATTAATCCAGTATTGCACAGAAAAAGGAAATCTCGGGCACCATCTGTCTCTCTTAGCATACACGTTTATTGCATCAATGGGTACATATAGTGAATACACTCAGATCCAACCTTTACATTCCAAAGTCATTGGGTTCAGGTGACAGCCATGGGAGTGAAGGTAGGGTGTCAGGCAACAATGTGGGACCTGTGACGGCCATTTCGCGTCCTTCTGGGTGCTTGGTCATGCTGCGTTCAGTGGAACGCAGCGTTACCAAGCATCCAGAAGGATGTTCAGTGGAACGCAGTGTGACCAAGCGTCCAGAAGGACGTTCAGTTCAACGCAGCATGACCAAGCAAACGGCTGTCACAGGTCCCACACTGGTGCCTGACACCCTGCCTTCACTCCCACGGCTGCCACCTGAACCCAAAAACTTTGGAATGTAAAGGTTGGATCTGAGTGTATTCACTATATGTACCCATTGATGCAATAAACGTGTACGCTAAGAGAAATGGAGGAACCAATACAGATATATAAGAAGTACTTCATATCCTTAGGCATTTGCTCTAATAGTGATCCGTTTAACTATAGATTCCCTATGATGCTGCCTATGTACTCTCTTGCTTTCATTTCATTTTTAGATAAACTAACCAGCATGACCCACCCTTATTTTACTTATTTGTTGACTACTTACCATTATTTGTCCAATCTTTGTGGTCAATCACTTGACCCTTCTAGCTTGAATACTGTTTACCTGTTCTTTTGCATAGCACATGCAACCATACCCCTAAGTTCATGCTAAACTATTTCCAGCTACTCTCCTATAACATTCTATAATCATTTATAGGCCACTGCATAAATCTTTAATAACTTCTGATTCCCAGGTTATCTCTGTTTAATTTTCTTCAAGCATTTCTACAGGTAGTTGGCCAAGGCCCACATAGCTGTGCTCTCAATCCAATCTAACTATCACTTATAACCTTTGAATCCCCAATTTAGAAACTTCTGCCACATCGAGCCTCGCTGGGTGGCGAGGTGGCGGAAGTTTCTAAATTCAGACAATTCTAACACCTTAAAAACTGATGGAAGTTTCTTCATAGTAGTACATGTATAATTCCTCCTCCACGTGTTAATAATTCCATATTTTCCCTATTCTTATCACATGAAAAAAAAAAGGTCCAATAGTGGCAATACGCCTCACAGAGGTGCATTGCCACTATTGGACCTTTTTTGAGCTTGCACTCCTTGCCTGATGAAGCGGGTTATACCTGCAAAACGCGTTGCGGAGTGCCAAAATAAATTGTTATTTGCGATTTGAACAATCTCGATTGTCCATCATTTCAGGAGGTAAGTCCACCTGTACTCCTCCTTTTTAGTTGTTTTTAGATCATTTTAACCTGCCTGACGCCTCTGTCCAAATTTGCACAGTATATAGTCCACCTTGGGTGGAGGGGACTGTCCCCTTCTTTCTATCTACAGACAGCGACTTCTTAAACTTGAGTGGGGTCAGGTTCTAATGCTCCCCACCTGCATTTCAAGTGGTTGCCTATGTGGTAACCCGTGTTTGTGAGTATATCCACATCTGTTAATTATTTCGCCAACTATTGTTAGACTTACTGCACTATATTGGGCTCTCGGTTTTTCTTTTTGTTTCGAGTGCATTATTCATTACTAGGGAAGGGACGAATCCACAATTTCTTTGAATCTGAATCCAAATCTACAAAGGCTCTCAAATATCTCAAACCTTTCGAATCACAAATCTAACAAATCCTGCACCTAAGAATAGGGTTGCCAGGTCGGCTGATGGAGAAAACCGGACAGGGGGTGGAGTTAGGGGCGGAATCAGAAGCGCACTTTTATGTAGAGTGGGGCTAAGCAATGGGCTTTTTAAAAAATGTTTTTACAGTATTTATATCGCACTGGCATCTTCTGCAGCACATTACAGAGTACATAGCCATGTCACTAACTGTCCTCACCAGTACATGCACATAAGAGACCACTTTTCACCAGTAAATGCACATAATAAGAGACCGCTTTTCACCAGTAAATGCACATAATAAGAGACAGAGCAGAAAACTATTACAAAACTGGAAAACTATGCAAATAATGCAATAGTTGCCCCCAGCATAGGTTAGATAGGTAGGTGCCCCCAGTATAGGTCATTTAGGTAGGTGTCTCCAATATAGGTAGCCAGTATAGTTGTCACCTGTATAGGCTAGCTAGGTAGGTAGGTGCCCTCAATACAGGTTAGATAAGTGCCCCCAGTATAGGTTAGATAAATAGATGCCCCCCCCCCCCAGTATAGGTTAGATAGGTAGCTGCACCCCAGTATAAGTTAGATAGGTAGGTGCCCCTCAGTATACGTTAGATAGGTAGGTGCCCCCCAGTATAGGTTAGATTAGGTAGCTGCCCCCCCTTCCAGTATAGGCTAGATTAGACAGGTTCCCCCCAGTATAGGTTAGATAGGTAGCTGCCCCCCGCATAGGTTAGATTAGGTAGGTGCCCCCCAGTATAGGTTAGATAGGTACCTGCCCCCCAGTGTAAGTTAGATAGGTAGCTGCCCCCCAGTGTAGGTTAGATTAGGTAGGTGCCCCCCAGCGTAGGTTAGATTAGGTAGATGCCCCCCAGGATAGGTTAGATAGGTAGCTGCCCCCCAGCGTAGGTTAGATTAGGTAGGTGCCCCCCAGGATAGGTTAGATAGGTAGCTGCCCCCCAGCGTAGGTTAGATTAGGTAGGTGCCCCCCAGGATAGGTTAGATAGGTAGCTGCCCCCCAGCGTAGGTTAGATTAGGTAGGTGCCCCCCAGGATAGGTTAGATAGGTAGCTGCCCCCCAGCGTAGGTTAGATTAGGTAGGTGCCCCCAGGATAGGTTAGTTAGGTAGCTGTCCCCCATAATGGAGGGGGAGCCGGAGCCGCGGGGAGGGAAACCCGACCTCTCCCTCCCTCTCCCGGGCCGCCCTCCGTGCTCCCCCCTCAGATGTATAGTGAGCAGCAGCAGCCAGGGAGGGAGCGCTGTATACAACATACCTCCCTGGCTCCAAGCGCTGCTCTCTCGTCGCCGGTCTTCTCCCATCTGCCTACACGCGTATACATACGCTGCTTCCGGCTAAACAGGAAGCAGCGTGTGTATAAGCGTGTATGCAGAGAGGAGAAGACCGGCGGCGAGAGAGCAGCGCTTGGAGCCAGGGAGGTATGTTGTATACAGCGCTCCCTCCCTGGCTGCTGGGGCTAGAAACGGGCATGGGCAAAAGGCATAAAACCGGACATCTTAATTGTCCGGTTTAACATGCCTTTTTGGACAGGACACAGCGGCCAAAAACCGGACTGTCCGGTCTAAAACCGGACACCTGGCAACCCTACCTAAGAATTGTGCGATCCATGGTATAGTTTCCCGCCGTATAGGTACCCAGGCATAGGTGCCCACTGTATAGGTACCAAGGTAAAGGTGCCTTCAGTATAGCTAGCTAGCTAGCTATGGGTGCCTTCAGTATAGCTAGCTAAGTATGGGGGCCTCTAGTATATCTAGTAAGGATGGGACCTCAAATCTGGCGAATCCACGAATCCCTCGAATCTTAAGAAAGATTCGAGATTCGTGGATTCAAATCCCCATGCCATTTTAGGGCATACGAATCCGACGAATCCGCCGCATCCGCCGCAACGTTTCGCCGCCGCGATCGCTGTGTATACATTACCTGCGCCGCTTGTGACGTCATCGCAACCTCCGCCGACCTCGCGTTCCATCGCAGTGTGATGCGCCGCCACGTCATCGCGACCACTGAAGACCTCGCGTTCCGTCGCCGCGTGATGACGTTGACGCCGCTCCGCCTATAGTTCAGTGACGGCCCGAGGTGTGGACGGTGTGGACGTTGCTCTCGCGTAGAAGACCTGGCTGAGACTGAAGACGGACGGACGGACGGACTGAGGGAGAGAGAACAACAGACAGGTACAGTATGGGGGCAGGGGGGGGCTCGGGCACTGAACTACCTATGCGCCACTAAACTACCTATGCTGGGGGGCACTAAACTACCTATGCTGCTGGGGGGCACTAAACTACCTATGCAGGTGGGGGGGGCCACTAAACTAACTATCCTGGGGGGCACTAGATTACCTACCTATGCTGTGGGGCACTACATTACCTACCTATGCTGGGGGGCACTACATTACCTACCTATGCTGGGGGGCACTAGATTACCTACCTATGCTGGGGGGCACTAGATTACCTACCTATGCTGGGGGGCACTAGATTACCTACCTATGCTGGGGGGCACTAGACTACCTACCTATGCTGGGGGGCAACTAGACTACCTACCTATGCTGCTGGGGGGCACTAGACTACCTACCTATGCTGGGGGGCACTAGACTACCTACCTAAAGGCCCCTCTACCTACCTACCTACATACCTACCTATACATAAGGCCCTATACCCTGCTACCTATACTGAAGGTCCCTCTACCTACCTACCCACCTACCTAAAGGCCCCCCTATACGTACCTACCTACCTAAAGGCCCCTATACCTACCTACCTACATACCTACCTATACTTAAGGCCCTATACCCTGCTACCTATACTGAAGGTCCCTTTACCTACCTACCTAAATGCCCCTATACCTACCTACATACCTACCTATACTTAAGGCCCTATACCCTGCTACCTATACTGAAGGTCCCTTTATCTACCTACCTAAAGGCCCCTATACCTACCTAAAGGCCCCTATACCTACCTACATACCTACCTACATACCTACCTATACTTAAGGCCCTATACCCTGCTACCTATACTGAAGGTCCCTTTACCTACCTACCTAAATGCCCCTATACCTACCTACATACCTACCTATACTTAAGGCCCTATACCCTGCTACCTATACTGAAGGTCCCTTTATCTACCTACCTAAAGGCCCCTATACCTACCTAAAGGCCCCTATACCTACCTACATACCTACCTACATACCTACCTATACTTAAGGCCCTATACCCTGCTACCTATACTGAAGGTCCCTTTACATACCTACCTAAATGCCCCTATACCTACCTACATACATATCTATACTTAAGGCCCTATACCCTGCTACCTATACTGAAGGTCCCTTTATCTACCTACCTAAAGGCCCCTATACCTACCTAAAGGCCCCTATACCTACCTACCTACATACCTATCTATACTTAAGGCACTATACCCTGCTACCTATACTGAAGGTCCCTTTACCTACCTACCTACCTACCTATACTGAAGCCACATGTACCTTACTACCTATACTGAAGACCCCTATACCTAGCTACCTACCTATACTGAAGGCCCATATACCCTGCTACCTATACTGAAGGCCCATATACCCTGCTACCTATACTGAAGGCCCATATACCTTGCTACCTATACTGCAGGCCCCTATACCTTGCTACCTATACTGAAAGCTACCAATATTGAAGGCACCCATACCTAGCTACCTATACTGCGGGCACCTATGCCTGGGTACCTATACTGCGGGCACCTATGCCTGGGTACCTATACTGCGGGCACCTATACCACGGATCACACAATTCTTATGTGCAGGATTCGTTAGATTCGGGATTTGAAAGGTTCGAGATATTCGAGAACCTTTTTAGATTTGGATCCGGATTCGGATTCGAAGAAATTATGGATTCGTCCCATCCCTAATATCTAGCAAAATATGGGTGCCTTCAGTATAGCTAGCTAGGTATAGGTGCCTCCAGTATAGCTAGCAAGGAATAGGTGCCTTCAGTATAGGTAGCAAAGTACAGGGGGCTTCACTATAGGTAGCAGGGTTTATGGGCCTTCAGTACAGGTAGCAAGGTATATGTGCCTTCAGTATAGGCAGAAAGGTATATGTGCCTTCAGTACAGGTAGCAGAGTATATGTGCCTTCAGTATAGGTAGCAGGGTATATGTGCCTTCAGTATAGGTAGCAGGGCATAGTAGCCTTCAGTATAGGTAGCAGAGTATAGGAGCCTCAGTATAGGTAGCTAGGTATATGAGCATTCAGTATAGGTAGCAGGGTATATGTGCCTTTAGTATAGGTAGCAGGGTATATGCGCCTTTAGTATAGGTAGCAGGGTACATGTGCCTTCAGTATAGGTAGCAGGGTATATGTTCCTTCAGTATAGGTAGCAGGGTATATGTTCCTTCAGTATAGGTAGGATGATATATGTGCCTTCATGTAGGTAGCAGGGTATAGGGGCCTTCAGTATAGGTAGCTAGGTATACAGTATGTGCCTTCAGTATAGGTAGCAGGGTATAGGGTCCTTCAGTATAGGTAGCCCCATGCTCCTCCGTCCCCCTGCAGCCTCCTCCACTTGCCCCCTGCATAAATAAGTTCCCGCTCACCTCCAGCATGTAGTACAGGGTGGCAGACCTCTTCCTTACTTTCCTGTTCCCCTTAGTGGCTGGACTGGCTTTTACTGATGACGCAATAGTAAAAGCTGGTCACTCGGGGGAACATGGAAGTCGGCGTGAGGTCTGACACTCCGTGCTCCACTCTGGATAGGTGAGCAGATACTATAACTATGCAGGGGGGAGTGGAGGAGGCGTGAGAATGGGGGACAGAGGAGGACGATGGTGAGCGGGGGATTGGTGGGGGTGCAATGTTGGGATTCGGCGAGCGGTGAATGGTGTCAGGATTCGAATCCACGAAACCCAAATATTTCCCAATATTCGAAGGATTTGTAGATTTGCCGGATTTGTAGTCCCATTCCTATTCATTACCTATCAGTACTACAGATTTCTGGGAAGAGCTTTTCACACAAACTTGACGTTGCATGTATAATACTAACTCTGCAGTACACACATGGGGCTCGATTCACTAAAGCATGATAATGGGAGTGATAATTTTATGTGCAAAGGTTGGATATCACGTGATAAACATCAGTATCACATGATATCACTGTAGATCACGCGAACAGAATGGAAATCACGCGTTATAACTGCACACAGCACATCACGCGATCCGCTTGAAACTTTGTGCACGATCTGCCTTGAACAATCCCCCCCCCCCAAAAAAAACTTTTAGACACAAACTAAATAGTCTAATTGAAAACAGCAGGAAACTAAATTACACACTGAACATAAAGAATATTGCGTGCAATGAATTACGCTGTACTGAGCGCGCCCAGCCGGGCTGCAGTTCTCTTAAGCTGCTCCAGACCTTGTCTCAGATTTCTAAACCTTTAAACCTATTTGTGCTGAAACTGGACCCAAAATACAGAGGAATCCCACTCACCACGATTAAGGCTACAACTACAACCAACCAGAACAATCGGATTACTTTGGATGGCAGAGATTTAAACTGGATTGAAATCCTCCATGAAGCCTACCATTCCTGAACACACCAAGCCTTCTAACAGCTGACCTGAAACAAGACCTTCAACCCCTCTGTGATTGTCCTCGCTCCACCCTGTGAGTAATCCTATATCCATTATCCAAGGCATATGCACCAAGTGACTATTTTCCACATTGATTTTACCATTTATCATCTAACTCTAAAACAAGGAACTTTACTTAAAATAAATCTATGATCCAACTCTGTGTAGGAAAAAAGCATTTTGCACAGATCCCCTTTGATCTCAGCATGATTCCAGAAGTAAAAGCTATCTAAACAAGTCTATTGTCTCTAATGTCAACATACAAATACTCATCAAAGGATCTTCTCTCGGCCTGCCCTCCCAAGAAACAATTACAAATTACCACCTCACTAGCTCTCCTCTAATGGCCCATACTCACGGGCTACATTTGTGGCCTGTCGCTAGCACACGTGGTGCGCGACAGGCCGGCGACAGCTCGTCGCCAGGTCCCTCCGCGTACACACGCGGAAGAGGGACGGAAGCTGTCGCCGACGTTCCTCCCCCCCCGCTGGAAGCTCCGTGTTCTCCATAGAGGTTGCTGTCGCTAGTCCGCACACACACGCGGACTAGCGACAGTTGCGGCGAAGTTGCGGCGGCAACGGTCACCAGGCGATTGACCGCACCAATCACCTGGCGACAGCAGCGACGAGCGACGGTTCGGGGTGCGCGCCCCATACTCACGGGCGACCTGTCGCCGCAACAGGCGCGCGCCACGTGGTTGCGGCGACAATTGTAGCCCGTGAGTATGGGCCATTAAAATCCTTTCGGATACTCAGGAAAAGCAGAAGGGGGCAGAGAGACAGTGGATCCAAAAATAAACACCAGGGAAGCAACACCAGGCAAAGGGTAACAAGTTTGACAATGAAGTCTAAAAAACATAGCTGTCCTCAGGAAAGCTCAATCACAGCCACACTCTGCAATACCAGATCGACAAATAATAAGACTGCAACTATACATGACCTAATAGAGCTCTCTGATTTGACCTTTTTGACAGAGACCTGGCTTGGGAAACATGCAGGCCCAGCTCTTGAAGCAACCGTGCCGACCAATTATTCAGTCTTGCACTGTGAGAGACAAGTCCGTAAGGGTGGGGGGGTTTGCCATATGCTTCAGATCCTCTTTGAACATAAGATCCCTGCCCATAGGCCGCACTGAAACCTTTGAATGTCTGGCAGCCCAACCCTCAGCAGAGATAAACATCAACATATTGCTCATATACCGCCCCCCAGAAAATGGCTCAGCCTTTCTTAAAGAAATCTCTGAACTCTTATCCTGCCTTACAGTGGAACACCCTAGATGGATCATCCTGGGAGATTTTAATGCATGGGTGGATGATCACGACTCACGCCTAGGGAAAGAACTACTTCTCATAATGAGTGAGCTGGGTTTCTCTCAGGCTGTCAACCTCCCCACCCACAAGAGAGGGCACACCCTGGATCTTATATTTCATACCGGACTTTTAATATCACACATGGATATAAACCCAGTGGTATGGTCAGACCACCACACCATCCACTTCTCTCTGATAGCACCAGCTAAAAGAAGGTGTCATCAAGCCCCTTCTTAAAAAACCTTCCATGGATCCAGATGCAATGAGCAGCTACAGACCTGTCTCCAACCTCCCCTTCTTAGGTAAAGTTATTGAAAAGGCTGTCCATCTGCAACTTGAAACCAGGCTGTCAGTAAACAACATCCTGGACCCTCTACAATCTGGCTTTAAGAAACACCACAGCTGTGAAACAGCCCTCATCCAAGTCTGCAACGATCTGCTCATGGCAAGAACAGAGGGGAATGCTCCATCCTAATCATGTTGGATCTCTCAGCAGCTTTTGATACAGTTGACCATGAAATTCTGCTTAACAGACTGCAGGAGTACTGTGGCATCAGTGGATCAGTCCTGCAGTGGTTCAGATCATTCCTAACTGACAGAACACAGAGAGTATCCATAGGACCTATAATGTCCAAACCTGCACCTCTACAATTCAGAGTGCCACAAGGATCAACCCTATCCCCTCTGCTGTTTGCAATCTACATGTTGCCACTCGGTACACTTATCCAACCACATGACCTGACGTACCACTGCTACGCCGATGACACACAGCTATACCTGTCCTTCAAACCTGGTGGAACAGACCCTACTCCAAAAATAAACTCTTTCTTAGCTGAGCTACAGGCATGGATGAATGATAACTGGTTGAAACTGAATGCTGACAAAACTGAGGTCCTTTTTGTCCAAAGCCAGCGCTCGCCATCAAAACAGCTCTATCCTAAAGCAACACCAATCAGGATTGGGAATTCAGACATAAACAGCTCCAACCTTGTGCACAGCCTTGGCGTACTAATCAATGGGGAATTGATTTTCAGAAAACAAATTTCATCTGTAGTTAAATCTTCCTACTTTCATCTGAAGAACATTGCAAAGATTAAACATCTGATTCCCCCAGAGGATCTTTCAACCCTAGTTCACGCCTTCATCACATCACGGCTGGACTACTGCAATGCCCTTTATGCTGGCCTGCCCAAAAAGGACCTGCGTCGCCTGCAATTAGTGCAGAATGCTGCTGCCAGATTGCTAACAAACCAGCCTCGCCACTGTCACATTACACCGATCCTTCGCTCACTGCACTGGCTACCAGTAGAATGGAGAATACTCTTCAAGATTGGACTGCTGACATTCCAATCCCTGCACAATCTGGGCCCTGGATACATGAAGGGCTTGCTGAAGCTGCACCACACCTCCCACAACCTCAGATCAGCAAGTTCTATAAACTTGGTCACTCCCAGAGTGCACCTCAAAAAATCTTGAGACAGAGCCTTCTGTCATGCTGCCCCTACTCTTTGGAACTCCCTGCCACACCCAGTAAAGACAGCACCATCCCTGGAGCTATTCAAATCCAGACTGAAAAGCCACCTGTTTAGCCTGGCATTTCCAGACGTATACAGTGGCTTGCAAAAGTATTCGGCCCCCTTGAAGTTTAACGCATTTTGTCACATTAATGCCACAAACATGAATATACTGTGTAACAAAAAAAACAAAAAAAACCACAGAGACACCGGGAGCCCCTATAGTGTATTATCCTTGCGATACGATCAAGATATACAAAGAAAGCTACTCACAAGTGTAGGTTGCTTGAAGAGGCAACCACTCGTGTACGCAGGTGGAGAAAGCCCGTCTCCACTCGGTCTTTGCGGTTCGTGGTCGCAGCTCCTTCGAAAAAAAGTTTCCTGCCACGATTGTGGCAGAAAATAACACTCCCACAACGTGGGATGTTAGACTCAAGGTTGGATAGCAGTAGGAGGCGCCCTTGTTGTAATGTTTGCACTTATGTGTACTTATAACAATTAATGTATAATATGTAGTAGATCGCCTACCTTAAGAATGGACACTCCACTCGGTAGGATGAATTTGACAGTTTTAATGAAAGTAAGCACCTAGGACAACGCGTTTCGCGGAACAAACCGCTTCATCAGGTCAATATAGTGCTTTAAAAGGAAGATAAGTAACATTGGACACATCAGTATACCACATCAATATCTCACTGTACATATATACATTTCAAATATCAGTCAGTATCAGATACATACACACGTATACAGTTAGGAAGTAAAAATCATCTAAGTAAAAAAGATTATTCCTATATCAGTATTTTAGCCAGATAGGCCAAGATAAAATTATAGTTAGAGGAGGCCATCGGAGCCCCATAAAAAATAATAACATGCTAAAAATTGTATATAATAAGAGATATGGTACAATGTCAAATCTCTTAGTAGGTGCCTGAAGTTACAGGGTAAAAGGTGGGCTTAAGGATATTTGGGGTGGAGCCCCTGTAGCAGATAAGTCTGTAGTCTAAAATAAAAAATAATAAATAATAAATAGACCTGGGCTGTTCTAAGTTAAGAAGATATAAACTAACCGGATAGTGGAGTCTAAGTTGTCTGCAATCGTAGTGCTGCTCGTATTAGCTTACCTGTAGCAATTGATGAGTACTCTGGGCGCCAAACCGTATTAGTGGTGAGCGCTCTTACTTATAGTTAAATGTCTCCGTACAGGGAGAAGCTGAGGGTGGCGTAGGGTGGGCGTGTCTGCGTGGAGATGCTGGCCGCTGATAGGCCTATAACAGGTTGGCCGCTGATAGGCCTGTGGCACTGCGTGTGTAGTGTGACTTAAGGGGTCAGGTCACGGAGAGGAATATAGCTGATTCCGCAAAAAGCGGAAGTATCCAGATTGACTGGGGTAGCGCGACGTGCGTGTCATGCGTAGTAGAGTGGTCATAGTGCGCGCGCGTATGAGGCTCCCGTCGCCATCTTGAAGATGGGCACTGGAAAGGGAGACGGGGATATAAAGATAATAATGTGGAGGTGTTAAATTAGTCTGCCTGTAGTTAGTTAGGCAAAGGTGTACAAGGCAGTAGTATAGTCAGTCCTAGCTGCGGACGTATGGAATGCAGGAAGGACTGAAAACAATATGCGGGCCCGTAGACGAACCTATATAAATGGATAAATGCTGCCACCCTGTGGTGGAGTGGATAATGGCACTGAGGAGTAAAGGAACGCTTCTTCATACTTCAGCAGAAACAGACAATTAGTCAGTAGTTATGTCTCTGATGCTTCGGGACGTATTATATATGCAGAACAGTATAAAATATTGTTAGGGGGCATGAATAAAGGATTGTAAATAAAATAAAATTGTAAAAAAATTTATTTTGGGGGACATGAATAGAGGATTGTAAAAAATTAGCAATGACCAGATAAGGACAATGGCATTAAGATAGTGTATAGTCATCACATACATTACTGAATATCGGATATTCCAGAGGGGCATGAGTAAAGACAATAAACTTAGGATAGTATATAGAGTTAGTGCATTAAAATACCACTGACCAGATAAGGGTCGATAGACGTACCTGTGTACATAGGTAAATGCTGCCACCCTGTGGTGGACGAAAAATTGCAATGGGGAACAAATTCATTCAAGTTAAGCAGATACAGACAATAGGTTAAGTGTAGTGTATCTGCTACTAGGGGAACAAAAATAGTAGGTACTAAAAATTATATTGAATATTGCTGTGGCTCTAGAATAAGCCTATTTGTGAATTCCTCCCTGCCAACTAGTTAGTTACGGGACCAAGCAGCCACGCATGATTGAGTGATACCGTTCCATTAGGCCCTTAGATGTGTGGGTGCTGCATGCGCGCTCAACTGAAACAGACACCAGACATGCATTTGCATGTATAGTACTAACTCCACAGTACACACGTTGTCTTTTGCTAAATTTGCTAAACTTGCTTAGAGATGTAAAAAAAAAATCAAATTTCAAGTTCGCAAACTGCGAACTCGAACTTCCAGAAAAGTTTGAGTTTCCGTGAACTAGGGGAACCTCCATAGACTTCAATAGGCAGACGAATTTAGAAACTTACAAAGACTGTTTCTGGCCAAAAAAGTGATGGAAAACTTGTTTCAAAGGGTCTAACACCTGGATAGGGGCATGGTGGAGGGGGATCCATGGCAAAAGTCCCACCAAAAATTCTGGAGTTGACGCAGAGTCTGGTTTTAATCCCCAAAGGGCAGAAACCACAGTACATTCGTACATTTGAGGAATAAAGGGCTGGTAATGTAAGGGTTATGCCTGCTTCACATTGACAGACCAAATGCCGCATTTACCGAGATTGAGCACTAACAAGTCAGTAAGGCCCTTAGGTGTGAGTGTGTGGTGCTGTATGCACGCTCAACTGAACGGACCAAAGTGGCGTATAGCAGAGGCCAGGATGGGAAGTTAATAATGGAGCTATATTAGAAAACAAACTGACAGGCTCAGTGTACAGCCCACATTTTTTAAGCCTATTTGTGAACTCCTCCATGCCAACTAGTTAGTTATGTGACCATGGGAGATTGAGTGTAACCGGTCTATTAGGCCCTTAGATGTGCTGGTGCTGCATGCACGCTCAACTGAAGCAGACACCAGACAGGCTCAGTCTACAGCCTATTTTCTTAAAAAATATGTGTCAAATTTATTTGGAAAAAATGTATTTTGAACGTTTTTAACAACACAAATACATTTTGAAAAAAAAAAATTACAATGTTATTTAAATTTTAGATTCTTTTTTTAACCACTTCAGCCTACAGTGTTTTTTCACCTTATACATCCGAGCAACTTTCACCTCCCATTCATTCACCAATAACTCGATCACTACTTATCACACTGAAATGCTCTATATCTTGTTTTTTCCACCACTATTTAGGCTTTCTTTGGGTGGTACATTTTGCTAAGAATTATTTTATTCTAAATCCGTTTTAACAGGAAGATTAGGAAAGAAATGGAAAAAAATTAATTATTTCTCAGCTTTTGGCCACTATAGTTTGAAATGAATACATGCTACTTTAAATAAAACCCATGTATTTTATTTGTCCATTTGTCCTGGTTATTGCACCATTTAAATTATGTCACTATCACAATATATGGCACCAATATTTTATTTGGAAATAAAGGTGCATTTTTTCAGTTTTGCATCCATCACTTATTACAAGCCCATAATTTAAAAAAATAACAGTAGTATACCTTTTTACTTTCATATTAGAAAAGTTTAGTCCCTAAGGTAACTATTTATGTATTTTTTATTGTATTACAAAAAAATGTTTATGTAGCTATTGGGGAGTGTGGGAGGTAAGGGACTAATTTTAATAGTAAAAAAAGTCATTATCTGGAATTTTTTATTTCCAGATGTAATTTTACTATTTGGCCACAAGATGCTCTCTGAGCTTACGTATGCACACGTAGTATTACTACACAAGTAGAAGTGAAGCATAGATGGGGCAGAAGGAGATTTATGAAAGACGGAGCAGTCTCGCTGACGGTGTCGGTCTTTCATACGGGGACTTAGATCAATGAATGGGAATGGGAACAGCGCGCAATCACGAACCCGGCTCAGCAGCAGCAGGGCAGGCTATCTGGATGGATATATCCATCCAGATGGACCTAAATGGTTAAATTACAACAACACAATTGCAGCATGGAGGCAATACAATGCAGACTACCTGAGACACCATCATGGTGTCCTTATATCTAGTGCCTATGTTCGAACTGCCACTCTTAACGCTGCGTTTACCGAGACTGAGCGCTAACAAGTCTGTAAGGCCCTTAGGTGTGCACGTGTGGTGCTGCATGCACACTCAACTGAAGCAGATACCAGACAGGCTCTGTCTACAACCTATTTTCTTGAAGCATATGTGTCAAATTTATTGCAAAAAAAAATATTTTGAAAGTTTATGAAAAAATGTATAAAAACAACACTAATACAAAGTGATTTAAAAAAAAAAAAAAAAAACTAAATGTCAATGTTGTTAAATTTAACAACCTTTTTTAAAACAAATATTACAACAGCAACAAATTACAGCAGGCCTGCCATTCATGGTAGTGGTGTCGCAAACTGGCTTGCCGCCAGTTGCCATTGGTGTTTAGTGGGTGGCAGGCTGGCAGCAGGCCTTCCTGTCATTCGTGGTGGGGCTGGTGGTGGTGTCACCAACTCCAATGCAGAACTCTGCAGTGGAGGCTTGCCTTAGTAGTCAGCAGGTTTACCCAATGTGCGGCATAGGTAATATATGTGCCCTGACCATGCTTTGCAGGCCAGTTGTCAGTGGTTAGATGGACCCTTGCGACAAGACTGTTCGCCAGAGATGCAATGACTTGGTTCTGCACATGATGGCGCATGTTTACACATACAAATTTAATTTGAGAAAAAATGTCAATGTTATTTATGAATAAAATGTAATTGTGATTTTGTGGGATGTGGGATGTGGAATAGGCCGTAGGGAACTGAGGGTGATATACCTGGCCTGACCGTGCTGCTTTTAAATGTCCACAGTGGTAATGTAAGGGTTATGCCTGCTTCACACTGACAGAACAAATGCAGTGTTTACCGATATTGAGCGCTAACAGGGCCCAAATGCAATTCATTTTTTCTCCTAGGTGATTTCTCTTAGGTGATATTTTTAAACTTGTAAATAAAACACTTTTTAAACCGCCAGCCAGTGGTGCTCATCCAGATTCCGGATATCCGGGTAACCAGGATATCCAATTTTTTTTCAGCTATCCGACCGGATTCGGATTCCGGATACCTGGGCCCAAATCCGGATAGCTATTTGCGGATAGTTGGCTGGAAATCCGTATATCCGTATCCGGCGGATATCCGAATATTGAGATACTGTAACTGAGTAGATGATGTCCAGGACGTCATTGAGCCAATCAGAGGGCTCCCAGCAGAAGCCCTAAAAACCAATTACAGAAGGGAACCCTGGCCAGCCCCACCTCACCTCATTGAGCCAATCAGAGGGCTCTCAGCCTAAGCCCTGGCACCCAATCACAGAAGGGAACCCTGGCCAGCTCCCCTGTATAAGAAGGAGGGCTGCCATGATGAGAAATATCATCCTTGCTTGTGAATGCTCACTGAGAGACATGCTCCAGTGCTGCTGGCCTAGCAAGTGCTGTATACAGTGATAAACCTAAAGCTGTTCAGTGATTAACCCCTTCACTATCACTACACTTGTTAATTACACTTGTTAATTAGGTAGCCAGCTTGATTTCATTCAGTGACAGAGTGTGTGCTGCAGGGCTGCTGCAGGCAGCTGCTATGTGTCTGTATGTGTGCTGTGCACAGACCAGGCCAGCTGTTGCCTGCTGGCCTGCTAGTCTTAGCTACAGTATAGGTTAGGGAATATGATTACTGTGTTATTGTGTAGTTAGCACTGTAGTACTGCAGTCATTGCTAGTTAGTTATTAGAGTAGTAGTACTACTGTGTTAGCTTACTACAGAACTGCTGTGCTGCTGAGAAGTGCCAGTGTGACGATAAGTGTGCACTAGTGTCTTCTCCTCTGTTGTCTGACTGTCACTCGGCACGTGGCACTTTGCACTTTGCACTGGGGCACTTTGCATTTGGCACTTTGCACTTGGCACTTGGCATGTGCCAAGTGCAAAGTGCCAAATGCAAAGTGCCAAATGCAAAGTGCAAAGTGCCAAGTTCAAAGTGCCAAATGCAAAGTGCCAAATGGCCAAATGCCAATGCTAATTGACAGCCATTTTTTTTTTGGGGGGGGGGATTTCAAGTCCCCACATCATCAATTAGTGTTTCCCTTTAAAAAAAAACCATGATGCTACATGCCTCATTTACCCTAAAAAAGGTTTTAGAAGCAATTTAAAGGCCACTTCCGGTTTTCTTTGCGGATATCCGAATCTGCCCGGATACCCCGGATACCCCGGATACTGAGGTCGGATATCCGATTCGGATCGGAAAATTTTGAATTCGGATATCCGATCCGGATCCGGATATCTGGTATCCGGATCCGAACTCAATCCAGATTTTGAAAAGGGGTATCCGAGCAGCGCTGCTGCCAGCAAGCATGAGAATACTCAAAATAGTTTTGACATTACTCTGTTACCTAATTTGTGGTACTTTTTCAATTGCAGAGTGCTGGAAAGTGAATTTAATAGAAAATGAAAAATTAGCTCCTAGGAGAAAACTCAGGTGAAAAAGTTAATTGCATATAGGCCCAGGTGTGAGAAACTATTCATTTTGTAGAAGAAAAATGTCAATGTCATTTACCTTGTTTTTATTAATTTAATGCATGCTGCTTATGCTTAAGTGAATGGACCAGCTTGGGTGTTGCTATTTATTTAAAAAGAAAATATTCCTTTTGTAGAAGAAAAATGTCAATTTCATTTACACATTTTTTTTTTTTATTAATTAAGTGCAAGCTGCTCATGCTCAAGTCAACGGACCAGCTTGGGCATTGTTATTTATTTAAAAAAAAAACTGTTTATTTTGTAGAAGAAAAATGTCAATGTCATTTACAATTTTTTTTTTATTAATTTAGTGCAAGTGAATGGACCAGCTTGGGCATTATTTATTTAAAAAAAAAAAAAAAAACTATTCATTTTGTAGAAGAAAAATGTCAGTCATTTACAAAAAGATGTAATTTATTTAGTGCATGCTGCTCATGCTCAAGTGAACAGACAGCATGGTGTCACAGCCAAGGCCTGAATGGGATGGGAAGTTAAAGTGAACCTCCGGACTAAAAATCTACTCAGCAGAACTGAAAAGGCTTGTTGTTTCTTTAACAGTTTCACAGCATCAGAACTTTGTTTTTCTTACCAAATCATAATTTTTAGCTGCATTTTTACCTAAGCTCCACCCATCAAAGAAAAAAAGCCCAGGCTTTTTTCCCTGATGCTGTGCAGAGCATGATTGGATTTCCCATGTTGTTATTCACGTTGCCTAGCAACTGGGTGGGGTGATCAGCACACAGGACAGTTGGAATTGTGTCTCATGCTCTCTGTCACCTCCTTTCAACCAAAAAGATGGCTGCCATTATGAAATCAAACATTTGCCTGTTCTTTTAAAACAGTGTGGGTAAGAGATTATATTACCTATCTATTTTAATTAACATAACTAATGTAACTTAATGACAGTATGTTTGTTTAGGCTGGAGTTCCTCTTTAATTATAGGACTGTATGATGGTAGCAAACAGACTGGCTCAGTGTACAACCAACTTTTTTTTTCTTAAAGCATATTTGTCAAATTTATACATTTCTAAAGTTATTATCTTTATAAAAAAAAACACATACAGAATAATTTAAAAAAAAAAACAAAAAAACAAATTACATGTTATTGTTTAAATGTTATTTAAATCTAGATATATAAAATCGGATGTGGGTGTGTGTGTGTATGTATGTATGTATGTGCCGCGATCACTCGAAAACGGCTTGACCGATTTGAACGAAACTTGGTATACAGATCCCTTACTACCTGGGATGATAGGTTCTGGGGGTATCACGTCCCCCCTGCACACCTGGGTGGAGCTACAAACATCAAATCAGATTTCACCCATTCAAGTCAATGGAAAAAAATGTAAAAGGCTGCCATTCTCACAGTAATCAAGCCAGAGTCCCCACACTTGGCACAGGTGGTCACTTGATGACCGAGGTTACAAATCCAGGAAAAGTGGGCGAAGCATAAAACAGCCAATCAAATTTCAGCCGTTCATTTTAAATGGGAAAATGTAAACTGCAGCCATTCTTAGACTGTTAATCGCAGGGTTCTCAAACTTGACACAGTTGGTCACTGGGTGAATGCGATTAAGATTCAAGAAAATGGGTGGAGCCTACAACAGCCAATCAAAATTCACCTATTGATTTTCAAGGGGAATATTTAAACTGCTGCCATTCTTACACTGTTAATGGCAGAGGCTTCAAACTTGCTACAGTCATCACTGGGTGACTGGGGTCCAAATTCACTAAAGGGGCGGGGCCACATACAGCCAATCATATTTCCTTGGTGGATAAACTGCTTCCATTCACGCATTTTTGATGCCAGGAACCTGAAAGCTCACAAACGTGGTCATTGAGTGACTGTGTGTCAAGGTCACAAAAAGTGGGCGAAGCCAAAAACAGCTTTTACTGGGAAAATATAAACTGCAGCCATTCCTACATTGTTAATGGCAGGGTTCTCAAACTTTGCACAGTTGGTCATTGGGTAACTGAGATTAAGATTTTGGAAGGTGGGTGGAGCCTACACCAGCCAATAAAAATTCACCTTTCGATTTTCAAAGGGAATGTTTAAGCTGCTACCATTCTCTTATACTGTTAAAAGCAGATGCCTCAAACCTGGTACAGTTGGTCACTGGTTGACTAGGGCCCAAACTCAGAAAGGGGGCAGAGCCTTGATACCAAGGACCCCAAAGCTGATAAACTTGATAATTGAGTGACTGGATGTCAAGGTTAGAAAAAGTGGGTGGTGCCAACAACTAAATTTTTAACATGGCAGGGTTCCCAAACTTTACACAATTGGCCACTGGGTGACTGGGATGAATATTCAGAAATGTGGGTGGAGCCTACAACAGCCAATCAAAATTTACCTATTGATTTTCAAGGGGAATATTCACATTGCTACCATTCTTACACTGTTAATGGCAGAGGCCTCAAACCTGATACAGTCAGTCATTGGGTGGCTGGGGTCCAAATTCACTAAAGGGGTGGAGCCACAAACAGCCAATCAGATTTGTTAGATTGATTTCAGCCATTCTGTTATTGGCAGGGTTCTCAAACGTGACACAGTTGGCCACTGGGTGACTGGGACTAATATTCAGGAAAGTGGGTGGAGCCTACAGCAGCCAATCAAAATTCACCTTTTGATTTTCAAGGGGAATATTGCAACTGCAGCCATTCTTACACTGTTAATGGCAGAGGCCTCAAACCTGCTACAGTCGGTCGTTAAGTGTCTGGGGTTCAAATTCAGTAAAGGGGCGGAGACAAAAACAGCCAGATTTTTTTGCTGGATGAACTGCTTCCATTACCACAATTTTGATGCCAGGAACCCAAAAGCTCACAAACTTGGTCATTGTGTAGTGACTGTGTGTCAAGGTTACAAAAGGTGAGTGGAGTTAACTAGTTCGGCCTATCTGGACGAGCTTCCTCGTCCAGATAGGCACTGGTGCTGCCGCCGGCTCGTGCGCGCGATCGGGCGCACCCCCGCGCGCGCTCCCGCTGCCCGCCGCTAGCCCCCCGATCAGTGAATGGGAATATAATTCCCATTCACTGATCTAACTTCCCCGCAGAAATACCGACGCTTTCTCTCCAGAGAGCGCGGTATTTCTGCCCCCAGGAAACAACTCCTCAGCATTTTAGTTCCTAGATGCGAGCTGGTTCGCATCTAGGACTTTTTTCACTGTGGCCATCTTGTGGCCAAATAGTAAACTGCACCCACATACATTTTTGATTAAAAAAAAACATTATTTTACATTTAAAATTAGCAGTTTCCCTCCCACACCAAAAATTACCCACATACACTTTTTTTATTAAAAAAAAAAAAAACTATTAAAAAAAAAACAAAAACAACATAAATAGTTACCCAAGGGTCTGAACTTTTTAAATATGCATGTCAAGAGAATATGTTATTATATTATTTAAAATTATAAGCTTATAAATAGTGATGGACGCAAATTGAAAAAATGCACCTTTATTTCTAAATGAAATATCGGCACCATAAATTGTGATAGGGACATCGTTTAACCACCCTGGCGTTCTGATTAAATCGCCAGGGTGGCTGCGGGAGGGTTTTTTTTTAAATAAAAAAAAAACTATTTCATGCAGCCAACTGAAAGTTGGCTGCATGAAAGCCCACTAGAGGGCGCTCCGGAGGCGATCTTCCGATCGCCTCCGGCGCCCAGAATAAACAAGGAAGGCCGCAATGAGCGGCCTTCCTTGTTTTGCTTATATCGTCGCCATAGCGACGAGCGGAGTGACGTCATCGACGTCAGCCGACGTCCTGACGTCAGCCGCTTCCGATCCAGCCCTTAGCGCTGGCCGGAACTTTTTGTTCCGGCTACGCTGGGCTCAGGCGGCTGGGGGGACCCTCTTTCGCCGCTGCTCGCGGCGAATCGCCGCAGAGCGGCGGCGATCAGGCAGCACACGCGGCTGGCAAAGTGCCGGCTGCGTGTGCTGCTTTTTATTTCATTAAAATCGGCCCAGCAGGGCCTGAGCGGCAGCCGCTGGCGGTGTTGGACGAGCTGAGCTCGTCCAGACCGCTCAGCTGGTTAAATGGTGTAATAACCGGGACAGATGGGCAAATAAAATACATGCGTTTTAATTACGGTAGCGTATATTAATTTCAAACTATAATGGCCAAAAACTGAGAAATAATGAATTTCTTCCGTTTTTTTCTTATTCTTCCTGTTAAAATGCATTTACAGTAAAGTGGCTCTTAGCAAAATGTATCACCCACAGAAAGCCTAATTGGTGGCGGAAAAAACAAGCTATAGATCAATTCATTGTGATAAGTAGCAATAAAGTTATAGGCGAATGAATGGGAGGTGAACGTTGCTCGGATGCATGAGATTTTCGGCACTGCGGCGCTGAACCGGTTAAAACAGATTTTTCTGGGAAATTGTAAACTGCAGCCCTTATTCACTGTTAATGGAAGGGTTCTCAAACTTAGCATAGCTGCTTACTGGGTGACTGGGATTAATGTTCAGAAAAGTGGGTGGAACCTAAAAATGCCAATCAAAAATCACATGTCGCTTTTCAAGGAGAATATTACAATTGCTGCCATTCTTGCACTGTTAATGGCACAAGCCTCAGGCCTGGTACAGTTGGTCATTGGGTCACTGGGGATCAAATTCAGAAAAGGGGACAGAGCCACAAACAGTGAATCAGATTTGTTTCATTTTATGGGAAAATACAAATTATTGATGCCAAGGACCCCAAAGCTCACAAACTTGGTCATTGAGTGACTTTGTGTCTAGGTTACAAAAAGTGGTCAGAGCCAAAAACAAATTTCACTGGGAAAATATAAACTGCAGCCCTTATTACACTGTTAAGGGCAGGGTTTTCAAACATTGCCCTGATGGTCACTGAGTGACTGAGTTTAATATTCAGGGAAGTGGGTGGAGCCTATAATAGCCAATCAAAATTCACCTGTTGATTTTCAAGTGGAATATTTCAATTGCTGCCATTTTTCCACTGTTAATAGCAAATGCCTCAAACCTGCTACAGTTGGTCATTGGGTGACTGGGGTTCAAATGCTGGAGAAGCTGGGGGTGAAGCCACAAACAGCCAATCTGATTTGTTTAATTTCTATGTGAATATACAAATTATTGATGCCAAGGACCTCAAAGCTCACAAACTTGGTCATTGAGTGTTTTGGCGTTAGGGTTAGAAAGTGGGCGGAGCTAACAGCAGCCAAATACATACACGGGCAATGCCGGGTCATCAATGGGTGAAGACAAATACAAATTTCACTGGGAAAATGTAAACTACAGCCATCCTTACACTGTTAGTGGCAGGGTTCTTAAACTTTGAACAGTTGGTCACTGGATGACTGGGATTAATATTCAGAAAAGTGGGTGGAGCCTACAAAAGTCAATAAAGCTTCACCTATTGCTGAAATATTTAATTGCTACCATTCTTGCACTGTTAATGGCACAGGCCTCAAACCTGGTACAGTTGGTCATTGAGTGACTGGGATTCAAATTCAGAAAAGGGGGTAAAGCCACAAACAGCCCATCAGATTTTTTTCATTTCAATGCAAATTATTCATGCCAAAGTCCACAAAGCTTACAAACTTGGTCATTGAGTAATTGTGTGTCAGGGTTAGAAAAAGTAGTTGGAGCCGACACCAGCCAAATACATACCCGGGCAATGCCGGGCAATCAGCTAGTATAGTGATAATAACAGAAGCCCTGGAACACTATTATGCTTGTAGTGGGCACTGGGCACAATGGTAGATACCTGTGGGGTGTGGAGTGTCGCACACACCAAAAAAAAAACCACAAGAAGAACAAGGATGAATTAGCCCTCAGAAGGGCTGTTTGGGGTGATTAAACAGCTATCAGCCAGAGAAGATGAAAATAAAAAAGCCTATCTAATGTTTTCCCTATCTCCAGCAAGCTCTGTCTCTTCCTCTCACTATTCTAGCTGCAGCGTTTTATAGGGGGTGGGGGTCTGTGAGGGAGAGCTGGCTGATTGGCTGTCATGTGCCTGCTGACTGTGATGTAAGGGGTCAAAGATTAGCCCAATGATGATGTATGGGGGTGGGTTGAATAGCGCCAAGTGCTCACTGCTTGTGGCGAATATCCGATCTTCACTGAATAGTGCTCGCTGGTGAAGCTTTTGGGCCATCTCTAAACTTGCTATGTTAATATCAGGGGTCTTATGGTTCTGCCCCTAGTTATACTACTGGGTTGGGTCTTTTTTTATTCTTTAATTTTTTTCATTTTTTTGTGTATTTTTTTGGTCTATGAATAAAATGTGATACTTTTTTATTTTTTTCTAATTTTGTTTTTGCGCTTGTTTATAGGCCTCAGGCCTAGGGCCATAGAGACCTGCACTCAGGTTCTACCCCTGTCCCTTATCCTTGCAACTGGTTATGTTTATTTATATTTATTGATAATTTATAATTTTTTATTGATATAGCTCACTAAGATTTGGAGTGGTTTTAAAATCTATGTGCTAGTACTTTTTTTCCACATTATGATAATACTTACCATATGTGAGCATGTTCCATTTTTATTGTTAGTTCATTTTTTTACATCTTGATAAAAAAAGGTTAACTGTAAAAACAAATACAATAAAAAAAATAAACACTAAAATGTAACATTGTATAAACTGTTGATTAAGCTCTTTAACATTAATTGGCTCAAATTTTTTCACTTTACATTCAGATTTGATTACATCATTTACCATGGAACCGGGAGTCAAAACTCCAATCTGCCTAATTGAGAAGAGAGTAGAGAAAGGAAAATGCCAATTCATTGGAAATCCCAAAGCAATGGAAATCCTCTCGAAGATCACCCAACCAGTAATGGTGGTGGCCTTTGCTGGACGATATCAAACTGAAAAGGCTAAAGAGACTGTGGAAGAGACTAAGAAGAATAAACAGAAATTATTAATTATGCAAAAGTTGGTTGGAGATAAGCAGGGTGAGTGGTGGTTTAAGTGATAGAACCAAACAGCTGCAGAACTCAGGGTATATTTAAATAATGGAGAGTATCCAAGAATAGGGAGCCTGTTAGCCCTCAATAAACTATCCATCAACTTTACTCCTAGCATAGCAACATTTCACTACCGTAAAATACATCCCCCATTAAAAATAATGTGCAATACTAAAGGCCCACATGGCATTTAATGGACACAGCCAGTTAACGAGACACTGAAGTGAAACAAAATATATCTACTGATGTGTATGTGTAGTACAGCTAAGAAATAAAAAATTAGGAGCAGAGACATAAGTCTAATATTGTTTCCAGTACAGGAAGAGTTAAGAAACTCCAGTTGTTATCTATGCAAAAAAGCCATTGAGCTCCACGACTTTCAAAGTCGCAGAGAGCTCTGTGTTCTGAAGCTTATTATCTCAAGTGTCAGTCATTGTATCTTCTTTTTCTCCCCAGAGGACAGGTCAATAGTTCACAAGACTACTCTGTGAAAAACATTTAGAATACTAAGTAGTATGTAAACTGCAAATATTAGAGAATAATACAATGTTATAAAAAAAGCTATATCACTAAAAATAAAAATATGAGAATATTTTCTTTGCTACTAAGGTTCTAGTAATTATCCGTACTACACAACCAATTCATTATATCATATTTTTTTTTTTCGCTTCAGTGTCTCTTTAACCAGTTCACCCCCAAGGATTTTTACCCTAACAGACCAGAGCAATTTTCACCTGTCAGTGATCCTCCCTTTTATTTCCTAATAACTTTATTACTACTTATCACAAGAAAATGATCCATACTTTGTTTTTTTCCCCACCAATTATGCTTTCTGTGGGTAGTACATTCTGCAAAGAATTTTTTTTTATTGTAAATGCGTTTTAATGGGAAAAAATAAGAAAATGGAAAAAAAAACAGTTTTCGGCCATTATAGTTTTAACCACTTGAGGACCACAGTGGTAAACCCCCCTAAACACCAGGCTGTTTGTTTGATAATTGGCCACTGCAGCTTTAAGGCACAGCTGCAGGGCCGAACAACACACCACATGAGTGATTCCTCCCCCCCCCCTTTTCTCCCCACCAACAGAGCTCTCTGTTGGTGGGGTCTGATTGCCCCCCCCCCCCCCCCTTGTGTTTATTTTTTTTTTCTAATCAATATTTATGTTCACTTTTTTTTAATGATTTTTACTATTTTTTCCTTCCTTTGTTTTTCTCCAATCTCCTCCCTCCCTCGAGCTGGCCAATCACGCGATCGGCTGTCATAGGCTTTTGCCTATGAGAGCCGATCGCTCTCCTCTCCCCCAGGGGGACAGCCGTGTCACACGGCTGTCCCCAGTGCAGCACTTCTGCTGATCGCAGCGCTGCACTGTGTAAATAGATGGCGATCACACCGTCTAACAGTCTCCCGAGCGGCAACAGCCACTCAGAGACTGAAGAGGGGGCGGAGCTCCGCCCCCGAGAAGGAGATGCGCGTGCAGCCTGCGCACGATCTCCTGCAAAGTGCAGCCCCAGGACGGGGCTGCCGCCGCGACCACGCCCATTGGTGTTAGCCGGTCGTAGAGTAGTTAAAATTAAACATTCTCCTGCAGTTAAAACCAATACATTTTATTTGCCCAGTTGTCCTAATTATTAAACCATTTAAATGATGTCCCTATCACAATGTATGGCAACAATATTTTATTTTGAAATATAGCTGTTATTTGTCTGTCTTTTTTTTTTTTGTCCGGTCCATAATTACAAGTCCCTATGTAGCAAAATAAAAGTAATTTTCTTTCATAAAATATAGATAAAAAAGTTGAGTTGGTTAAAAAAATGGGTGGTGCCAACAACTAATTTTTTTACATTGAAAAGTATAAACTGCAACCATTCTTACACTGTTAATGGCAGGGTTCCCAAACTTGACACACTTGGCCACTGGGTGACTGGGATTAATATTCAGAAATGTGGGTGGTGCCTACAACAGCCAATCAAAATTAACTTATTGATTTTCAAGGGGAATATTTACATTGCTACCATTCTTACACTGTTAATGGCAGAGGCTTCACACCTGATAAAGTCAGTCACTGAGTGGCTGGGGTCCAAATTTACTAAAGGGGGTGGAGCCAAAAACAGCCAATCAGATTTGTTAGATTGATTTCAGCGATTCTGTTTTTGTCAGGGTTCTCAAACTTGACACAGTTGGTAACTGGATGACTGGGACTAATATTCAGTAAAGTGGATGGAGAATACAACAGCCAATCAAAATTCACCTATTGATTTATAAGGGGAATATTTACATTGCTGCCATTCTTAAAGTCTTTATGGCACAAGCCTCAAATCTGGTACAGTCAGTCACTGGGAGACTGGGGTTTAAATTCTAAAAAGGGGGCGGGCCACAAATAGCCAATCAGATTTGTTTAATTTCAATGGGAAAATGCAACATATTGATGCCAAAGACTCCAACGCTCATAAACATGGTAATTTAGTGACTACATGTCAAGTTTAGAAATAGTGGGCGGAGCCAAAGACAACTAACTTTTTACATAGGAAAATATAAATTGCAGCCATTCTTACACTGTTAATGGCAGGGTTCTCAAACTTGACACAGTTGATCACTGGGTGACTGGGATTACTATTCAGAAAAGTAGATGGAGCCTTCAACACCCAATCAAAATTTGCCTTTTGATTTTCAAGGGGAATATTGAAACTGCAGCCATTCTTACACAGTTAATGGCAGAGGTCTCAAACCTGCTACAGTCGATCATTAAGTTGCTTGGGGCAGAGCCACAAAGAGCCACTCAGATTTCTTTGCTGTATAAACTGCTTCCATTTACACAATTTTGATGCCAGGAACCCAAAAACTCACAAACTTGGTCATTGAGTGACTGTGTGTCAAGGTCACAAAAACTGGGTGGAGTCAAAAACAGATTTTCCTGGGAAAATGTAAACTGCAGCCCTTCTTCACTGTTAATAGCAGGGTTCTCAAATTTTGCACAGTTGGTCACTGGGTGACTGGGATTAATATTCAGAAAAGTAGGTGGAGCCCTTAAAACGCTAATCAAAATTTGTTTGTTGATTTTCAAGGGGAATATTAAAATTGCTGCCATTCTTGCACTGGTAATGGCACAAGCCTCAAACCTGGTACAGTTGGTCATTGGGTCACTGGGGTTCAAATTCAGGAAAAGGGGCAGAGCCACAAACAGCTAATCAGATTTGTTTCAATTCACTGGGAAACTACAAGTTATTGATGCTAAGGACCCCAAAGCTCACAAACTTGGTCATTGAGTGACTTTGTGTCTAGGTTACAAAAAGTGGTCAGAGCTAGTGTTGGGCGAACAGTGTTCGCCACTGTTCGGATTTGCACGGACATTTTGGTGTTCGGGCACCGTTCGGGCTCGGCCGAACACCTCATGGTGTTCGGGCAAAAGCTCGGCAATATTGCCGAACTGCGAGCGCATGGCCGAACGGTCCCCCGAACATTTGGCTAGCGCTGTGATTGGCCGAACGGGTCACGTGGTTCGGCCCGAACGCGCTCTGATTGGCCGAACGGGTCACGTGGGTCGGGTAAATAAATACCCGATCCGCGTCATTTCCACGTCATTTGTCTGTGGGATTAGTTTTGGGTAGGCAGGCAGGTTAGATAGAGTCTCTCTCGCTCTCCAGCCCCCCCAGTCAGTGTGTGTGCTGCTGCGTTCAGTAGTACACCGGCGCTCAGTCACCCCATTACTATTTAGCATTCTGTACTCTGCCAATCAGTGTTATATTGCTGCGATCTGTAGTACACCAACGCTCAGTAACCCCATTGCTATTTAGCATTCTGTACTCTGCCAATCAGTGTATATATTGCTGCGATCTGTAGTGCACCAACGCTCAGTCACTCCATTACTATATAAAGCATTGTGTACGCTGCCAATCAGTGTATATATAGCTGGGATCTGTAGTACACCAACGCTCAGTCACCCCATTGCTATTTAGCATTCTGTACGCTGCCAATCAGTGTATATATAGCTGGGATCTGTAGTGCACCAACGCTCAGTCACTCCATTACTATATAAAGCATTGTGTACGCTGCCAATCAGTGTATATATATATTACTGGGATCTGTAGTACACCAACGCTCAGTCACTCCATTACTGTATAAAGCATTGTGTACGCTGCCAATCAGTGTATATATAGCTGGGATCTGTAGTGCACCAACGCTCAGTCACTCCATTACTATATAAAGCATTGTGTACGCTGCCAATCAGTGTATATATATTACTGGGATCTGTAGTACACCAACGCTCAGTCACTCCATTACTATATAAAGCATTGTGTACGCTGCCAATCAGTGTATATAGCCGCCCGGTCCCTGTTTATTGAACCTCTTATCTTTATTACATTTATGACTGCATGGCGGTACAAAGCATGCTATCCGCACGCTTCTTGTCCTCCTGCAAGGCCTGGGTTGTTGTGTCTCAAAGCGTGGCCTTCTCCTCCTGCGCCTCCTCCTGTTCCATCACGTCTGCTGCTGCTGGGTTAGCGTTGCTGCCCGGTCCCTGTTTATTGAACCTCTTATCTTTATTACATTTATGACTGCATGGCGGTACAAAGCATGCTATCCGCACGCTTCTTGTCCTCATGCAAGGCCTGGGTTGTTGTGTCTCAAAAAGCGTGGCCTTCTCCTCCTGCGCCTCCTCCTGTTCCATCACGTGTGCTGCTGCTGGTGCTGGGTTAGCGTTACCGGTCCCTTTTCCTGGAACCTCTTCTCTGTATTACATTTATGACTGCATGGCGACAAAAAGCATGTTACCTGTGCAAAGAAACATGACATTTTCCACATTTAAAAGACAGTTTTTCCTTTGAAACTTTACAATCAATTTTCTCAAAAACTATAAGCTCTTTTTCAAATATTTTTTTTCCTCTTGTACCCACTCCCAAGGTGCACATACCCTGCAAATTTGGGGTATGTAGCATGTAAGGAAGCTTTACAAAGCACGAAAGTTCGGGTCCCCATTGACTTCCATTATGTTCGGAGTTCGGCGCGAACACCCGAACATCGCGGCGATGTTCGGCGAACGTTCGCGAACCCGAACATCTAGGTGTTCGCCCAACACTAGTCAGAGCCAAAAACAAATTTCACTGGGAAAATATAAACTGCAGCCCTTATTACACTGTTAAGGGCAGGGTTTTCAAACATTGCCCTGATGGTCTCTGGGTGACTGAGATTCATATTCAGGGAAGTGGGTGGAGCCTATACTAGCTAATCAATATCCACCTGTTGATTTTCAAGGGGAATATTTTAATTGCTGCCATTTTTACACTGTTAATAGCAAATGCCTTAAACCTGCGACAGTTGGTCATTGGGTGACTGGGGTTTAAATGCTGGAGAGGGGCAGAGCTACAAACAGCCAATCTGATTTGTTTAATTTCTATGAGAGCATACAAATTATTGATGCCAAAGACCCCAAAGCTTGCAAACTTGGTCACTGAGTGTTTGTGTGTTAGGGTTAGAAAAGTGGGCAGAGCCAACACCAGCCAAATACATACACGGGCAACGCCAGGTCATCAGCTAGTGATATCATATAAAGTGCAATGTGCTATGATATGTAGAGATAATAGGAGGTGAAATAATGGAATAAATCCCAATATGAGCAGAAAATGGAAGGAACACCATGCTGAGGTGCATGCTGTGCCACAGACCAGGTAACAAAGGGTGGAAAACATGAGCTTTGCAAAGACGCAATATAAGAAGTGATTGGCATAAGATCACTAAATAGCGCTAAGTGAGCAGAAACACAGTAACCACCAGGGAACATAAGGGACCATGTAGTGACAATGTGGAGAAATCACAAGGCTGCACAAGTGAACAGAGAGCTTACCAAGGAGGTGGAAAGAAGTGAACATGTCAACTGAGTTGACTACGTATATCTACGCCCCTGGAGCTAAGATGTAGTCTCTGGGGTGTACATATACTGTATCAAATACATTTACTGGTTGAAGGGGCCTAATACATTTTAAATTGTAACAAACGCACAAAAGCTAAATTAGAGGGGCTGTACATCTCAATTCTTTACAAGGTGGGGATGGCCCCTATGCAGTTCTACTTGTGTGGGAAGGGAAAGGTTCCACTGTACGATGTGTGTTTATTGTGCAATTACTTGAATTCACATTGAATTTCAGTTGTTTTAGATTTGGTATAAGTTACTATTGCCAGATCAGGGGCGCTTCGATAGAAGGGGGGTGTGCCCCAGTCTGTGCATGCTTTCACTTTGGTTACTCGTAAAGGAAGGAGGTGTATGATGAGCATGCATCCTTTTTTGAACCCTTTGGCCTTGGTACGTTGATGATGTGCTCCTGGTCTGGCCAGTTACCGAAATAAAATGTGTTTCCTTTATGGATGATTTGAATTACAATAATAGAAATATCATGGTAACTTTCACAATTGATTCCAGAACCATAACCTTCTTGGATCAACAGAACAAGAAGTGCGTTTTAACAATATGGTCACTTAACAAGCAACTTTATTAGACCAAAACCATCTTTAAAACCATTAAACCACCCGTATGCCCCTTATGCTAAGAGAGCACTCTCTACTCCCTGCAGCTGCCACACAATAACCAAGCATCAGACACACTATTTTACTTGCAACCAGAGGAAGCAGGGAATTTGGGCACATGAGGCAGGGGGATAAAAAGGGCACCGCCATTCACACCCATATTAAATATCGTTAAACAGGCACCGAACAGGAAAAAAGGGCGCCTGTAATTTAATTTATGTTTTCAAACTGCATCCGTGATAATTAATGTTTCCCAACTTCGCTGGTGAACAGTAACATTTACACATAAAATTATACTTATTTATAGTTTTGAGTTAAATCGTAATGTAATATTGAATCACTTTTCATAAATCATTATTTTCAACATATAAAGCCGTCAACAAATAAATTGTAATATACTTTTTTTTTTATGAACACTCTGTAAAACATTATTATCCACCAAAATCATAATATATCGTTTTTCACACTTAATGCTTATAAAACACTATTATCCATCTGATAAACCGAGCAATAGCTAAATCTGAGGAATAATGGTTACAAACATACTAAACATATCTATCGTATTTAACTAAAACGTTATTTAAAATGTTATCACTTACTCTTTGTAAAACATTATTATTCACACAATAAAGCGTTCACTAAGGGGGGGTTTAGGGTTAGGCACCACCAGGGGGGATTTAGGGTTAGGCACCACCAGGGGGTCTTAGGGTTAGGCACCACCAGGGGGATCTTAGGTTTAGGCACCACCAGGGGGATTTAGGGTTAGGCACCACCAGGGGGTCTTAGGGTTAGGCACCACCAGGGGGATCTTAGGGTTAGGCACCATCAGGGCGGTCTTAGGGTTAGGCACCACCAGGGGAGATTTAGGGTTAGGCACCAACAGGGGAGATTTAGGGTAAGGCACCACCACGGGGGGTTTTAGGGTTAGGCACCGTCAGGGTAGATTTAGGGTTAGGCACCACCATGGGGGGTCTTAGGGTTAGGCACCATCAGGGGAGATTTAGGGTTAGGCACCACCAGTGGGGGGTTTTAGGGTTAGGCACCACCAAAGGGGGCTTAGGGATAGGCACCATCAGGGGAGGTTTAGGATTAGGCACCACCAGGGGGTCTTAGGGTTAGGCACCACCAGGGGGATCTTAGGTTTAGGCACCACCAGGGGGATTTAGGGTTAGGCACCACCAGGGGGGTCTTAGGGTTAGGCACCACCAGGGGTAGGCACCACCAGGGGGGTCTTAGGGTTAGGCACCACCAGGGGAGATTTAGGGTTAGGCACCACCAGGGGAGATTTAGGGTTAGGCTCCACCAGGGGGATCTTAGGGTTAGGCAACTCAGGGGAGATTTAGGGTTAGGCACCACCAGGGGAGATTTAGGTTTAGGCACCACCAGGGGAGTCTTAGGGTTAGGCACCACCAGGGGGTCTTAGGGTTAGGCACCACCAGGGGAGATTTAGGTTTAGGCACCACCAGGGGAGTCTTAGGGTTAGGCACCACCAGGGGGGTCTAAGGATTAGGGATAGGTAGAGGGAGGGTTCTGTATGAGAATAGGGTTAGGTTTAGTTGTAGTAAAATGTTAGTAATATTTACTAAAGTTTTACTACAGTTATTACGAATGTACTTATATTTTTTCATGATTTGATTTTTTGAAATATGTGAATTAGGTTTTAATCTGTACTAAATGACTTTATAAAGGTTTATCAATTTTATAATAAAAATTGTTACAAAATATCGTTTAGAAACTTTATAGTAGTATAAAATGTAAAGATATGTTTTTGGATCCTGATCTGGTTAAATCATAAAATAAATAAATAAATAACAAACAGTACTTAAACATTGTTTATGTAAAATCTGTTTTAAATCATAATAATTACAATCATCATTGTGAATATACAAACGTTATTGTAAGTTTCCGTCTATAATTACAGAGAATAGCGTTTTACCAATAGAACATTTCATAGACATTATTTATTGATTTAAATTTGTAAAACATTATTGTAAACAAAATATTAAAATATAATTGTTTTATAAACGATATTTCAGATTAACGTTTACACCAGGCGCCCTTTTTTTCCGACACCCTTTTTGCATGTATACCAACCAGATGCCTTTATTGATACCTTATTATGGGTATCCCTGTGGAACAGATGCTTGAGCATGGTGCAAATGCCACAGGGAGGAGGATGTGCAACAAGAATTGCAACTAACACAAGGGATATGAAGCATTCAATATGGAGGAAGCCAGATTGTGAGTCAAGTTTCCCCCAGGAGATTCCCCATTGGCACAGTTAAAGATTAGCAAAGAGCTAGCGGAAAATTGGCACACCCTGCAGCTGTACCCAAATTTGAGAAGGGTAGTTGGAGATTATCCTAGATTGATCGCAAGAAGTGGCTTAATTTAAGGGACATGCTGGTCTGTTTTGTAGTATAACTCAACTAGAATTTCTAATAAAGTTAGGCCAATATTTAGAACCTAAAGGAATACCTACGGGACTTGCAGTGTTTGCCAGATAGTGGATAGGAGTAGCACAGAATAGAGATCAAAAACATATGGCATAAAAAAGCCCATAAACTGTAACACAGCAAAGTCCCTGGTATCCGGCACAGGCAGGGATTGTCTGAGGCTGGATAGTGTGCTTGGCGGTTGCTTGAGCAACTGGTTGAAAATAGAACTGTGCAGCAGAAGCAACTTTCTGATCCTCCAGGCACAGTCTTCTACGCTTTCTGTAGCTCCCAGCGGCTTTATGGTATCTTTTGTGGACACAGGGAAGCCAGTGGGAACTGCAGAAGTGTAGAAGATTGTGCCCAGAGCAGCGATAAGTCACTTATGCTGCACCACAGGACTTCAAATTGCAAAAGTACTGCCCCCGTTGTCCGCCTCAATCATACCGGTTGGTTGAGACTTCCAGGTGCCTGAGTTCTGGATAACTGGTGTTTCACTGAACTGCCCATCTTGTCTACATCTTGGAAAGTCAATGCAAGGCCCCTGAAAATAAGAGTGCAGGAGCACATTAGAAGCATAGGAAGTAAAAACATGAAAAAATCTCCATTGGCTTGCACTTCAATATCTACAATCAAGGTAACCAGAATGTTCAATGACATTATAAAAATGGAGCTTTACCATGAGGTGAGGACCATGATAGGACATTAAAACAAACCGAAACTAAATAAATATTCCCACAAATAAAAGAAGGAACACCGCTCACCACACTACCATGTCAGCCAGGAGCAGGACCAGGCACAGCCAGGCCAGACAATCATAGAGGAAGGGAAGGTCCACTCCACCGGATGATTAAAAGTCTGATTTTTATTCAAAAAACATCAGTACTGGAAAGAGGCATATCAGCCTGTGCATAACGGGGCATACACTGGTTCCTTAGCCATGGACTCACGGAAGCTGATTTTTAAACAAAATAAAAATCAGACTTTAACCACTTTACCCCCAGCGGTACGGATTTCTCTGTCCCTTTTTTCCACCCTGTTACCACCAAGGGACGGAGAAATCCGTACCTGACGCCGCTCCCGCCGCTGTCCGCTCGCTCGTCTGTGCTCCCCCGCGCTCGTCTGTGCTCCCCCGCGCTCGTGCATGCCGCCGCCCGCTCACCCGGAGATCAATGAACGGGAAAAACCTTTCCCGTTCATTGATCTAAGCCCCCCGCAATGATCAGCTGCTTCTACGAGAAGCAGCGCGATCATTGTGAAAAAAAAAAGTTGCCCAGCCTCCCTGAACTTCCTGCAAGCGTACTTCCTGTACGCTTGCAGGTCGCATAAACAAAAACTTACTGTGGCCATCTTGTGGCCAAATAGTAAAGCTACACCCTAAAGCATTTTTCATACATTAGTTATACATTAAAAATTAACTCATTACCTCCCACACTCCCCATTTTTTTTTTTATTAAAAAGAATACAATTAAAAAATACATAAATAGTTACCTTAGGGACTGAACTTTTTAAATATTTATGTCAAGAGGGTATAACACTGTTACTTTATAAACGATGGGCTTGTAATTAGGGATGGACGCAAAACTGAAAAAAATGCACCTTTATTTCCAAATAAAATATTGGCGCCAAACATTGTGATAGGGACATAATTTAAATGGTTTTATAACCGTGACAAATGGGCAAATACATTTCATGGGTTTTAATTACAGTAGCATGCATTATTTAAAAACTATAAAGGCCGAAAACTGAAAAATAATATTTTTTTTCTCACATTTTTTCCTATTTTTCCATTAAAACACATTTAGAATAAAATAATTCTTGGTATAATGTCCCACCTAAAGAAAGCCTAATTGGTGGCAAAAAAAACAAGATATAGTTCATTTCATTGTGATAAGTAATGATAAAGTTATAGATGAATGAATGGAAGGAGCGCTGAAAGGTGAAAATTGCTCTGGTGCTCAAGGGGTAAAACCCCTCAGTGGTGAAGTGGTTAAATCATCTAGTTGAGTGGACCTTTTCTTTCCTGCTATAAATAAATAAAATTTTAACTGGGCACCATGAATCTACAGAGACTAGATACTGAAACAAATTGTTTTCCCTTTTCTATACATATCGCCAATTTTGCTTTTGCCTTAATTTAAAAACTTCTAAGGCTCTTTAAATGTTGATGCTATTGTTAAATGGTGGTTAGTAAATGAAGGGAAGGTTGAATGTTGAGTGGAGGGATTTTATCCCCACAATGCAATTGCACCAAATGATTCATAATCTGGGACAAAGCATAAATTGTATGTACGTTCTAGAGGCTAATGTGTTCTGTTTGGAGAAACTGATGAGCTGTGCTATTCCTTTCACTTTATAGGTAAAAGGTGGGCAGGCCTTACATTTTAGAACTAAGCCACCTAAATACCAGGAGCACCTGACAAAGCCTGGAAGTATGAGTTACATGTGTCTTGTGATATGAGTGCATTCTAAGGGTGGGGGATGGTAGGATATCTGTGGCTACCCCAGCACAAGCTGGAATCTGCAGTTACCTGCAACAGAACATCAAAACAGCACTTGAAGAGAATCTATATTGTTAAAATCGCACAAAAGTAAACATCCCAGTGCATTAGGGGACATCTCCTATTACCCTCTGTCACAATTTCGCCGCTCCCCGCCACATTAAAAGTAGTCAAAAACAGTTTTAAAAAGTTTGTTTATAAACAAACAAAATGGCCACCAAAACAGGAAGTTGGTTGATGTACAGTATGTCCACACATAGAAAATACATCCATACACAAGCAGGCTGTATACGGCCTTCCTTTTGAATCTCAAGAGATCATTTGTGTGTTTACCTTCTTCCCCCTGCTGCTCTCATCCACTGAATACTAGTGACAGGCTGATCATTTCTTCCTGCAGACAGCTCTGTCCTGTCTGTAATTCCTCAGTATGTGTCAGCCAGCTCCTTTCACAGCCTAACAGAGGAGGATTTTTATCCAGCTCTCTTCTCTCACTGATAAGAGAGCAGAGACGCTGCTGGCTTATGTAAATAACATACACTGGAGTGTGCAAAGAGGGGCCTGGAGAGGGGTGTGCATAACAGATCAGCACAGAAGAGTTGGCAGCTTTCCAGACACAGGGCGACAAGTCCGACAGGGAAAAGATACATTGATTTATTACAGAGACGGGGATAGTAGAAAGAGCTGCATTAAGCCAGAGCACATTAGAATAGGTTTAGGAACTTGTAGGATGGTAGAAAAAAGGATGACATTTTTGTTACAGAGTCTCTTTAAGCATACTTACTTGGCACGGTGCTTGACCATCCGGGCATCCCTTTCCAGGCCAGGAGACTGGCTGCCAGACTGACACCGTTGGAACAATTCAATCACAATGCAGCAGTGGTGACAAGCTGAGCAGTGATGACTGGTGATGTATGACTTTCACTGAGTTGGGGCATATTTTTAAGGTTCTAAAATGATGCTATCTTGAATATCTGGAATAAAGTTGGTGGTGTTCAAGGTAAAATCAGCTTGGTATGCTTTATTTGTTGTTGTGAGTGGTGTTAGTAGGATCTAAAAAACTTTCTTGGCTGTTTCCGTATGTATATGGAAAAGATGCATGTCTAATGAAAAAAGTAAAAGAGCTTTATTGCAACTTATGATGCTGCAGGCCTTCTACCTTTGAATGTTTCTAGTAAGCATTTCTTATCATTTCAATCTACAGACATAAAGTTAGATGCGAATATGTGTACAGAGAATACAGGAATCAGGATGTGGTGCATCCCTAATCCCACAAAGAAGAATCACACATTGGTCCTCTTGGACACAGTCCCTTTAAAGGATGTGGAGACGGTAAGAACTTGCAGACAAGTTAGGCTTGTTTTTCTTTTTTTTTCACTTCAGGTACTCTTTCTTTTTATTTTTTGTTTTTTTTCATTTTCTTATTGGTATATTGAAAGAAATAACAATACATGCATTATATTTGAAACTGAACGTTTGTACAGTAAATTAACATGTTCAATATTTGTAGAAGGTACAATTAAAAGTATTGATGATAAGCTGTTTCTCATCTTAGGAGAAAAGTTAACTGACAATAATGTTAGCCAGCATGTAACATATAGCCTGCATAAAAAACATAACAAATGTTATAAACATAATAACAAAGCATCATAGTTTTGCATTAACCACTTTCCCCTCCACTACAGTATATCTACGTCAGCTGTGGCACCCTCCAAGCCACAGCGACGTAGATATACTGACCTGGCTGCAGCCCTGCTGTGCACGGTCGGGTGCTCTTTAGAGCGCACCCTCCGGCACTGTCAGTTGCAATACTAATTGGTGGAAGGGAACATGTTCCCTTTTGGCCAATTAGTATACCCTCCTCCCATGAATGATCGCTGCAGAAGTGAACTGCAGCGATCCTTCACCTGTCCCCCTCAGCGCACATAGAGTTAATAAAAATGCACAAGCAAGCAGCGACACTCACCTACCTCGATCCTGCGACGAGCCTGAAGTCTGATCCTCCGATCACCGCTCTGCAGTCAGCCGCATATTGCCGGTAACCCGGGTCCCGGCTTGATGACGTCATCAAGCCGGGACCAGGGTTGCCGGCAATATGCGGCTGACTGCAGAGCGGGGATCGGAGGATCAGACAGGCTCGTCGCAGGACCAAGGTAGGTGAGTGTCGCTGCTTGCTTGTGCATTTTTATTAACTCTATGTGCACGGAGGGGGCTGCCTGATGGGGGGGGGGGGACATCTGACTATAGTTTCTTGGGGGGAGGGGAGGAAATATGCAAAGGGGGTATACATGTTTACTGGGGGGCATCTGAGGAACCAAGGGGAGGGGGGGGGGTTACAAATTTTGCACATCTGGGCACCTGGGGGGGCCCATAACTTAATACTGGGGGCCTGTTTGGCTATAATGGGGGGCAGCGCTAATCCTGGGGGTACATCTGGCCATAATGGGGGTAATCCTGATCGGGGGACACATCTGGCTATAAAGAGGGGCACTATTCCTGGGGGTGCATCTGTTAATCTCTTCTGGGGGTGGCAAACACGGGACACATCTGGCTATGCTGGGGGGGCTAATATTGGGGACACATCTGGCTATACTGGGGGGGGTGGGGTGATACTGGGGACACATCTGGATATCTATACTAGGGCGACTTTAACTGGTGGCACAGTTTTTATGTCAATCGCACTTTTTATTTTTAAACAGAAATTGGTCAAAATTGAGAAATAGTGAAATTTTTTTATTTCCCCTCCTTTTTCCCATTAACATGCATAGAGAGGAACATTTTACTTGGGACCAAATACCCCCCAATGAAAGCTTAGTTTGTCTTGAAAAAAAAGATATATAGATCATTTATGTGGCACGAGTACAGATGAAGTTATTGGTGATTAAACAGGGACACCGCAAAAGCGTCAAAACTGCTCTGGTCAATAAGGGGAAAACAAGGTCTTATGCGAAGTGGTTAAAGTGTCAAGATTTTAAAGCACTAGAGCATCAAAACATTGGAACATTCTAAATATCATGCATTGATATCATATGGTGATATAATGTAATATTTTTGTATTCATCAGAGTTTTACTTTTCCTATATTTCCAACGGGGGTGGGGTAATTAGGAAGGAATTGCTATATGAATGTCTAGCTGTATTTGGAAGTTTTCTTTGGATGTACTTATATACTTTTCCCTATTTCTTGCGTACCATTCCAGTATTAGAGTGCGATTACATATTGTCATTAATTGATGAAGTGAAGGTGGCTCTGGTTTTCCTCAATCAGCCAAGTGGCTGGATGGTGTAATGGTTAAGGGCTCTGCTTCTGACACAGGAGACCAGGGTTCGAATCTTGGCTCTGCCTGTCCAGTAAGCTAGCACCTATTCAGTAGGAGACCTTGGGCAAGTCTTCCTAACACTGCTACTGCCTATAGAGCGTGCTCTAGTGGCTGCAGCTCTGGTGCTTTGAGTCCACCAAGAGAAAAGCGTGATATAAATGTTATTTGTCTTGTCTATTAGAAATATGGCCAAAGCTGGGATTAAGAGTAGATGATAGACTACAATGTTTGAAATACTGTATATACTCGTGTATAAACCTCAGAAACCAGGGAAAAATGATTGATTGCATATAAGCCAAGGGAAATGCTGCGGCTCCTGACAACATGGGGGTGATTGGTGCATTTCATATAGGGGTGGTTATTGCACTTTATATGGGGATTATTGCTGCTGCGAGGGAGTCTTCCCCTCCCACCAGCAATAACCCCCATATGAAGTGCAATAACCACTTTATATGAAATGCTAAAATCACCTCTGTATGGAACAGATGCAAGAGCCAGCAACATTTAAACAGTAATGTATTACTAAATGTACCTGTCCTGTAATCATATCAAGCTTTTCTGTCTGCACTCTGCGCACACAAGTCCACACCACAATATCATTAGGCAGAGCTGATACGCTGGTGCCTATGTTACTTTACTTTGCCCAGGTACTGACTTGCAGGCTGTGCAGTGGATGGCGCACAGTGCACAGCTAATAGGGTGCGAAGTCGAGAGTCCAGAAGTTTAAATATCAGAATATACCACAAGGACAATCTTTAAATAGCAGCAGAGAGCTGTATTGAGATTAAATGATTAGATGCACTTTAATGCTGGGAATACACAATGAGATTCCTCAGTCGATTTACTGTCCGATCTTATTTCCGATCAATTTTCTTATCTTTTCTTATCAATTTCCATTCACTTCTATGTGAAATCGATCAGAAAAATGATCGAAAATAAGATCAAACATTATCTATTAACCCATCTATCTAAGACAAAATCTAATGGTGTATTCCCAGCATAAGGCAGTATTACTATGCTGTGATACTTATCTCGCCTGGCAGCTTGTTTTGTTGCCTTGCTTTTTAGTTTGCAACTGGTTTTCGCTGCAGGTGCTCAGGTGTGCAGTATAAATGTAGGTTCATCTAGTTCAAGTGGTTGCTTGGTAAAAGGAGGGGGTGTAAGCAGATGGAGAGGGGGAAGGTAGCAGGGGAAGGCAGAAGATAGTGGCCCACAGCTGTCCAGTATGAAGGAAGGGCCAAAAGAGCAGTGTCCAGGGATGCACGTAAGTGCTGGGTCCCAAATAGCCTACAGATCACAGGCACAGTCCTCAGCAGTTGTTAGCTGTGACCCACAGCCCCCCTTCTATGCCAGCAATTATTGGAGGCTTAGCTGATTAAGATCAGGTTAGCAGACAGACATTAGCAGTGGGAGGTTCGCAATAGGCAATGATATGCAGCATTGAGGGGTCGGGACTCGGGAACAGGAATTAGCAGGAGAGTCCGCAGACAGCCAGAGAGCCAAAGAAGCCAGAGCTTAGCAGGACTAATGGCCCATACTCATGGGCTACAATTGTTGCCGCAACCACGCGGCACGCACGTTTTGCGGCAACAGGTCGCCCGTGAGTATGAGGCGCGCACCCTGAACCGTCGCTCATCGCCGCTGTCACCAGGCGATTGGCGCGGTCAATCGCATGGCAACAGTTGCCGCCGCAACTTCGCCGCAACTGTCACTAGTCCGTGTGTGTATGCGGACTAGCAACAGCAACCAAATTAGAATTCACGGCGCTTCCGGCGGGGGGAGGAATGTCGGCGACAGCTTCCATCTCCCTCTTCCGCGTGTGTATGCGGAGGGACCTGGCGATGAGCTGTCGCCGAACTGTCGCGCACACGCTCCCGTGTGCTCAGGCTCGGACAGAGCCGCCGAACCACCGACGGTCCCATCGGTGGGCCCCGACTGCCCCTCCTCCTGGGGGCCCCTAGAAGGCGTGCGCTGCATGGGAGAGCCGGGGAGGGCAGCCCGACTGTTTTTTTTTTTTTTTTTTATGTCCCTTAAAAAAAACTATTTTCCCCGGGGGGGGGCCCCCTCCTATCCTCCCCCTCCCTCACCTCGGAGGGCCCCCCTCCTGTTACGAGCGGCGGCGGCGGTTACAGCAAAGTTCCTGCGAGGTATAGCAGAAGATAGAGGTCCAGCTGCCTCCCGGGCTACGCTGTCTCCTCTATGCCGCTCGCACTGAGACAGCGACTGGGAGGCAGCTGGACCTCTATCTTCTGCTTTACCTCCCCGGAAGTTTGCTGTACCCGCCGGCGCCGCTTGTAACAGGAGGGGGCCCTCCGAGAGTCCGAGGTGAGGGAGGGGGAGGATAGGAGGGGGCCCCCGGGGAAAATAGTTTTTTTTAAGGGAAAAAAACAAAAAAAAAAACAGTCGGGCTGCCCTCCCCGTGGCTTGTAAGGAGGGGGGACACCCAGGTGAGGGGGAGCATAGGAGTCGGGGCCCCCACTGGCTACCCACTCGGCTACCTAACTGCCCACCCTCCCACCTGGCTACCTAACTGCCCACCCGGCTACCTATCTACCCACCCAGCTACCTATCTGCCTACCCTCCCACCCGGCTACCTATCTGCCCACCTGGCTACCTATCTACCCACCCGGCTACCTATCTACCCACCCAGCTACCTATCTGCCTACCCTCCCACCCGGCTACCTATCTGCCCACCCGGCTACCTAACTGCCCACCCGGCTACCTAACTGCCTACCCTCCCACCCGGCTACCTATCTACCCACCCGGCTACCTAACTGGCTGCCCACCCGGCTACCTATCTACCCACCCAGCTACCTATCTGCCTACCCTCCCACCCGGCTACCTAACTGCCCACCCGGCTACCTAACTGCCTACCCTCCCACCCGGCTACCCTTCTGCCTACCCTCCCACCCGGCTACCTAACTGCCCACCCGGCTACCTAACTGCCTACCCTTCCACCCGGCTACCTATCTACCCACCCAGCTACCTATCTGCCTACCCTCCCACCCGGCTACCTAATTGCCCACCCGGCTACCTAACTGCCTACCCTCCCACCCGGCTACCTATCTGCCCACCCGGCTACCTATCTGCCCACCTGGATACCTATCTACCCACCCAGCTACCTATCTGCCCACCCGGCTACCTAACTGCCTACCCTCCCACCTGGCTACCTAACTGCCCACCCGGCTACCTATCTACCCACCCAGCTACCTATCTGCCTACCATCCCACCCGGCTACCTATCTGCCCACCCGGCTACCTATCTACCCACCCAGCTACCTATCTGCCTACCCTCCCACCCGGCTACCTATCTGCCCACCCGGCTACCTATCTACCCACCCAGCTACCTATCTGCCTACCCTCCCACCTGGCTACCTAACTGCCCACCCGGCTACCTAACTGCCCACCCAGCTACCTATCTGCCCACCTGGCTACCTAACTGCCTACCCTCCCACCCGGCTACCTAACTGCCCACCCAGCTACCTATCTGCCTACCCTCCCACCCGGCTACATAACTGCCTACCCGGCTACCTATCTGCCTACCATGCCATGGGCGTCCCTACATAGGGCAAAATGGGGCATGCACACTCCCCTGGCTAGCTGCTGCCCCCCCCTAGCTACCCGGACGTGGCTGGCCCGCCCGCCCTGGGGTGGCAGCGGAGAGAGAAAAGAAGCGGCAGGCACAGCGGCGCTGCCTGCCACATCACTTAATTCTAAAGGGGGGAGCGAGAGAGGGGGAGCCCCAAGGTGAGGGAAGGGGGAGGGGGAAACGTCCTCCCTTCCCCACCGCTTCTCTTCTCTCTCCGCTGCCACTGAGGACACCTATAGATCTGGCTATTTAAACTGGGGACACCTATAGACCTGTCTATCTATACTGGGGGGCCCTGTCACTACCTAAACTAGGGGCTCCTGTCACTATATACACTGGGGGGGGGGTCCCTGTCACTGCATACACTGGGGGGCTCCTGTCATACCTAAACTGGGGGTACCTGTCACTAACTGAACTGGGGGGGCGCCTGTCAATACCTGAACTGGGGGCACCTGTCACTACCTGAACTGGGGGGCACTGTCACTACCTAAACTGGGGGCACCTGTCACTACATACCCTGGGGGGCACCTGTCACTACAAACACTGGGGGCTCCTGTCACTACATACCCTGGGGGGCACCTGTTACTACCTTAACTGGGGGGCACCTGTCACTACAAACACTGGGGGCTCCTGTCACTACCTAAACTGGGGGGTATCTGTCACTAACTAAACTGGGGGGCTCCTGTCGCTACCTAAACTTGGGGGTCCTGTCACTACCTAAGCTGGGAGGCTCCTGGTGCTACCTAAACTAGGGTGCACCTGTCACTACCTAAACTATCCAGGCCAGCCCAGCATCACCACCAGCCAACCAGCCCAGAATCACTGTCAAAAAGGCCACAGCATCACCACCAACAGTCAGGCCAACATTTACTTCAACCAGCCAAGTACAGCCCAGCATCACCGCCAGGCCGGCCACAGCATCACCGCCAGGCCTTTCAGCCCACACATCATCCCCAATCCAGCCAAAAACAGTATTGCCTGGCACAGCAGCCAGTAGAGGAGAATTCAGAAGCCAGGTGAGAGGTGTCTACCATATTAAGTGGGCATTCTGCCTATTTATGTGAAATGCTGTTTATTTATGTGCCTCATGACTGCTGAATTTGTCTTGTTGGGGGCCTCATGGTTACTGAATTTGTCTTGTTGGGGGCCTCATGGTTACTGAATGTCTTGTTGGGGGCCTCATGATTGCTGAATTTGTCTTGTTGGGGGCCTCAAGATTGCTGAATTTGTCATGTTGTCATATTTGTCATATCTAACCTATGCTGAGGGAAACTATTCTGGCTACCTATATTAGCCCACTGCCTTACTGTTACAGTTACATTACAATTACCCCCCACCCATGTGATGTCATGTCCACACCCATTTTTTTTGTCGCTGCGCGCTTTGCTTTTTTTGGGGGGGGGGGTGTTGGTAAATTATCCGCACCGGGTGTCAAACACCCTAGCTACGCCACTGGAGGGGGGCACAGCTTGGAAGGGGGGGAATTGGGCACAGAGCGGCGGGGAGGGGGGGAAGCGTCCCCCCCTCCCTCACCTAGGGCCCCCCCCCTTCCGCGCACCCCCCTCCTCCAGAAGTGCAGCCAGCAGCGAGCGGATAATAGCTACAGAGATGATGCTATCTCCGCTCCGAGTCCGCATGCCGCTGCCCTGCTGGTGTCTGACTGTAGTGTGTGACGCTGTCCAATCACGTTCTCGCAGTACTTCCTGCTAGAGCGTGATTGGACAGCGTCACTACAGGAGACAGAGACCAGCAGGGCAGCAGCGGCATGCGGAGCGGAGCGGAGATAGCATCATCTGAAGCTGGTAAGCTATACTCCGCTCGCTGCTGGCTGCACTTCTCGAGGAGGGGGGTGCGCGGAAGGGGGGGCCCTAGGTGAGGGAGGGGGGGAGGCTTCCCCGCTGATCTGTGCCCTCTGCCCCCCCTTCCAAGCTGGGGGGGACTTGCATTGTGTGGGGGTATCTCTGCCACCAACCTGATTGCATTGTGTGGGGGTATCTGCAGCCAACCTGATTGCATTGTGTGGGGGTATCTGCAGCCAACCTGATTGCATTGTGTGGGGGTATCTGCAGCCAAACTGATTGCATTTTGTGGGGGTATCTGCAGCCAAACTGATTGCATTTTGTGGGGGTATCTGCCGTCAACCTGATTGCATTTTGTGGGGGTATCTGCCGTTAACCTGATTGCATTGTGTGGGGGTATCTGCCGCCAACCTGATTGCATTTTGTGGGGGTATCTGCCACCAACCTGATTGCATTGTGTGGGGGTATCTGCCGTCAACCTGATTGCATTTTGTGGGGGTATCTGCTGCAATTTGACTACTTGATGAATTATCATGAGGCATGTAACTACTTGAATATACAATGTATCTGGTCGGACCTAATCTCTGTGAATAACGCCGCTACTTATTTTGTGTTTTGTATTTTTTTTTTTTAAGTCTGCCCATGACTCATCATGACCACGCCGATGTTCCAGTGCATGGTGACACCCATTTAGTTTCGCATTTAGACATATCCCTATTGGAGACTGTCCTCAGAATTGCTCACAATCTATTCCCTACCATAAAGTCATGCAAAATTTCTAGAGTACATGTGTATGTGAGCCCAAAATGGGGGGGGGGGGAGGGAGGAGGAGGAGAGGGGGGTGGGCCCCAGGCTGAAACTTCCTCGGTGGGCCCTTGGTGTCCCAGTCCGACCCTGCGTGTGCTAGCGACAGGATACAAAAGTAGCCCGTGAGTATGGGCCATTAGCTTCAGTTTGGTATCCACAGCACTTCAGTGATTCAGCAGAGACTCAGACCAGGAAGCAAGGAAGTTCAGAAGTTCAGCAGGTCAGTGGAAGGGGCGGGGAGGAGGGGGCCCCAGCCTTAGCTCCAGGGCAATCGCAGCATTCTTATAGGAGGCAGAGGAGAAACACTGCTATCCCTGAAAACACTTTCAAAGCCATGCTGAGTGGATACTGAGGTGTGACGTTGCATCCTATTAACTCCACGTGCTCCTGTTGAGTTTCTGTCCATCCATCCAGCTCTGCTCTCCCCCAGCATCTGATCTAATTGTGCCTGCTGTGATCCAGGCATCCTCTTGCAGATCAGCTGTTCTGCTCCCCTTCAGCCATCCACAGTGCAGACAGACACCCACTGCACAGCCTGCAAGCTCTGATCATTTGTAAGCCCAGCCTGCTCCTCCGATCAGCTTGGAAGCATGATTGAGGCCTCTTGCACACTACATGCAACTACATGATATGTGAAAATTGCTCTCATCCTGAAGTGGTTAAAAAACGCAAATCGGAATCGCATGTAGTGCGCAAGAGGCCTAAAGCCGCTCAGCATCACCGATGCACTATTTGCAGGTCAGTCCGCACACTTCTCACCACAAACACCAGCCTAGCAAGTTGGTGACTCGCGTATAGGCCGAGGGGGTGACATTTCAGCACATTTTTTGTGCTGAAAAATTTGCCCTATACACAAGTATATACTGTAATCATTTCCACATAGTTCCAAAAGGATTTAACCACTTCCGGATTTCTGGTACGTATATACACGCCCCTGTAAAGTTCACCTGCAGATCAGGGGCGTGTATATACAGTACGTACTGCTCTGTTTTGCTTCAGCGCGGGCGATCGCGTGCATGCACGAGGGGCCATCTCGTTGGCCAGCTGTTGGGAAACGGGAACTCTGTTCCCAAAAGTCTATTTGTGCCCCCACTAAAGGATGATCGCTGCCAAAGGCAGCGGCAGTGATCATCCATAAAAATAAATACAAAGTTTTTGTAGCGATCGCGGGCGCGTTCGAGAGCGCGCATACACGCGCAAGCATGGCCACAACTCCGGCAAGCCGCTGGTGGATGGGAACTATGTTTCCTAAAGCCAGTGAAGGGCCCCCCCAGTAAAGGATGATCGCAGCCAAAGACAATGGCTGTGATCAATCAAAAATAATAAATAAGTACATTTATTGCGCTCAATCGTGCACGAGCACGATCGTGCACGCATGGGCACCCGCCGGGCTCTGATTGGTGAGAGGGAACTATGTTCTCTCCAGCTAATCAGAGTGCCCAAAATAGTGAATGATTGCTGCCAAAGCCAATGGCAGTGCTCATTCATAAAAAGTTAAGAAACAGAAAAAATACACCTTTATTTCCAATAATATACTGTCGCCATACATTGTACTAGAAACAAAATTTAAATGTTGGGATAACCAGGACAAATTAGTAAATAAAATGTGTGGGTTTTACCCATGATAGCATTGTTTAGTTTAAAACTATAATGGATGGAAATGGAGAAATAGTGTATTTTTTCTTTTTTTTTTCTTTTTCTCTTTAAAATGCATAGAAAATGAAGTAATTACTAAAAACAAATACTACCACCAAAAACTCTAATTGGTGGCAAAAAAACAAGATATAGATCATTTAGTTGTGATTAGTAGTGATAAAATTATTAGGGAATGAATGGGAGGAGTGCTGACAGGTGACAAATGCTCTGGTTTTTAAGGGGAAAAACCTGTGGTAGGAAAGTGGTTAAAATGAGAACAGTTCCATAAGATATGTATCCAGTTACCTTTTTATGATTACATCTCAAGCACTTAGGGTCACTTTGAGGAGAAAATGATGCTTATTGGTAAGTGTAGTACCAGTTTAGGAAAAACATTTTGTGTTTGTGTTTCCCAATGAAGAACATATTTCAATTGTTTTGTTAGAAATTGGGATGCTCTTTGAAATTGGAAATTAGATATTGATAGTTGTGTATTCCAATAATCTATATATATATTTACTTAACTCTATTGTTCTATTAGTAGTTCAGTGTACAACATTGAAATGCCTTTTTTAGAGGGATGTTTGAGGTTAAGTAGTTAATAGAAATTGCCTGAATAGTTCACTGGCGAGCATTATTTGGCCGAAGATCAGGTATTCATGCTTGCTGCGAGCGTGAGCACTCGGCGCTATTTGGCTCGCCCCCATACATTATCATTGGGCTAAACTTTGACCCCTTACATCACAGACAACAGGCACATGGCAGTCAATCAGTGTGCACTCCCTAATGGACCCGCTCGCCCCCTATAAAAACGCAGCAGCGCCCACTATGTTCCTTTCTGTCTTTAGCTGGAATAGAGAGAGGAAGGGACAAAGCTTGCTGGAGATAGGGAAAGCATTAGCTAGGCTTGTTTATTTATTTATTTTTTTTGTAACAATTTTTATTTCAAATTTCAAAAAGAGATAATTCAGTACATATAAAAGTGCAAAAAAAGATCAACTTTGGTTCGGTCGCAGACCATGAAAAGTACACAAAACACATCAAAATTGGCCCCAACACACGTATGGCACTACAGTATTGCAACATCCACTTAAAAATGCTAATAATAGTATAACCCCTAAAAAGGAGGGTTCATGCTGAAGCACTAAGGTGTTTAGGTATCTAGCGTATCCAGATGTCTAGAATGTCCCGGGTGTCTCGGGTGGCGACCGTACGGCAGTAGCAAACCCCGACAATAAGTCAGCCCAATCACATGTGTATCTATAGCTTTACCTATCAGAGGCAAAGAGGGATGGCAGGAGTACCTGTCTATGAGACTGAGGTGTACATATCAAAGCATCAAAGCTTTATATTCACTGGTGTCTTTGAACTCAAACCACAATGCCCAGTTTACTACAAATTTGTGAGAGTCTTCTGCCCTACTGTGGATAAGGTCCTCAACATCTGCAATCGCCTGTACACGATCTAACCACATTTTGACCGTTGGAGATGACTGGGATCGCCATAGGACAGGAATGCAAGCCCTGGCTGCATTCAAAAGATGGCAGGGGAGAGACTTCCCATACCTTTTGCCTGTATGAGCCATTCTGTGTAGAAGGAAGGCTTCTGGTTCCCAGGGGACATCAAAATCAGCAATTTGTTTAATTAGGGATTGTACTTTTCTCCAAAAATCTATAAGGTTCGGGCACCTCCACCATATATGTATTAGGTCTCCAGGGCTCTCCCCGCATCTCCAGCACTCATCAGGGGCAGAAGTGTCATATTTATGTATAAGTGACGGAGTTCTATACCAAAAAGAAAATACTTTGTAATTACATTCCTGGGTGGTGACATTTAGAGAACTTTTATGTATCAATTTACATACCCTGGACCATTCTTGGGTGGAAAATTCCTTGCAAAGGGTTTGTTCCCACTTAGCCTTAAATAAAAATTGTGGGGTATGAGTAAGGGTTGAGAGATTCTTATAGAGGCGAGACAGTACATGTCTCTGGGGGACCTTTTGTAGGCATAATTGTTCCAATAGGGTAATAGGACGTGAGGAGAAGGAGAGGTCCTTTAAAGTCGAGATAAAGCTTCTGATTTGAAAGTAAGCCCAAAGAGGGATTGGTGAAATTGTCTCTGAATTAAGATCCGACAAAGATTTCATAACCAGTGGATCATCTTTAGTAATAAGATTCATCAATAGTAAGTCTGGATATTTGGAGTAATGTTTAAGGAAGGAGGCGTCTTCTCCCGGGGTAAAGGATTCGCAAAATCTTAACGACGTTAAAGGACCAGGCACAGAGGATATTTTGGTATCAAGACATAGCTGTTTAAAACCCTTTATACAATGGCCAATCAAAGGATGCTTATGTAATTCACGAAGATGTTCCTTACCCTTTTTGGACATAAGGGACCAAGGCGACCAATTTAGGAATGGTCCATAAATCTCCTCCTCTAAAATGACCCAATCCTTATTGTCTCTATTGCAGTGCCAATCTATAATTCTCGCTAGACGAGACGCTTGATAGTATCTGAGTAAGTCCGGTAGGCCTAGGCCCCCTCTTTCCTTTGGGTACATGAGTTTTGAGCTCCTTATTCTAGTAGGTTTATCTTTCCATATGAACTTTGTGAAAACTTTCTGAAGTTCATTGATCCAGGCCTTCTTGAGAAAAATGGGGACTGTTTGAACCACATATAAAATCCGGGGGAGAACATTCATTTTTAGGCTAGCCACTCTGCCAAACCAGGAGAGTGTCCCCTCTCTCCACCGATCCACATCCCATCTTATATCAGAAATAAGGGGTAGAAAATTGTTTTTGAAAAGGTTTCTTAAATTTCTGTGGACTTGTATACCCAAATATGTAAATTTTTCGTCAGCCCATTGAAAGGGAAAATTAGCCTTACATGTAGTGATTACATTATCTGGGAGAGATATGGCCATGGCAGTAGATTTCCCATAGTTTATCTTAAGATTGGATAGTTCTCCAAAGGTCTCAAAGGCCCTCAAGAGGTTTGGAATGGAAATCATGGGTTGGATTAAAAAGAAGATCAAATCATCTGCAAATGCAGCTACTTTACAATGTTTGGAACCAATGGTCACACCCTGTATAGATTCCGACCTCCTAACAAGGTTGAGAAAGGGTTCGAGTGATATGATAAAGATCAGTGGGGAGAGGGGACACCCCTGTCTGGTACCATTATGCAGAGGAAAGCTTTCGGAGAGGGTGCAATTAACCTTAACTCGAGCTGTTGGATCACTATATAATAAAGAGATCCAATTCATCATGGCCCTGCCCAATCCCACCCCCTTTAAGGTAGCAACAAGATAGTCCCATGCAACTCGATCAAAGGCCTTCTCGGCGTCAGTGGAGAGTAGGAACCCCTCCACCGATCGCCGAGAAAGCCAGTACTGGATGTCCAGTGTTTTAATGGTATTGTCTCGGGCTTCACGGCCCGGGACAAACCCTACCTGGTCTGTGGAGATAAGTTGTGGTATAAACTTGATCAGCCTGTTTGCGATAATTTTTGCAAACAGTTTAAGGTCATTGTTTAGGAGGGAAATGGGTCTGTATCCAGTACATGAACACTTATCCTTCCCTTCTTTGTAGAGCACGGTAATGTGTGCCTCCAGCAATTCTTTGGAGTGTGTCTGATCAGAGACTACTGCGTTAAAGGGAAGGTTCGGGGAGGGCTGTAAAAAAATAAAAATAAAAATCCACTTACCTGGGGCTTCCTCCAGCCCGTGGCAGGCAGGAGGTGCCCTCGCCGCCGCTCTGCAGGCTCCCGGTGGCCTCCGGTGGCCGACCCGACCTGGCCAGGCCGGCTGCCAGGTCGGGCTCTTCTGCGCTCCAAATGCCGGCACTTCTGCGTCCCACGCGGACGTGCTGACGTCATCGGACGTCCGCCGGGCTGTACTGCGCAGGCGCAGAACTACTGCGCCTGCGCAGTACAGCCCGGCGGACGTCCGATGACGTCAGCGCGTCCGCGTGGGACGCAGAAGTGCCGGCATTTGGAGCGCAGAAGAGCCCGACCTGGCAGCCGGCCTGGCCAGGTCGGGTCGGCCACCGGAGGCCACCGGGAGCCTGCGGAGCGGCGGCGAGGGCACCTCCTGCCTGCCACGGGCTGGAGGAAGCCCCAGGTAAGTGAATTTTGATTTTTATTTTTTTACAGCCCTCCCCGAACCTTCCCTTTAAAGGCTTTCAGGAAATGTGGTAATAAGGTAGGTTGAAACAGTTTGTAATAATAAAGTGTAAGGCCATCTGGGCCGGGGCTCTTCCCTGATTTGGATTGTTTCAGAGCTTCAGAAAGCTCGTTCCCTGTAATTTCCGTCTCAAGTTCTAAGAGGTCTGTATCATTCAATCTAGAAAGACCATTCTCCTGCAAGAAGGCCTGGATCTTCTGAGCTCTGGTTGCAATGCCCCCCGAGGGTGTCAAATTATAAAGCTTTTGATAGAACATTTTGAATTGTTCCGCGATCTCTTTGGTTTTGTGTGCCATTGTGTTATCACTTTTGCGGATTGCAGCTACCTGTAGTTCCATCCTTCTTTGCCTCAAAGCTTTGGCTAACATTCTCCCAGGTTTATTCCCCTCTTGGTAAAACAGTTTTTTCCTATAAAGAAAAGATCTTTGGGCTTTACGGTTCAGCAACACCAATAACGCTGTCCTGGCATCTTTTAGTTTTTGAATGTCAAAAAGGGAAGGGGAGCTCTTGTGCTCCATTTCCAGATCTCGGATAGTTTTGATTTGATTGTCAATCAGGGTCTCACTCTCTCTCTTTGCCCGTGTTCCCATTCTAATGAAGCAGGGGAGGACTGGGACCTTTTGGCCCGGGGGGAAAACACAAATTAGAGGCCCATTTTCACAGCAGCCCCAGCCCAAATGACATTACACACGTGCTCCATATATTCCAGTAGTGGGAGAGAGACTGAGAATAGCCTGAGATGGATCAGAGAGCTTATCTGTATGGCAGCCAAATCACACAGAGGCTACTTGCCTACAATATCAATACTGTCCCTGCTAATCTCTCAAACAAGTCCTGAAAGCAGCCCCTTTGGAGCCTAGGGACTGTTTGCAAGCAGCCCTCCTGGAGTCTAAGGACTGTCTGCAAGCAGCCCTTCTGGAGTCTAGGAACTGTCTTCAAGCAGCCCTTCTGGAGCCTAGGGATTGTTGAATTCTTTTCAACTTAGACAATACCTTATGTAGCTGTGCACATGCAGTCATTTTAGCAATGGTGAGAGACCAGGCAGATTTGTTCCCATGGACCCTGCAGGCAAGCCTCTGCTCTGCATCATGCTGTGTATATTTACCAGCTTGTCCACCCTCTAATTGCTCTGTAATTGGGTGTTTATTTGCCTCAGCCAGCCTAGTGGTTCACATTGCCTTATACAAAAAACATGAACGCACTAGGCACTGTACCAGCCCTAAATCGTTAGATCAGAGGCAGCCTGGGGGGAAATCTTCCCCCTTCCCCCCTGGCCAGTCCTCCCCTGTAATGAAGGTACCTCTAATATATGCCTTATGCGCTTCCCAGAGAAGCATAGGTTTAACATCATCAACGTCATTTAGTCTAAAGTATTCAAGTAAATCTTTTTTAACCTCTTGGCACTTAGCCTCATCTGAGAGTAAAGAAGGGTTCAGTCTCCAAATCCACTGTTTATCCAATTTAGTGCCTGCCCGGAGAGAGGCAGATACTGGCGCATGATCTGAGATCGAGCTGATGCCTATGTCAGTGTTGGTTAGCCTGTGAAGATCTCGTTGCATAATAAAAATAAAGTCTATTCTTGAGTATTTAGTGTGTAAAGGTGAATAAAATGAGAAGTCTTAACCGGAAGGGTTGAGCATTCTCCATGTATCTATCAATTGCATCGAGCCTAAGAGTTGCCTCATTTCTTTAAGCGTCTGGTATGGAAGGGAGGATTTACCATCTGAAGTGTCTAGGGATGGATCAAGGGGGACATTTAAGTCTCCACCTATCAGCAACAGGCCTTCACAAAATCCTTTAAGTTTCCACAAAGCTTTTCGTAGAAACTTAAGTTGTTTAGTATTTAGGGCATACAATGAGGCAATAGTAACCAATTCCCCCAGGATTTTCCCCTTCACAAAAATAAATCTACCTTCTGTATCTTGCATCAGATCTATCAGCTCAAACGCCAGTCTTTTGTGTATAAGTATTGAAACCCCCTTTGCTTTATTTATCTCAGAAGTGGCATGATACATATGAGAGTAATACTTATTTTTCCAGGCGGGGATGGAGTCCCCGTCTAAAATGGGATTCCTGAATCAAGCCAACATCAGAACCCATCTTATGTAATTCTCTGAGAATAGAGTGCCTTTTGTTAGGATTATTCAGACCTTTGGCATTATATGTGGTGATACGAAGCCAGTCCATTCTCGAGATATGAAGCCACACTATGCACAACAAGAGAGAGAGTGTGACCCTGCTAATGGGCATTATCACAGTCAGCGCCACTACACACGCAGCCACCCCCCAGGACACCCCAGAAATCTGCAAAGACACCGAGAGATTAGTCTGTTTTGTGCAACTTAAATAGAACCAGGCTCCGACCGACAGCAACCCACTTCCTCCAAGGAGAGAGGAAACCAGTCCCCTCTCTCGTAGGACAAAGCAAGCGCCTCAGACTACTGAGCCGTTGAGTTTTAGTACCCCTGTGTATCCACTCAATTATAGTAGACACTCCTGAAACTTGGGGTTAAGGTAGGGCAAGTGGGAATAAACACAGATCACCCACGCCCCTGGTGGGGAGACTGGTTGAACAACAAACAAGAAGGAACAAACAATTCACAGTTTAACCGTGTAAGTTAGAAAAGTAGTAGGATCTGAACAAGCAGCCCGACTCCTCGGGTCCCAGAAACTTGAAAGGGGGAAATAAAGAGAAAGTGTAGGGATTATGAGAGAGAGCATAGAAGAACATGGAGGGTTAGGGAGCAGCAGATCCCAACCATATAATTATTGCAGGTACAAGCAGTAGGCATATTTCACCACATTATTAAGCTGGCACAAGATTCGTAGCACATAATATACAAGAGGACATGAGGGATTTATGCATACTCAGTTTCTCTCACTATAGCCAGCTTGAAATTAACAGCACTATATAGGGTGGGTAAGTGAGGTAAAGGGATACTCAAATCCTTCAGATCAAACAGTATAGTCCCGGATTTAAAGTGTAACATCTCCTAGAGGAGGATAAAACATGGGGCACATACAGTAAGGGAAGGGAGAGGAAGGGAGTGGGACCTCTCCTGATGGGTAGCTCAAACCTCTGTTTATCCTGGTGTATTTTCGGTTGTGTCCAGGTGGTCTAGGGAAGAGTTAATGTCTTCCCTGCTAGATGATCTATCTCGATCGGAGAGCGATCCTCTGTGATCTATTCCACGTTTTCGGTAAGGGAAACGTCTACCTCTCTTTCTGGAAGTAGTAGGGGGAGGCTGTCCCCCCACCGGGCAAATGGCGCCCTCAGAGTACATGTGTCCCATAATTTCTGGAAGGCGGAACTCGCTATACCATTCAGGTAAGTCCACAAGCGGAATATGCAAGGTGTCACAAAAGCGTTCCAATTCATCCGGAACGCGGAGGGTGGCTGATAACGATCCTTTTGTTGCAGTCACTCCGAAGGGAAATTTCCACTTATATGAGATATCATGATTTCTAAGGGCTGTTAGGAGGGGTTTCAGAGCCCATCTATTTTTCAGAGTAATAACGGATAAGTCCTGGAAAAGTTTGACTTCAGAGGTATTAAAGTATATAGTATCCTGTGTTCTGGCCCTGGACATGATGTCCTCTTTAAGTGTGAAATCCACTAGGCAGCATATGATATCACGGGGTGAATCTCCTTCCCTTCCCCTTGGTTCAGAGCACGGTGGGCCCGTTCAAACAGAATGGTGCTTTCTTTAGGCCTTTCCAGGAGGCTATTGAAAATGGCCGCGAGAGCAGACTGTATATCTTCGCTGGGCTACGATTCTGGAACTCCCTTAACTCGAATATTATGGCGTCTGCCTCTGTTATCCATATCCTCTAGGTGACGATTCATGTTTATAAGGTGTATATTATGTGTTACAGCAGCCTGCTGAAGTTCTTCTATGGCGGCATCTCGTCTGTCCCCCGCCCTCTCAGCTTCCTCCACTCGGTAACAGTGGTGCTCAGCAGAGCTCGAATATTCGAGTAGCTCGAATATTCGAGCTCTTTTTCAGCTATTCGAGCTCGGTATTCGAGCTCCGAATAGCTGTAGCTATTCGAATGGGCTATCCGAGTACACTCGAATAGCCCATTCACTATTCGAGCTATTCGAGCAACCCGGCGCTATTCGAGCTCGGTACCGAGCTCGAATAGCGTCATAGCCCAGATTGATGTCCTTAGAGCCAATCAGAGGGCTCCCAGGCCCTCTGACGGCAGCCAATCACAGAGGGGGACCCTGGCCAGCCCCTACCCTATAAATAACGGCCGCCATGTTCCGTTTCTCCGTGCTTGCCTGAGACTTGTACAGAGAGAGAGTTGCTCCTTTGTGCTTTGGCTTAGCAAGAGCTCTATTGTGGTCATTTACCTAGCGTTTTTGCTCACATACACCTCCTATACACACCTATATTGTTGTTAGTTATTTAGACATTGTATTTTAGTTAGTAGCTTGTGTGTTACATTAGAGACAGGCAGCTGCTGCAAGCTTACAGGTTTAGGCCTCAGGGGGGCCTTGCCTCTGTGGGCAGCTGTCCTCTGTTTATTTCTCTCATCTATACCAGTATTTCTGCTGTCCTTTACTAATAGTATTGTAGTTATACTGTACTAGGAGTAGGACACTCACTGACTGTCACTGTTTATAGGCTACTAGCTAGCTCCTGCGTGTGTGCACTCACTCACTGTCTGTGTGTACACACACTCTATTTCCTTCTGATTACTGATAGATTATTGTTAGTTAGTTGTACTTACTTACTACTTACTCTTACTGTACCCGTAGGGACACTCACTGTCACTGTTCATATAGGCTACTAGCTCCTGCGTGTGCGCACTGCACTCACTGTCTGAGTGTACACACACAACACACACTCTATTTCCTTCTGATCGCTGATTGATTATTGTAATTAGTTAGTTCTACTTACTGTTACTACTTACTCTTACTGTACTAGGAGTCTAGGACACTCAGTCACTGTGTTCATAGGCTACTAGCTCCTGCGTGCGTGCACTCACTGTCTGAGTGTACACACACCCACACTCCATTTCCTTCTGATCGCTGATTGATTATTGTAATTAGTTAGTTCTACTTACTGTTACTACTTACTCTTACTGTACTAGGAGTCTAGGACACTCAGTCACTGTGTTCATAGGCTACTAGCTCCTGCGTGCGTGCACTCACTGTCTGAGTGTACACACACCCACACTCCATTTCCTTCTGATCGCTGATTGATTATTGTAATTAGTTAGTTCTACTTACTGTTACTACTTACTCTTACTGTACTAGGAGTCTAGGACACTCAGTCACTGTGTTCATAGGCTACTAGCTCCTGCGTGCGTGCACTCACTGTCTGAGTGTACACACACCCACACTCCATTTCCTTCTGATCGCTGATTGATTATCGTAATTAGTTAGTTGTACTTACTGTTACTACTTACTCTTACTGTACTAGGAGTCTAGGACACTCAGTCACTGTCCATAGGCTACTAGCTCCTGCGTGCGTGCACTCACTGTCTGAGTGTACACACACCACCCACACTCTATTTCCTTCTGATCGCTGATTGATTATTGTAATTAGTTAGTTCTACTTACTGTTACTACTTACTCTTACTGTACTAGGAGTCTAGGACACTCAGTCACTGTGTTCATAGGCTACTAGCTCCTGCGTGCGTGCACTCACTGTCTGAGTGTACACACACTAAATTTACTTGTGATTATTACTGATTATTGTAACTGCTAGTTGTACTTCCTGACTGTTACTACTTACTTACTGTACTAGGGGACACTCACTCAGTCACCTCACCAACCAACCCACTCCATTAAAGTACCCCACTTTTCACCCGCCCTTTTAAAAAACTTTTGTCTATACGCCCAAAACATTGAAGATGTCTGGAAGTGGCAGCCAGCGCGGTTTGGGCAAGGGGAAGGGCAGCAAGGGAATCAGGAGGAGAGGGAGCAGCATTGTGGCAAGCCGCGGCCGCGGGCGCGCCACCATGCACAGTTCCGCAGCAGCAGCAGCAGCGTCAGTGGCTAACATTCCTCCCATAGCCACTGGCCGTGGACGCCTTGGGCGCCGCCCAGCAGGAGCATCTGCAACTCACGCTGCAGAGACACAGCAGCAGCAGCGTGTAGCACCTGCTCCCATTTTCCTCCAGCCGGGTCGGAAACGTCCCATTGAGGAAAAGGATGCAGACACTGTGGTGCAACTCATGACGGAGGATGAGCAGCCCGCCATCAGCTCTGCATCCGAGGCCTCCACCCTCACCACCACCACCACCACCACCACCACCACCCCTGTTCGCAGCAGCCGCCCAGCAGGGCCTGGGGAGGAGGCCAGTTCACCATCAGTCGCCGACCTGTCACTCAGCAGTCTTTTTACCCCAGGCACCATCAGGGTGTCTGCTGTTGTTGGCGATTTTGAGGAGGAGATGCTGATGGGCACTTTGGGGGAGGAGGGATTGGACAGCAAGACTGTGGCGACAGTCAAGCGTCCCATCCATGCATCAGGAGAGGAGTTTGGGGGGTCATCATCCCAGCAGGACATGTTTCAGGAGGGGCATGATGATGATGACCCGGTGACAGACAGAGACTGGGTGCCACCACCTCCAGGGGATGTCGTCCTCAGCAGCTCTGAGGAGGAGGAGGAGGATGCGCTTGTGGGCCTTGCAAGGAGGCGCATCATTGCAAGCATTGGCAGCGTCCCACAGCCTGCTGGTGTCTCAGGCTCAGCAGCAGCAGCATCAGCCAGTACCACCACCAGCCGCACCCAAGCCCCCCCCCCCCAACCACCACAGGGAGACAGGCAGCAGCGCTTCCATGCCGTAGGGGGATGTTTCTGTCACCAATCTGGCGGTTTTTCACCATGCCCACTGTGTACAGCAAGTACGCCACTTGCAACCACTGTCAGCGGAAGTTGAGCAGAGGTGCAGACCCCTTAAAGTTCAGCACCAGCTCGCTCATCAACCACCTTGCGGCTAAACATTTCCACCAGCATGAGGAGTTCCAGAGGCTGAAGGCATCTGGTGCTGGCAGTGGCACCACACCCATCACTGCACAGCCTTCAGCAGCAGCAGCAGCAACAGCAGCCACCCGCCCTCCTGCTCCTCCAGCAGCACCAGCAGGAGTGCGGAAACGCACTGCTCCTCCCCCCTCTGCAACTCCTGCCGCCGACACTGAGGCCTGTTCTGGCAGCCAGTCCTCAGAGGCCTCCTCTGCTGTGTCTGCTGATTCCCGTGTCAGCAAAAGGCCACGCCAGAGCCTTTTGAGCGAGTCCTTCCAGGGGGTGGTTAGGGCTCTGCCTCCCAGCAGCCGTCGCGTGCGGCAGCTGAACGGCTTGCTGGCACGGGCCATGTGCTCCCAACTCCTGCCGTACACGCTCGTGCAGGAGGGGAGCGACATTCGTGCGCTGCTTGCTTGCGCAGCCCCAGACTGGCAGCTCCCCAGCAGACACTTCTTTGCCCGCAAGGCCATTCCTGCACTGCACCGCTTTGTGATGGCCAATGTGGAGCGAGGGCTGGAGCACGCGGTTGGTGAAAGGGTCCACGTCACCATGGACTCCTGGAGCAGCCGCTTCGGGACAGGCCGCTACCTGTCCTTCACTGTCCACTGGGTCAGCTTGGTGGAAGGGGGTGAGGATGGGAGAGCAGCAGCGGGCACAGCAGCAGCAGCAACACAGTGGGTGGTGCCACCCCGCAGGGTCAGGGGAACTGCAGCAGGTTCCTCCGATCCTCTGCCATCCTCCGGCACACCTGGCCAAACCCCCCGCCTCAGCAGCAGCGTGAAGGCCCGCCACTGCCAAGCGCTGCTGCACTTGGTCAGCCTTGGGAAGACCAAGCTGACGGCAACCCATGTGTTGGCCAAACTCCAGGAGCAGGAGAGGATTTGGCTGACCCCCAGAGGCCTCAGAGTCGGAGAGGTGGTGGCCGACAATGGGGCCAATCTGGTTGCCGCAATAGACAGGGGAAACCTGACCCACATCCCTTGTCTTGCCCACGTGCTGAACCTGGTAGTGCAGAAGTTCTTGCGCACCTACCAGGGGATGGGCGAACTGCTGGAAACGGCAAGGAACGTTGTGCGTCACTTCCGGCGCTCGGCTGCAGCCTGTGCGAGCCTGGAAGACGTGCAAAAGGAGCTGGATCTGCCACGCCATCGGCTGATCCTTGACGTTCCGACTCGCTGGAACTCCACCCTGGCGATGTTGGAGCGTCTGGTTGAACAGAAGCGCGCTGTCAAACAGTACCTTGCCCTGGCCACTGTTTCCGCCGCTCAGAGAAGGGACAAGACCAGCAACATCCCGTCCATCGTCCCCGATGATGACTGGAGGCACATGCAGCAGGTGTGCTTAGTGCTGGCTCCCTTTCTGCAGGCCACTAACATGGTGAGCAGGGACCATGCTATGGTCTGCGAGTGGGTGCCCCTGGTTTGTCTGCTGAACAGGGCCCTCGATGCTTTGCTGGAACAGGGAGCGGCAGCCTTGGACCAGCAGGAGCGGCAAGCAGCTGCACAGTCCACCTCTGAGGGGGAGGAGGAGGAGGACTTGGTGGAGGTCCCTGACCTTGCTGCTGATGAGGGGGAGCAGCACAGTGCAGCTGAGTTGGTGCGGGGGTGGAGAGAGGATGAGGCTGACGAGGCAGAGGAGGAGGATGAGGACAGCAGCACTGCCGTCGATGTGCCAGCAGACGTGGCCCGCCTCTTCCAAATGGCAGCGCACATGCTGACGTGCCTGCGCAGAGACCCCAGGGTGATCCAGATGAAGCAGAGGGAGGACATCTGGATCAGCATGATGTTGGACCCACGCCTCAAGGGGAAGTTGAGCCAGTTCCTGCCGCCTGCAGGAGGAGACCCAGCGCAACAAATAAGGAGCTTGCAGCAGGCCCTTGTTGAGCGCTTGGAGGAAGCCTTCCCCCAGCCTTCCACCCCCACTGTCCAGCAGCCAGCACAGAGGCAGCAGCAGGTGCCTGCATCCAGCAGCAAGCGCCCCACAGACCTGCTGTCTCTCAGCCACGAGCTCTACAGGACTGTAGAGGCTCCGGCAGCAGTGACTAGAGAGGAGGTGCATGCAGCAGCATCCTCCACCGGTCACAGCCAGCGCCTGACCCGCATGGTGGCTGACTACATGGGGTCCTACAGCGGGCTTGACAGCGATGCCCCTCTTGATCCCATGGAGTATTGGGTCAAGAGCCTGGAGATCTGGAGCGAGCTGGCGCAGTACGCCCTGGAAGTGCTGTCCTGCCCCCCTTCCAGCGTGCTGTCCGAGCGCTGCTTCAGTGCAGCTGGTGGCGTGGTCACCGAGAAACGCTCACGTCTGTCTCACAAGTCTGTGGACAGACTGACGTTTCTCAAGATGAACCAGGCGTGGGTGGAAGGCGAGTTCCTGGCCCCTGTTGTCGGCGAGAGGGGGACATGAACTGGCTAAGAACCATCGTTAATGTGCCTTACCACCCTTTACCACCTCCTGGCTCCTGCTCACTAAGCCAGCCTGGTTTACTTTGACTATTACGTCACCTGCAGCCACACATTTTACACCTACAGTGGGCTGCTGTGTGCTGCTGCTGCTGTCTGTCTGTGTTTCCCACCGCCAGGGTACACAGATTTACCTTCTGCTGCCACTCTGCCACCAGCTATTACGTCAAAAAATAGCTATATATCTGTGTAATTTCTTTTACAAACAAAACCAAAAAACCATTAAAAAAAAAAAGGTTTAATTTTTCTGAGGTGCCCGGGTTGAAAACTGTGTTGTCCCAGTTGTGTATTGGACACAATGTGGGCTGCACGACCGCTGTCTGGGACCTCCTGTTGTGTTTATTTACAGCCCTGGTATCACCGCTAGGTACCAGGGCTATTATGTCACGCTGCCTGCCTCATTGACTGCATGCTGCCACACACTCATCCTCCTCCTCCTGCTGCTGAATTTACCTCCTGCTGTCTGTGTGTTTCCACTGCCAGGGAGCACATACAATGGCGCTTCCAACATGCGTGCGCCACCAGCTTTTTGTTGTTACGCTCAAAAATAGCTGCATTTCTTTAAAAAAAAAAATGAAAAGAGAAATAAGTGAAGAAGAAGAAGACGATATAGGAGAAGATGAAGAAGAAGAAGATGAAGAAGAAGAAGAAGAAGAAGAAGAAGAAGATGAAGAAGAAGATGAAGAAGATGAAGATGAAGAAGATGAAGAAGATGAAGAAGAAGATGAAGAAGATGAAGAAGATGAAGAAGAAGAAGATGAAGAAGATGAAGAAGATGAAGAAGAAGAAGATGAAGAAGATGAAGATGAAGAAGATGAAGAAGAAGAAGATGAAGAAGAAGAAGAAGAAGAAGATGAAGAAGAAGAAGAAGAAGATGAAGAAGAAGAAGAAGAAGAAGAAGAAGAAGAAGAAGAAGAAGAAGAAGAAGATGAAGAAGATGAAGAAGATGAAGAAGATGAAGATGAAGAAGAAGAAGAAGATGAAGAAGATGAAGATGAAGAAGATGAAGAAGAAGATGAAGAAGATGAAGAAGATGAAGATGAAGAAGAAGATGAAGAAGATGAAGATGAAGAAGAAGATGAAGAAGATGAAGATGAAGAAGAAGAAGAAGAAGAAGAAGAAGACAATATAGAAGAAGAAGAAGAAGATATAGAAGAAGAAGAAGAAGATATAGAAGATAAAGAAGAAGAAGAAGAAGAAGAAGTATATACAGTACTGAACAAAATTCTGGACACAACTTCTCTTTTCACCTTTTTTTTTTTAAAGGAACATCCCCACATAATCACTTGCTGTTGTTACTTGGAAAAAAATATGTTTCTTGCATCATTCACCCTCAAAACAAGTGTTGGGAAGCTATTTAAGGCCAATTCGAATAGTCAGCTCGAATAATGAGCTCGAATACCGACTCGAATAGTGAGCTCGAAGTCCGAGGTCGAATCGAATAGTAAAATTTATTCGACTCGAATATTCGACTGACCTCGAATAATTTACTATTCGAATTCGACCAAACTCGAATTTTAAAAAGGGGTATTTGAGCACCACTAATCTGCATGCTTGTTCTGGGGCTGTGGCTAAAAGTATTAGAGACACAGGATTAGCAGGAGAGTCAGGCAACTGGTATTATTTTAAAATGAAAAATCCATATCCTTCTCAGTTTACGTTCTCTTTAATATTTCAGAAAAATAAAACATTGTAGAATTTTATAAATAACTTTTCAATTTATCAAAAACAAATGTATTTTTTATTTTTCATAATTAACTTTGTCAAAAAAAGTAAACTAAAAAAGGAGGGTGCCAGTTCACGCATACCCCCCCCCCCCCCCCCCACACACACACACACCCTTCTCATTCTTTGTTCTACAGACACCATGATGGAGTTTCAGGTAGCCTGCATTTCATTGCTTGCATGCCTACTCTGCATGGCTCTGCCTTAGAGTTTGTGGTGGCACCACCAACATGAATGGCAGGCAAGCTTGAAGCCATCCTGACACACACTGAACACCAATGGCAACTGGCGGCAAGCCTCCACTGCGTGACTCTGCAATGGAGTTGGTGACACCACCACATCACCACCTCCATGAATGGCAGGCAGGCCCGAACACTGCTATGCCAGCGCAGGAGACTTGGGCACAGCCAGTGCCACCATAGGCCATAGGAATTATAGCTATAGTGTCGCACAGGGAGTAACTTCGGCGCAGTCAGAAGACAGAGCTGAAGTTACTTTAAAAACACTTTAATTGCCTCCAGCAATTCCTGGAAGCCGAATTATTTAATTCCCCACTATCCATGGTGGCCTGGAGGGGGAGTAGTATTTAACATGGCCAGGAACTTGTGCATCAGCAGGATTAGCCATATACCATATGTAGCTGTATCCTGCAACCAAGTCTACCATGCCGATTCCTCTCATACTACCAGCTGCTACCCACTGAACAGCCTGCTACCAGCCTGCCACCCACTGAACACCATTGGCAACTGGCGGCAAGCCTCCACTGCGTGACTCTGCATTGGAGTTGGTGACACCACCACATCACCCCCTCCATGAATGGTAGGCAGGCCTGCTGCCAGCCTGCCACCCACTGAACACCAATGGCAACTGGCAGCAAGCCTCCAGAGGGAGACTCTGCATTGAAGTTGGTGACACCACCACATCACCCCCACCACGAATGGCAGGCAGGCCTGCTGCCAACCTGACACCTGCTGACTTAACATTTTTTTGAAAATTAACAGTAAAATTATGTGAATATAACATTGTATTTTTTATAAATAAATTTGTACTTTTTAATTTGTACTTTTTAATTTGTTATAAATAACTTTTCTTTACATAAATAACTTTCAAAATATTATTTTATCAATAACTTTCACAAATAGGCCCAAGAAAAAAATAAAAATTCAGCTGTACACTGAGCCAGTCTGCCTCAGTTGAGCGTGCATGCAGCTCCAACACACCTAAGGGCCTTACAGACCTGCTAGCGCTCAATCTCGGTAAATGCAGCATTTGGTCTGTCAGTGTAAAGCAGGCATAACCCTAACATTAGCACTCTGGACATTTAAAAGCAGCCCTTTATTCCTCAAATGTATTATTATTATTATTTATTGTATTTATAAAGCGCCAACATATTACGCAGCGCTGGACATGAGTTTAGTTTACAGACAATATTTAGGGGTGACATACAGCAATATGACAATACAGGAATACAAGAAAAACCAGATCACACAGCACAGTAGGAGTACCAGGTAATGCTTAGTCTGTCACTGGAGGGGAGCATGGAGATTAGGCAAGTTAGGTTCACTCAAGAGGCCTAGCATGGGTGCACAGTAATAGAGGTGCTTGATCAGGTAGGACACAAAAGGAGGAGGACCCTGCCCAAAGGCTTACAATCTAGAGGGAGAGGTAGGGACACGAGAGGTAGGGGACCAGAGTAGTGTTGGGCGAACAGTGTTCGCCACTGTTCGGGTTCTGCAGAACATCACCCTGTTCGGGTGATGTTCAAGTTCGGCCGAACACCTGACGGTGCTCGGCCAAACCGTTCGGCCGCATGGCCGAACTAAGAGCGCATGGCCGAACGTTCCCCGAACGTTCGGCTAGCGCTGTGATTGGCCGAACGGGTCACGTGGTTCGGGCCCGAACGTGCTCTGATTGGCCGAACGGGTCACGTGGTTCGGGCCCGAACGCGCTCTGATTGGCCGAACGGTCACGTGGTTCGGGTAAATAAATACCCGAACCACGTCATATCTCTGCCATTTCTCTGTGGGTTTAGCTTTGGGTAGGCAGGCAGGGTAGTTTGCTCTCCAGCCACGCTAGCCAGGGTCCCCCCCAGTCATTGTGTGTCGCTGCTGGGAACAGTAGTACACCGCTCGCTCAGCCACACTATATATAGCATTGTTTACTGCCACTGTGTACCTCGCTCAGCCACGCTATATATAGCATTGTGTTTACTGCCACTCTGTGTACACGGCTCAGCCAGACTATATAGCATTGTGTGTACTGCCACTGTGTACCTCGCTCAGCCACGCTATATATAGCATTGTTTACTGCCACTGTGTACCTCGCTCAGCCACGCTATATATAGCATTGTGTTTACTGCCACTCTGTGTACACGGCTCAGCCAGACTATATAGCATTGTGTGTACTGCCACTGTGTACCTCGCTCAGCCACGCTATATATAGCATTGTTTACTGCCACTGTGTACCTCGCTCAGCCACGCTATATATAGCATTGTGTTTACTGCCACTCTGTGTACACGGCTCAGCCAGACTATATAGCATTGTGTGTACTGCCACTGTGTACCTCGCTCAGCCACGCTATATATAGCATTGTTTACTGCCACTGTGTACCTCGCTCAGCCACGCTATATATAGCATTGTGTTTACTGCCACTCTGTGTACACGGCTCAGCCAGACTATATAGCATTGTGTGTACTGCCACTGTGTACCTCGCTCAGCCACGCTATATATAGCATTGTTTACTGCCACTGTGTACCTCGCTCAGCCACGCTATATATAGCATTGTGTTTACTGCCACTCTGTGTACACGGCTCAGCCAGACTATATAGCATTGTGTGTACTGCCACTGTGTACCTCGCTCAGCCACGCTATATATAGCATTGTTTACTGACACTCTGTGTACACGGCTCAGCCAGACTATATAGCATTGTGTGTACTGCCACTTTGTGTACACGGCTCAGCCAGACTATATAGCATTGTGTGTACTGCCAGTGCCACTCTGTGTACACCGCTCAGCCAGACTATATAGCATTGTGTGTACTGCCACTCTGTGTACACGGCTCAGCCAGACTATATAGCATTGTGTGTACTGCCACTCTGTGTACACCGCTCAGCCAGACTATATAGCATTGTGTGTACTGCCACTCTGTGTACTGTACACCGCTCAGCCAGACTATATAGCATTGTTTACTGCCACTCTGTGTACACGGCTCAGCCAGACTATATAGCATTGTTCACTGCCACTCTGTGTACACGGCTCAGCCAGACTATATAGCATTGTGTGTACTGACACTCTGTGTACACGGCTCAGCCAGACTATATAGCATTGTGTGTACTGCCACTCTGTGTACATGGCTCAGCCAGACTATATAGCATTGTGTGTACTGCCAGTGCCACTCTGTGTACACCGCTCAGCCAGACTATATAGCATTGTGTGTACTGCCACTCTGTGTACACCGCTCAACCAGACTATATAGCATTGTGTGTACTGCCACTCTGTGTACACCGCTCAGCCACACTATATATAGCATTGTTTACTGCCACTCTGTGTACACCGCTCAGCCAGACTATATAGCATTGTGTGTACTGCCACTCTGTGTATACGGCTCAGCCACACTATATAGCATTGTGTGTACTGCCACTCTGTGTACACCGCTCAGCCAGACTATATAGCATTGTGTGTACTGCCACTCTGTGTACACGGCTCAGCCAGACTATATAGCATTGTGTGTACTGCCACTCTGTGTACACCGCTCAGCCAGACTATATAGCATTGTTTACTGCCACTCTGTGTACACGGCTCAGCCAGACTATATAGCATTGTTCACTGCCACTCTGTGTACACGGCTCAGCCAGACTTTATAGCATTGTGTATACTGCCACTCTGTGTACACCGCTCAGCCAGACTATATATCATTGTGTGTACTGCCACTCTGTGTACACGGCTCAGCCAGACTATATAGCATTGTGTGTACTGCCACTCTGTGTACACCGCTCAGCCAGACTATATAGCATTGTGTGTACTGCCACTCTGTGTACTGTACACCGCTCAGCCAGACTATATAGCATTGTTTACTGCCACTCTGTGTACACGGCTCAGCCACACTATATAGCATTGTATACTGCCACTCTGTGTACACCGCTCAGCCAGACTATATAGCATTGTTTACTGACACTCTGTGTACACGGCTCAGCCAGACTATATAGCATTGTTTACTGCCACTCTGTGTACACGGCTCAGCCACACTATATAGCATTGTGTTTACTGCCACTCTGATTCTGCTGGGAACAGTAGTACACCGCTCGCTCAGCCAGACTATATAGCATTGTGTTTACTGCCACTCTGTGTACACCGCTCAGCCACACTATATAGCATTGCGTACTCTGCCAGTCAGTGTGTACATTGCTGGGATCAGTAATACTCCACTCACCGTCAACCACTATATGAGCTCACCATGAGTTCCTCAGAGACCTCCGCTGTGAGCAGCACTCCCAACAACAGCAACAGCCAACGCCCCACGCAAGCTATAACATCCACCCCAGCAGCCAGTGGTCAGCAGCAGCCCTCCCCGGAGGAGAACGTTGTGTCCATCGGTCCGTTGCCAGAGCGATTAATGAGGGCTGCCATTGAGGAGATGATGGGGCCTGATGTGGAGGAGGAGGTCTGGCTCAGGCCAGCATCCCAAGTTATTGTTGAGGACGATGGGGGGTCTGTGTCTGGGGATGTTGGGGTGGCAGAGGTGGTGGGTGGGTCAGACTCAGGAGAAGAGTTGTATGATGAGGATGATGATCGGGACCATCTGTATGTGCCTCAGAGTCCGACCCCGGAAAACATGTTGTATCGTGTGTTTAGGTACTAAAATCTGCGTTCCCAGTAGTGTTGGGCGAACAGTGTTCGCCACTGTTCGGGTTCTGCAGAACATCACCCTGTTCGGGGTGACTATATAGCAGACTATATAGCATTGTGTTTACTGCCACTCTTTGTACACGGCTCAGCCACACTATATAGCATTGTGTTTACTGCCACTCTGCGTCTGCTGGGAACAGTAGTACACCACTCACCCGCCACTGTATAGCATTGTGCTCTGTGTCGCTGCTGGCAATAGTGGTACACCGCTCACCCACCACTGTATAGCATTTCTGTACTGCCATTGTACTGCTGCCAGTCAGCGTGTACTTTAAGGATAAGTGAAATGAGGAAGAAATCCGTTGAAAGAGGGAGGGGCAAGGGAAGAGGTGTTTCCCCTGACGGTTCACGTACAGGCCACAGGGGAGCACCCAAGAAAACCCACTCAATACCGCCCATGTTGTCCAGGACAACCACCCTCACAGATCCAAAAGAACAGGACCAGATAATTACTTGGATGACCTCTCAAGCGTCCAGCAGTGGGTTAAGCAGCACCAGCACATCACGCACGAGGTCCGAGTCCTCAGCCAGTTACAAGGAGCCAGTGGGCACAAAGCTGACACAACCGGCAGCGACACCACGCACACAACTGCCAGATAACCAGACGACGTTGGAGTGAGCTGCGCAGAGGTTGTTCAGGGGAGCTCTACTCCACGGCGGCGGCCCCCACAATGACATATGACGAGTTTGAGGAGATGGAAGAGGAGGGTATGGACAATGTGGACATAGACCCAGATTTTGTTTGTGAACGAGAACATCGCCGTCGTAGCAGCAGCACAGATGAGTCTGTTGAAGAACCCACTGCTGCACGAGTTCGCCTTGTGCCACAAGGTAGCGGCGCGCAATTTCAGGCACCACAAGCGTGGAAGTTCAAGTGAGAGGCAAAAGAGGCGCAAACAGAAATCGCCAGCAAGGCAGGTGCTCCAAAGTCTGGGCTTTCTTTGAAGACTGCACTGAGGATGTTACCATGGCGATTTGCAAGGTGTGCAAGACCCGCCTGAGCAGGGGGAAAAGTATTAACAACCTCTCCACCACCAGCATGAGCCGCCACATGCTATCCAAACATCCCACTCTGTGGGCAAACGTGGCAGGACAGGGTACCACCAGCAACACTGCCTCCCTTGGGTTCACCAGACTTACCACCAGACCCGCCTCAGCAGCAGCAGTAGCCCAGCCATTGCGTGGTTCACAACATTCACAAACATCAGACGACGCTGACACTGTCACTTTCCGGACTAGTGCTCTTGAGGTCTCCCAGTGTTCATCAAACACAACAACCAACAGCCCTTCGGTGTGCAGCCCTACGGTTCAGTTGTCTGTCTCGGAGATGTTTGAGCGCAAGAGGAAATTGCCAGCAAATGACCCCCGGGCTGTGGCAGTAACAGCCAGCATAGCCAAGCTTCTGGCCTGCGAAATGCTGCCATATCGAGTGGTGGAGACAAACAGCTTCAAGGGCATGATGTCAGTGGCCATCCCTTGTTACGTGGTTCCCAGCCGCTACCACTTTGCGCGCTCTGCAGTGCCTGAGTTGCATGAGCACGTGGTCAGCAAAATAACCCGAAGCTTGAAGAATGCCGTTGCCTGCAAGGTTCACCTCACCACTGACACCTGGACGAGTGCGTTCGGCCAGGGTCGATACATCTCCCTTACCGCGCACTGGGTGAACCTTGTGGAGCCTGGCAGCGATTCCTCACCTGCTACGGCGCGGGTGTTGCCCACGCCGCAAACAGCTGCACCGCCGTCCCTCCCACTGGATAACAACAGCAGCACCTACCTCTCTGACTCCTTCTCCTCCAACGCATCTCAAAGCTGTACCTCATCCGGAAACGCTAACCCAGCACCAGCAGCAGTAGGATTGTGGAAGCAGTGCAGCACAGCTGTTGGCATGCGTCAGCAAGCGTTGCTGAAGCTGATCTGCCTTGGGGATAAGCAGCACACAGGGGAGGAAATTTGGAGGGGAATAAAGGAACAGATGGATTTGTGGCTGGCACTGCTGGACCTGAAACCGGGCATGAAGCTAGACACCTGGCACGAACTGGCAATGTACGCAATAGAGGTGCTGGCTTGCCCGGCAGCCAGCGTTATGTCGGAACGCTGTTTCAGTGCTGCCGTAGGCATCGTCACAGATCGGCGTATCCGCCTCTCCACAGAAAATGCAGACCGTCTGACTCAAATTAAAATGAATCAATCCTGGATTGGAAACGACTACGCAACACTCCAGGACCCCAACCAAGTAACATGACCAATGAACATCTGGGATGGTTTAGCGTTTCCGGTCCCTGTTTATTGAACCTCTCATCTGTATTACATTTATGACTGCATGGCGGCATAAAGCATTGCTGCTATATCCGCACGCTTTTTGTCCTCATGCAAGGCCTGTGTTGTTGTGTCTCAAAAAGCATGGCCTTCTCCTCCTGCGCCTGCTCCTGTTCCATCACATGTGCTGCTGCTGCTGGGTTAGCGTTGCCGGTCCCTGTTTATGGAACCTCTTATCTTTATTACATTTATGACTGCATGGCGGTAAAAAGCATGCTATCCGCACGCTTCTTGTCCTCATGCAAGGCCTGGGTTGTTGTGTCTCAAAAAGCGTGGCCTTCTCCTCCTGCGCCTCCTCCTCCTGTTCCATCACGTCTGCTGCTGCTGCTGGGTTAGCGTTGCCGCCCGGTCCCTGTTTATTGAACCTCTTATCTTTATTACATTTATGACTGCATGGCGGTAAAAAGCATGCTATCCGCACGCTTCTTGTCCTCATGCAAGGCCTGGGTTGTTGTGTCTCAAAAAGCGTGGCCTTCTCCTCCTGCGCCTCCTCCTCCTGTTCCATCATGTCTGCTGCTGCTGGGTTAGCGTTGCCGCCCGGTCCCTGTTTATTGAACCTCTTATCTTTATTACATTTATGACTGCATGGCGGTAAAATGCATGCTATCCGCACGCTTCTTGTCCTCATGCAAGGCCTGGGTTGTTGTGTCTCACAAAGCGTGAACTTCTCCTCCTGCGCCTCCTCCTGTTCCATCACGTCTGCTGCTGCTGGGTTAGCGTTGCCGCCCGGTCCCTGTTTATTAAACCTCTTATCTTTATTACATTTATGACTGCATGGCGGTACAAAGCATGCTATCCGCACGCTTCTTGTCCTCATGCAAGGCCTGGGTTGTTGAGTCTCACAAAGCGTGGCCTTCTCCTCCTGCGCCTCCTCCTGTTCCATCACGTGTGCTGCTGCTGGTGCTGGGTTAGCGTTACCAGTCCCTTTTCCTGGAACCTCTTCTCTGTATTACACTTATGACTGCATGGCGACAAAAAGCATGTTACCTGTGCAAAGAAACATGACATTCTCCACATTTAAAAGACAGTTTTTCCTTTGAAACTTTACAATCAATTTTCTCAAAAACTATAAGCTCTTTTTCAAATATTTTTTTCCCCTTGTACCCACTCCCAAGGTGCACATACCCTGCTAATTTGGGGTATGTAGCATGTAAGGAAGCTTTACAAAGCACGAAAGTTCGGGTCCCCATTGACTTCCATTATGTTCGGAGTTCGGCGCGAACACCCGAACATCGCGGCGATGTTCGGCGAACGTTCGCGAACCCGAACATCTAGGTGTTCGCCCAACACTAGACCAGAGTTCGGCTGTGGGATTAGAGCAATTGTGAGGGGTGGTAGGCAAGAGTAAAAAGGTGAGTTTTGAGGGCCTTCTTGAAGGTGTTGAAGGAGGGGGCTGCCCTTAATGGGTGGAGGTAGGGAGTTCCATAGTGTTGGAGCGGCTCTTGAGAAGTCTTGGAGGCGTGCATTGGACTGGGTGATGCGGGGGGGGGGGGGGGGGCGGTCAGGCGAAGTTTATTGGATGGATTTGTAGGTCAGACACAATATCTTGAATCTGATTCTGGACTGGATAGGAAGCCAGTGGAGGGATTCACGGAGGGGAGCCGCCCTGGTGGAGCGATGGGAGGAGTGAATAATTCTGGCTGCCGCATTCATGATGGACTGCAGTGGGGCTATTCGGGTCTTAGGGAGTCCAGACAGAAGGGCATTGCAGTAGTCGAGGCGGGAAATTATGATGGCATGGATGAGGAGTTTGGTGGTGGCAGAGGTCAGGAAAGGGCGAATCTTACAGATGTTACGAAGGTGGAAGTTGCAGGACTTTGTGAGGTTTTGGATGTGGGGAGTGAAGGAGAGTGCGGAGTCCAGGGTGACACCCAGACAGCGGGCTTGAGAGGTAGGGCGAAAGGTAGTGTGGTTAACACTGTAGGAATGTACTGTGATTTCTGCCGTTTAAGGATTAAAACCCGACTCTGCGTCAACTACATAATTTTTGGTGGAACTTTTGGCATAGATCCCCCTCCACCATGCCCCTGTCCAGGTGTTAGAGCCTTTGAAACTAGTTTTCCATCACTTTTGTGGCCAGAAAACAGTCTTTGTAATTTGTGAAATTTGCCCATTTGCCTGCCCATTGAAGTCTATGGAGGTTTGCCCGGTTCACGTAAATTCAAACTTTTTCCGGAAATTTAGATTCAATGTTTGCAAACCCAAAATCTGATGTTTGCGACATCTCTAGTAGTCAATATATCTCTAGCTATGCGTCCACAAAATGTCTATAAATGAAAAAAGTTCCGCACTGCTGCTACTCTCTCTAGGAGTGGCCGTCCTGTAAAGATCACTGCAAGAGCACAGCACAGAATGCTCAATGAGGTGAAGAAGAATCCTAGAGTGTCAGCTAAAGACTTACAAAAGTCTCTGGCATATGCTAACATCTTTGTTGGTGAATCTATAACACATAAAACACTAAACAAGAATGGCTTTCATGGAAGGACACCACAGAGGTAGCCACTGCTGACAAAAAGACATTGCTGCATGTTTAAAGTTTGCAAAAGAGCACCTGCTGTTCCACAGCAGCACTGGAAAAATATTCTGTGGACAGATGAAATCAAAGCTGAGTTGTTTGGAAAAAAACACACAACACTGTGCCCGATATGCATTCAATTTATTCACCTGAGTTATCTTCTAGGAAATAATTTTAATCTTCTCTTTAAACTAAATTTTCATCATTTTACAATTGAAACAGTAACCAGAAATTGGTAAAAAGGAACTATCAAATTTATTTTGAGTATTTTCTTGATTGCTGGTGGCTTAAAAGGCATGAAAATATCACCTAGAAGAAAAGTCAGGATGAAAAGTGAATTGCATATGGGCCCATGTGTGGAGAAAAAGAGCCACAGCACACCAACATCAAAACCTCATTCCAACTGTGAAGTATGGTGGTGGGGGCATCATGTTTTGGGGCTGCTTTACTGCATCAGGGCCTGGGAAGATTGCTATCATCAAAGGAAACATGAATTCCCAAGTTTATCAAGACATTTTGCAGGAGAACTTAAGGCCATCTGTCCACCAGCTGAAGCTCAGCAGAAGATGGGTGTTGTAACAGGACAACGACCCGAAGCATAGAAGTAAATCAACAACAGAATGGCTAAAACAGAAGAAAATACACCTGATGGAGTGGCTCAGTCAGAGTCCTGCCCTCAACCCCATTGAGATGCTGTAGCATGACCTCAAGAAAGCAATATACACCAGACATCCCAAGAATATTGCTGAACTGAAACAGTTCTGTAAAGATGAATGGTCAAGAATGACTCCTTTGTGCATGTCTAATCTGCAACTACAGGAAACGTTTGGTTGAAGTTATTGCTGCTAGAGATGGGCCGAACGGTTCGCCGGCGAACGGTTCCCGGCGAACTTCGGTGGTTCGCGTTCGCCTCCCGCAGGCGAACGTTTCCGGAAGTTCGGTTCGCCCCACAATGCACTATGAGGGTCAACTTTGACCCTCTACATCACAGTCATCAGGCCCAGTGTAGCCAATTAGGCTACACTAGCCCCTGGAGCCCCACCCCCCCCTTATATAAGGCAGGCAGCGGTGGCCATTACGGTCACTCGTGTGCCTGCCTGCGTTAGTGAGAGTAGGGCGAGCTGCTGCAGACTGTCTCTCAGGGAAAGATTAGTTAGGCTTAACTTGTTCCTGGGCTGGCTGCATACCTGTTCTGTGAACCCACCACTGCATACCTGTGCTGTGAACCCACCACTGCATACCTGTGCTGTGAACCCACCACTGCATACCTGTGCTGTGAACCCACCACTGCATACCTGTGCTGTGAACCCACCACTGCATACCTGTGCTGTGAACCCACCACTGCATACCTGTGCTGTGAACCCACCACTGCATACCTGTGCTGTGAACCTACCACTGCATACATGTACTGTGAACCCACCACTGCATACCTGTTCTGTGAACCCACCACTGCATACCTGTTCTGTGAACCCACCACTGCATACCTGTTCAGTGAACCCACCACTGCATACCTGTTGTGTTCAGTGAACCCGCCACTGCATACCTGTTCTGTTCAGTGGACCCGCCACTGTATACCTGTTTAGTGAACCCGCCACTGCATACCTGTTGTGTTCAGTGAACCCGCCACTGTATACCTGTACTGTTCAGTGAACCCGCCACTGCATACCTGTTCAGTGAACCCGCCACTGCATACCTGTTCAGTGAACCTGCCACTGTATACCTGTACTGTTCAGTGAACCCGCCACTGCATACCTGTTCAGTGAACCCGCCACTGCATACCTGTTCTGTTCAGTGGACCCGCCACTGTATACCTGTTTAGTGAACCCGCCACTGCATACCTGTTGTGTTCAGTGAACCTGCCACTGCATACCTGTTCTGTGAACCCGCCACTGTATACCTGTTCTGTTCAGTGAACCCGCCACTGTATACCTGTTCAGTGAACCCGCCACTGCATACCTGTTGTGTTCAGTGAACCCGCCACTGTATACCTGTTCTGTGAACCCGCCACTGTATACCTGTTCTGTTCAGTGAACCCGCCACTGTATACCTGTTCAGTGAACCCGCCACTGCATACCTGTTGTGTTCAGTGAACCCACCACTGTATACCTGTACTGTTCAGTGAACCCGCCACTGCATACCTGTTCAGTGAACCCGCCACTGCATACCTGTACTGTTCAGTGAACCCGCCACTGCATACCTGTTCTGTTCAGTGAACCCGCCACTGTATACCTGTACTGTTCAGTGAACCCGCCACTGCATATCTGTTGTGTTCAGTGAACCCGCCACTGCATACCTGTTGTGTTCAGTGAACCCGCCACTGTATACCTGTTTAGTGAACCCGCCACTGCATACCTGTTGTGTTCAGTGAACCCGCCACTGCATACCTGTTCTGTTCAGTGGACCCGCCACTGTATACCTGTTTAGTGAACCCGCCACTGCATACCTGTTGTGTTCAGTGAACCTGCCACTGCATACCTGTTCTGTGAACCCGCCACTGTATACCTGTTCTGTTCAGTGAACCCGCCACTGTATACCTGTTCAGTGAACCCGCCACTGCATACCTGTTGTGTTCAGTGAACCCGCCACTGTATACCTGTTCTGTGAACCCGCCACTGTATACCTGTTCTGTTCAGTGAACCCGCCACTGTATACCTGTTCAGTGAACCCGCCACTGCATACCTGTTGTGTTCAGTGAACCCACCACTGTATACCTGTACTGTTCAGTGAACCCGCCACTGCATACCTGTTCAGTGAACCCGCCACTGTATACCTGTACTGTTCAGTGAACCCGCCACTGCATACCTGTTCTGTTCAGTGAACCCGCTACTGTATACCTGTTTAGTGAACCCGCCACTGCATACCTGTTGTGTTCAGTGAACCCGCCACTGTATACCTGTACTGTTCAGTGAACCCGCCACTGCATACCTGTTCAGTGAACCCGCCACTGTATACCTGTTCTGTTCAGTGAACCCGCCACTGTATACCTGTTCAGTGAACCCGCCACTGCATACCTGTTGTGTTCAGTGAACCCACCGCATCAGTGCGCATACCTGTGCAGTTAAGTGAACCCACCTACCTACGTGAGTGCACGCAGTGTGATATACCACTCCGTGCATACCCGATATGGACAAAACAGGTAGAGGAAGAGGTAGTGCCAGAGCCAGAGAAAGGCCACCCGGCAGGTCTGCGTGAGGTCGTGTAAATGTAATTTCGTGTGGACCTGGCCCACAGTACAGTGCTCGGAAGAAGGCACGTCCCATCACCTCCCAAGATTGTCAGGACGTGGTTGAGTATTTAGCGACACAGAACACCTCATCTTGCTCAGCCACCAGCGCTACTACTAGCACCACTTCCGCTGCATTTGACACTTCGCAAGAATTATTTAGTGGTGAAATCACTGATGCACAGCCATTGTTGTTACAGCCAGATGATTTTTCACCAGCTCATATGTCTGCGTTACGCGGCAACACTATGGATGTAACGTGTAAGGAGGATGAAGGACCTACTGATGATGCATGTTTGGATTTTTCTGAGGCAAGCGAAGCTGGGCAGGATGATTACGATGCTAACGATGATAGGGATCCTCTGTATGTTCCCAATACAGGAGATGAAGAGGGGGACAGTTCAGAGGGGGAGTCAGAGAGTAGTAGGAGGAGAGAAGTTGCTGAAAGAAGCTGGGGCAGCTCTTCGTCAGAAACAGCTGGTGGCAGAGTCCGGCACCATGTATCGCCACCTATGTACAGCCAGCCGACTTGCCCTTCAGCATCAGCTGCTGAGGTCCCCATAGTGCCCACATCCCAGGGTGGCTCAGCGGTGTGGAAATTTTTTAATGTGTGTGCCTCAGATCGGACCAAAGCCATCTGTTCGCTCTGCCAACAAAAATTGAGCCGTGGAAAGGCCAACACTCACGTAGGGACAAGTGCCTTACGAAGGCACCTGCAGAAAAGGCACAAACAGCAATGGGATGGCCACCTGAGCAAAAGCAGCAGCAGCACACAAAAGAAAAGTCACCCTCCTTCTCCTCTTCCTCCTTCAGGTGCATCATCTGCTTCTGCCGCTTTCTCCCTTGCACCTTCACAGGCACCCTCCTCCACTCCGCCTCTGCCCTTGAGCGGTTCCTGCTCCTCTGCCCACAGCAGCAGTCAGGTGTCTGTGAAGGAAATGTTTGAGCGGAAGAACCCAATTTCGGCCAGTCACCCCCTTGCCCGGCGTCTGACAGCTGGCGTGGCGGAACTGTTAGCTCGGCAGCTGTTACCATACCGGCTGGTGGACTCTGAGGCCTTCCGTAAATTTGTGGCCATCGGAACACCGCAGTGGAAGATGCCAGGCCGCACTTATTTTTCGATAAAGGCCATACCCCAACTGCACCGTGAAGTTGAGAGGCAAGTGGTGTCATCTCTTGCGAAGAGCGTTGGGTCAAGGGTACACCTGACCACGGATGCCTGGTCTGCCAAGCACGGGCAGGGCCGCTACATTACGTACACAGCCTATTGGGTCAACCTGGTGGTGAACGATGGCAAGCAGGGCGCAGCCGACCAAATTGTGACACCTCCACGGCTTGCAGGCAGGCCTCCTGCCACCTCCTCTCCTCCTGCTACATGCTCTTCGCTGTCCTCCTCCTCCTTGGCTGAGTGGCAGTTCTCCTCTCCAGCTACACAGCCCCAGCTCCGCAGGGCCTATGCTGCATGCCAGGTACGACGGTGTCACGCCATCTTAGACATGGCTTGTCTCAAAGCGGAGAGTCACACTGGAGCAGCTCTCCTGGCTGCTCTTAAGAAACAGGTGGATGAGTGGCTGACCCCGCACCACCTGGAGATAGGCAACGTGGTGTGCGACAACGGCAGCAATCTGCTTGCCGCTTTGCATATGGGGAAGCTGACACACATACCCTGCATGGCACATGTCATGAATCTAGTTGTTCAAAGATTTGTGGCAAAGTACCCTGGCTTAGCGGATGTCCTGAAGCAGGCCAGGAAGTTCTGTGGGCATTTGAGGCGGTCTTACACAGCCATGGCACGATTTGCAGAAATTCAGCGGAAAAACAACATGCCGGTGAGACGCCTCATTTGCGATAGCCCCACTCGCTGGAATTCGACCCTGCTCATGTTCTCCCGCCTGCTAGAACAGAAGAAAGCCGTCACCCAGTACCTCTACAACTACAGTAGAACGAAACAGTCTGGGAAGATGGGGATGTTCTGGCCCGACAACTGGACACTGATAAAAAATGCATGCAGGCTCATGCTGCCGTTTGAGGAGGTGACCAACCTGGTGAGCCGCAGTGAGGGCACCATCAGCGACTTAATTCCCTACGCTTACTTCTTGGAGCGTGCTGTGCGTAGAGTGGCGGATGAAGCTGCGAATGAGCGTAACCAGGAACCGTTACGGCAGGAACAGGCATGGGACCAATTTTCATCAGACCCAGCTGTTTCCTCAACACCTGCGGCAGCACAAAGGGGGGAGGAGGAGGAAGAAGAGAAGTCGTGTGCAGAAGACGAGTCAGACTCAGAGGATGATGAGCAAGGTGTTTCTTTGGGGGAGGAGGAGGAGGGGACGGCGGCAGGAGAACAACCGCAGCAGGCGTCGCAGGGGGCTTGTGCTGCTCAACCTTCCCGTGGTATTGTTCGCGGCTGGGGGGAGGAGGTTGACTTACGTGACGTCACTGAGGAAGAGCAAGAGGAGATGGAGGGTACTGGATCCGACTTTGTGCAGATGTCATCTTTTATGCTGTCCTGCCTGTTGAGGGACCCCCGTATAAAAAACCTCAAGGGGAATGAGCTGTACTGGGTGGCCACACTACTAGACCCTTGGTACAGGCACAAAGTGGCGGACCTGTTACCAACTCACCGGAAGGTGGAAAGGATGCAGCACATGCAGAACCAGCTGTCAACTATGCTTTACAATGCCTTTAAGGGTGATGTGACAGCACAACGCCAGCAAGTTACCACTGCCACTAATCCTCCTCCCGTGTCCACGCAGTCAAAGACAGGACGCTCCAGCGATCTCATGGTGATGTCGGACATGCGGACGTTCTTTAGTCCAACGCCTCGCCGTAGCCCTTCCGGATCCACCCTCCACCAACGCCTGGAACGGCAGGTAGCCGACTACCTGGCCTTAAGTGTGGATGTAGACACTGCTGTGAACAGCGATGAGGAACCCTTGAACTACTGGGTGCGCAGGCTTGACCTGTGGCCAGAGCTGTCCCAATTTGCCATCCAACTTCTCTCCTGCCCTGCCGCAAGCGTCCTGTCAGAAAGGACCTTCAGCGCAGCTGGAGGCATTGTCACAGAGAAGAGAAGTCGCCTAAGTCACAAAAGTGTTAAGTACCTCACCTTTATCAAAATGAATGAGGCATGGATCCCGGAGGGCTGCTGCCCGCGCCAAGACTAAGTCAGTCCCCGCACACACAGCATCTCTGCCTGCACACCGTGTGACTGGCTGCCTGGCCTGCCCCAAGAAGACTAAGTCGCTCCCAGTCCCTCCACACAGCATGTCTGCCTGCAGGCCGCTTGACTACCTTCTCCGCCACCACCAACAGGGTCCGGGACTCCAGGCGGATTGCTGAAATTTTTAGGCCGTTGCTAGCAGCGGCCGCTGTAATAATTTTTCGGGTGCGTGTACATGACTGCCTAATTTTTCTGGCTGCACTGCGGGCAGCTGCAACAACAAAAGAAAAGGCATGTACATGCGCCCATTCCCCTTCGTGATCATTACCTTGCCGTAGTGAAGGGGCTTGCGTATCACAATTAGAGATGGGCCGAACGGTTCGCCGGCGAACGGTTCCAGGCGAACTTTGGGGGTTCGCGTTCGCCTGCATCAGGCGAACTTTTGCGGAAGTTCGATTCGCCCTATAATGCTGTATTGAGCAAAATTTTTAGCCTCCATTTCACTGTCAGCAGACATGTTATTGTCAAACACACTGCTTTCAGTGCTAGCGAGCCCGCCCTCCCTCTCTTCAAGCTAGGTCCTTTATACCATTTGACTCAGTTGTCTGCCTACACTAATTAGTTATGGGACAGCTGCTACACACTCTGCTAGGGAGATTTTAATTGGCCTCCCTCCTCCCTCCTCCCGGTCGCTTGGGGCCTCACAATCTTAGGGGCCTCGGCGGCTCCGTGACGTCGGCGTGACATCACTTTTTCCCCGCAGCCCCGCCGGGCTGGCACTGGCAGAGCAGAGCAGGGCTACAGGAAGATGGCCGCCGCCGAAGCCCTGCTCTGGAGACTATGTCTCCAGTACAGGGCTTCGGGTGGCCATCTTCCCGTAGCCCTGCATGAATCAGCGCGGGAGATTGGAGCGGAGGAGGAAGCCAGGGAGGGAGCTCCGTGGGTACTGCGCGCCTGAGGAGCCGGCCGGGAGAGGAGACGGGGAGAGAAGACTTCTGCCAGTGCCTGCCAGCCTGCCAGGTGAGTAAATTCTTTTCTTTTTGCAGCCCTAATTGCGTTTGATATCTGCTGAAAATGTGGCCCTAATTGCAATTGATTTCTGCTGAACTGTGCCCTAAATGCGTTTGATATCTGCTGAAAATGTGGCCCTAATTGCGATTGATTTCTGCTGAACTGTGCCCTAAATGCGTTTGATATCTGCTGAAAATGTGGCCCTAATTGCGTTTGATTTCTGCTGAACTGTGCCCTAAATGCGTTTGATATCTGCTGAAAATGTGGCCCTAATTGCGATTGATTTCTGCTGAACTGTGCCCTAAATGCGTTTGATATCTGCTGAAAATGTGGCCCTAATTGCGATTGATTTCTGCTGAACTGTGCCCTAATTGCGTTTGATATCTGCTGAAAATGTGGCCCTAATTGCGATTGATTTCTGCTGAACTGTGCCCTAAATGCGTTTGATATCTGCTGAAAATGTGGCCCTAATTGCGATTGATTTCTGCTGAACTGTGCCCTAAATGCGTTTGATATCTGCTGAAAATGTGGCCCTAGTTGCGATTGATTTCTGCTGAACTGTGCCCTAATTGCGTTTGATATCTGCTGAAAATGTGGCCCTAATTGCGATTGATTTCTGCTGAACCTGAACTGTGCCCTAATTGCGTTTGATATCTGCTGAAAATGTGGCCCTAATTGCGATTGATTTCTGCTGAACTGTGCCCTAAATGCGTTTGATATCTGCTGAAAATGTGGCCCTAATTGCGATTGATTTCTGCTGAACTGTGCCCTAAATGCGTTTGATATCTGCTGAAAATGTGGCCCTAATTGCGATTGATTTCTGCTGAACTGTGCCCTAATTGCGTTTGATATCTGCTGAAAATGTGGCCCTAATTGCGATTGATTTCTGCTGAACTGTGCCCTAAATGCGTTTGATATCTGCTGAAAATGTGGCCCTAATTGCGTTTGATTTCTGCTGAACTGTGCCCTAATTGCGTTTGATATCTGCTGAAAATGTGGCCCTAATTGCGATTGATTTCTGCTGAACTGTGCCCTAAATGCGTTTGATATCTGCTGAAAATGTGGCCCTAATTGCGATTGATTTCTGCTGAACTGTGCCCTAATTGCGTTTGATATCTGCTGAAAATGTGGCCCTAATTGCGATTGATTTCTGCTGAACTGTGCCCTAAATGCGTTTGATATCTGCTGAAAATGTGGCCCTAGTTGCGATTGATTTCTGCTGAACTGTGCCCTAAATGCGTTTGATATCTGCTGAAAATGTGGCCCTAATTGCGATTGATTTCTGCTGAACTGTGCCCTAATTGCGTTTGATATCTGCTGAAAATGTGGCCCTAATTGCGATTGATTTCTGCTGAACTGTGCCCTAAATGCGTTTGATATCTGCTGAAAATGTGGCCCTAGTTGCGATTGATTTCTGCTGAAAATGTGCCCTAATTGCGTTTGATTTCTGCTGAAATGTGGCCCAAATTGCGTTTTTATTTTCTGGTGTCTGGGGTAACTGTTGCTGCATTTATTATTTAATGGTCATAGTTGGCTATATTTGCTGTGCTACGGTTAAGCTTCGCCCATACAATGTCATGGCCGCGCCCATCTTTCGGCGCGCTACGCGCGCCTCAATTACCCCAACATCCATTTTTTCCCCGCAAACAGCCCCGCCCCAATCCACCCTCCTGCTCCACCCACATGTCATGGCCACGCCCACTTATGCGGGATAACCACACCCATTTTTCGCCGCGGCGCGCTTCGCGCACCGCAGGATAGGGCCTGGCTAGGTCAAGTACCTATTCAGTAAGGAGTTCAAGGCAAGACTCCCTAACACTGCAGGGTGGCCTCTTGAGCGTGTCCCTGTGGCTGCAGCTCTTGAGCGCTTTGAGTCCGACAGGAGAAAAGCGCTATACAAATGTTTGGATTATTATTATTACTGCAGCCAAATAGATCAGCAGGGCTGCCAGGCAACTGGTATAGCTTAAAAGGAAATCAATATGGCAGCCTCCATATACCTCTCACTACAGTTCTCCTTTAAGCAACCTAATGGTTCTATTGCATTGAGCATTAATGGTACATTTTAGGCTAGCTTCACTTACTACTGTAGTGGTACAGTGCTTAGGGTGACGTGCCCACCACACAGTGAGATCTGGGTTCGATTCACAGCTATGGTACGATGTATACTGGTTTTTAAAGTAGTATAATTCCCTGCCAGAAGACACCCTCCTCCCTCCGGTAGGAGGGAGGAGGGAATAGGTGGAAGGAGGGAGGAGGGAGATTAAAATCTCCCTAGCAGAGTGTGTAGCAGCTGTCCCATAACTAATTAGTGTAGGTAGGCAAATGGTATAAAGGACCTTGCTTGGAGGAGGGTGGGTGGGTGAGTCCTCCAGCAGTGATGTGTATTTCACTCAATTAGGTGTGGCTCCAGGTATTAGAGCTTTTGAAACATGTTTTCTATCATTTTTCCAGTTGATAGAATTTTTTTAAACTTTGAAAGTTCGCCTCCCCATTGAAGTCTATTGCGGTTCGCAAACTTTTTCGCGAACCGAACCTTTCGCGGAAGTTCGCGAACAGGGTTCGCGAACCTAAAATCAGAGGTTCAGCCCATCTCTAATCACAATGAAGCAATGACCGGCGCCTAGATGAGTGTCTCGGGGGGCACACAAAAGATAATAAGGTCGTTGCTTCATTGTGGTCAGACCAAATTTGATCAGCTGGACAGTCACTGTTCTGTCATTCAGCTACATCAGCCAGGCGACCATATGGGCTGTAAAGCCACCAAAACCTGCACTCTCGCCATGGTGCGCACCAGTCCAGCACGGCCGTCACTACACAAACAGCTGTTTGCGGTGCGTTACACGGTTAGTTTGGTGTGTCAGTGTGAAGCAGTACCTTAATTACACTACCTGATTGATGTATACACATGCAAGATGTTTTAAAGCACTTTAGGCCTGTCATTTAGCATTCAATGTGATTTCTGCCCTTAAAACGCTGCTTTGCGTCAAATCCAGATTTTTCCTGGGGACTTTTGGCGTGTATCCCACTCCACCATGCCCCCCTCCAGGTGTTAGACCCCTTGAAACATCTTTTCCATCACTTTTGTGGCCAGCATAATTATTTTTTTTTTTCAAAGTTCGCATCCCCATTGAAGTCTATTGCGGTTCGCGAACTTTACCGCGAACCGAACCTTCCGCGGAAGTTCGCGAACCCGGTTCGCGAACCTAAAATCGGAGGTTCGGCCCATCTCTAATTGCTGCCACAGGAGGTTCAACCAGTTATTAAATCCAAGGGTTCACATACTTTTTCCACCTGCACTGTGAATGTTTACATGATGTGTTCAATAAAAACATGGAAACATTTAATTATTTGTGTGGTATTAGTTTAAGCAGACTGTGATTGTCTATTGTGACTTAGATGAAGATTAGATCCCATTTTATGACCAAGTTGTGCAGATATCCATATAGTTCCAAAGGGTTCACATACTTTTGATTGCAACTGTAATTCTTAGCAAAAAGTACCACCCAAAGAAAGCCTAATTGGGGGTGAAAAAAAACAAGATGTAGATTGTTTCTTTATGATAAGCAGTAATAAAGTTATAGGTGAATGAATGGAAGGTGAAAATTGCTCTGGTTTTTAAGGGGTAAAACCCTTGGAGGTGAAGTGATTAAGCAGAATGCTGCAGAATTGTCTTTTGTTGTGACTTAGATGAAGATCAGATCCTATTATATGACCAATTTGTTCAGAAATCCATATAATTCCAAAGGGTTCACATACTTTTTCTTGCAATTGTACTTGCATAGTGGTATGATTCAATGCATGGTAGGCCAAAACCTCATTTGTTTTTCGGGATAGTTAACATTAAATATTTGAAGCATGTTTTTTTTATCTGGCTATATAAATTAAGATAGAGTATGGGCCTGATTCACAAAGCGGTGCAAACTTTTTCGCGGACTTTTTCGCGCGCAAAGTGCCGCGATTCGCGCGATCGCGGACTTTTGCGCGCAATTTGCGCCCGTCCGATGACGTCAGCGCGCCTGCGTGAGACGCACGTTGGAGCGCACAAGAGGAAGCCAGCCTGGCCAGGTCGGGTGCGCCACCGGAGAAGACCGGGAGCCTCCGGAGCGGCGTCGAGGGCACGTCCTGCCTGCCACGGGCTGGAGGAAGCCCCAGGTAAGTGGATTTTTTTTTTAACCGTGAACCCTCCGTTTAAGTCTGAAAAAAGCAGTTTAACTTCACCAGGGTGTCTTTCAGCCCTCCGCAGTCACCCTGTGCCCACTCTGTCCGTCCAGCCAGCAGCATCAACCCCCTCAAAGCTGGAGGGTTGTGGCTAGCTGCAGGCTACTACTTATGCGTGGCCCAGAACCACGCACACCCTTATCACACTCCCATTGCTGAGAGAGTTCTGCACATATGCAGAAGCGATTTTCCCATACTGTGCATGTGCAGAACCCTGCAGTGCACAGGGAAGCGATGAGGAGGCATGATGCCAGCCAACTTTAAGGCATACATGTATTAAAGGCACCTGTATAAAAGGTGCAGTTGATTGCTGCTAGTACAATATCTTTAAAGTTAGCAATATTCTGCTACTAGATTTTGATCTTAGTTAATATATATTTACTGATATTTTACTATGGCTAAACCTAACCCTACTCTCAAACAGAACCCTTCCCTGGTGGTGCCTAAACCTAAGACCCTCCCTGGTGGTACCTAGCCCTAATACCCCCCTCCCCCACGGTGGTGCCTAACCCCAACCCCATCCCGGTGGCGTCTAACCTGAAATCTCCCTCCTAAAGCTCCACTCTTCTGCAAAGCCACAATATGCAGCTATGAAAGTAGATTTTGGCACTGGAGGGTGGCAGTCACAGAAGGATGGTGTGGGCACAGGATGACTGCAGGGGGCTGGAAGATGCTTTTTTTTCAGGCTTAAGATTTCCTTTAAGATTTTGGACAATTTTGGCATTTCGGCTGTGTCTCTATTGATACAACAATAATTTTTTTAATAATTACCATATGCCACAAGTAATACATATGTTTTTTTTTTCCGAGACAATCTAGGCTTTCTTTGGGTAATATTTTATCCAATAATTATATTATTATTATCATCATCATCATCGAAAAAACATAAAGATGAACAAAAATAAATCATAAACCTGTGAACATATAGACCAGATATGAATCACATGTGGAGAAACATGAAAAAGTGATTACGATGCTGAGGGCAATAGTGCAGAGAGCAATAAGCAGTATACTTACCCCAGAAGGTATGGCAGCCATGAGGTGTGCGACAGGGGGAGGGAGCCCCCGGCAGACAACTCTATATCTGTATCTGTATCGCTGTAGTCACACCGCTTTATCAAGAGAGGGGGTGCTCCAGGCACTGGCATAACAATAGGGCCTGCAGCCCCTGCACCAGCGGGGGGGCCCGCTCGGGGCCATTTTGTGGGGGTTGGAAGGGACGCAGCATGAGGGGAAAGCCATGCAGCAATTCGGTGGGGAGGGGGGAAGGTCCTAGGGACGACCGGAGAAGTCGTCAGAAGGGTAAGCTTGATCCTCTGCCCAGCCCGCACAGCACAGCAGTACTGGGTGTCATCCGGATAACTACTATCCGGATCACCCGAAGATTGCCCGCCGCTGCCCAGACACTGCCCGGACTTAGATTTAAGGCGGAGGGGAGCGCAGAGGGGAGAGCCCCGAGGTGAGGGAGGGGGGGACCTTCCCCCCTCCCCGCCGAATTGCTGTATGGCTTTCCCCTCATGCTGCGTCCCCTCCAACCCCCACAAAACGGCCCGGGGGGGGGGCGCTCAGAAATTCTGCAGGGGGGCCCGGTGGGGCCTAGTTACGCCCCTGGCTCCAGGCCTATTAGTTTTGTTCATCTTTATGTTTTTTTTTCATTGATAACTATGGATGCCTGAATTCTTTAAATGCACAGACATTGCACGTTATACAAGCACGATCTGAACCCAGGTTCAATCACTGGGGAAGCTCTATTAAAACCCTATAGTCTAGTCTTTTGATGTTCTCATGGGTGGTTCCATGATGCAATATCATTCTATGCATATTGGTGTATACATTGCATGAGGGGCATGACATTTTAAATGGTTTTAGCTCTTTATATAATGTTATGATGGATTCATAAATTGTTTATACTTTTCTACATCTATGTGTGGTGCTATTCTATGGGCCATATTGTTTCCTCTTGCACATCCGTGGTATATATATGCAAAAACACAGAACTAGAGATGTGCCGAACTATTCGCCTGGCAAATTCTTCACCACGAATAAGGGATGTTCGCCTTCACCTCCTCAGGCGAATACAGGACGTGTTCGACTCACCCCCTATACATCATCATTGAGCTAAACTTTGACCCTTAACCTCATAGTCAGCAGGCTCATGGCAGCCAATCAACTATCCCTCCCACCTGGACTGCCCCCCCCCCCAATCACCTATCAGAAAGCCAGCAAAGAAGCCATTTTGCCGCCTGTATTTGGCTTCTGTGCTAGGCAGATGAGGGACAGTTGTTGTGACAGGAAGAGAGTTAGGTAGGCCTGTGTTCTCTGTCCTCAGCGCAGATTCTTGCTGCTACCACATTGTCCTGAACAGCCCTTTTTAGGGCCGATACATTGTTTTTCTTGCTATTGTATTGCTCTTCTGTGGCTAGTGAAGTTAGCTGTTGGAGACAGTCCTGCTGGTCCTTGTAGTGCACCGACCATAACCTACCTTCACACCACTACTGGCATCTTGTATCCACTACTTCCCCCTGTATAAGGCCTCAGTGCAGAATCAGTGTTTGTTTGGTCACTAATTGTCAATAAACTACCTCAGCCTGACCATAGAGGCTGGAAAACCGCAATCACCTGCACTCCCACGATTGTGCGCACAAGCACGGCGGCCACTACTCACCATTACACCAAGATTGCTGCTGAGAGGACTAAAAATTATGTCCTGGAGGTGTCAACTGGTAAAAACAAAGATATGCTCACCTGACATCTTTGCAGTTGTTTGCGAGCTACGGCGTTTCGTCTGTCAGTGTGAAGCGAGCATAGCCCTTACACTACCTGATAAACATGTACACAGGCCGGGTGTTCACTTTATTCCACCAATTTAGGATGTAATGTGATTTCTGCCCTTTAGCAATTAAAACATGACTCTTTGTCAACTCCATAATTTTTGTTGGGACTTTTGCCATGGATCCCCCTCTGGCATGCCCCCATCCAGGCGTTAGGCCCCTTGAAACAACTTTTCCCTCACTTTTGTGGCCATAAACAGGCTGTAGGTTTTAAAATTCTCCTGCCCATTAAAGTCTATGGAGATTTGCAGAGTTGCAAGATTCATGAATTTTTGCAGAGATTCGGATTCGAAATTCGCGAACCCAAAATTTGATATTCAGCCCATCTCTACACAGAACAACTATAGACCACCACAGAACAACTATAGTCCATAACAGTCTAAGGGTTAAAGAAAGAACTCCAGGATACGTGAAAAAAGTACCCACCTAGTAAGGGTTGTAACTATAAGGGACCACTCTAGTGAATAGACTCTAAGGCCTTGATTCACTAACCGTCACTAAGCCGGTTAGTGTGCCTTATCTCTTAGTGGGCACAAACTACAGCGCTAACCTTATCTGAAGTTAGTGTGCCTTATCTGAGGTTAGTGTGCCTTATCTGAACTTAGTGCCTCTTAAAGAGAAACTCCGACCAAGAATTTAACTTTATCCCAATCAGTAGCTGATACCCCCTTTTCCATGACAAATCTATTGCATTTCACAAACAGACCATCAGGGGGCGCTGTATGACTGATTTTGTGCTGAAACCCCTCCCACAAGAGGCTCTGGTATTGCGGCACTCTGGGCAAACTGCCACAATGTAACAATGTTCACAGACAGGAAATGGCTGTTTACAGCTGTCTGTTAAACCAGAACAGCTAGAAACAGCTACATAACCTGCCCACAGTAAAAATGTCACCATGTAATACATGTCAGAATGTGAATCTGGGAGAGGAAAGATTTTACAATGAGCAAACACTGCCTAAATCATGTATACATAATTATTGTAAAAATGAAGCACTTTTTTTATTACATTATTTTCACTGGAGTTCCTCTTTAAGTAGCTTTGTGCACACTAAAAGATGTAGCTTTGTTCATCTTTTACTGTACACAAAGCTACTTAAGGGGCACTAAGTTCAGATAAGGCACACTAACCTCAGATAAGGCACACTAACCGGCTTAGCCCCGGAAAACTCTTTTTTTACTCCGGCGCTAACACTTAGCGCTGGTTAGTGAATCAAGCCCTATCTCTGCAACCCCGAAGTACCTGGGTGTCAGACCAGAAAACCCTAACCCAGGGATCACATTCCAAATAATGTGTAAACAGATCTGGTACTCCACCTGGATTTTGTAAAGCAAAAATTATGTAATTCTATATGAACATCACAGGATAAAGCACACAATGTTTCAGCCAAGAGCAAGAAGGATCTTTAATCAAGTTAGATTGTAAGCCTTTGGCAGAGACCTCCCTTCCCTAATGTGTATTCTACAGGATTGTGTGCTCCCGTCCTTTCCTATGACAGCCTTGTACTGGCCTACCTAACCAGCCCAAAATCGCATGATCATGTATCTTGTACCCTGTTTGCCTTGTAAAATTTTGTCCTATGTTGTATAACCTTGTTACATCTGACTTCCTTGTATCATTGTATGTATTTATTGTCTAGCTCTGCGTAATATGTTGGTGCTTTATAAATACAATAAATATTAATAACAATAATAATTTGAATACGTTTTCCAAAAAATAATTCCGTTTTTTCATATTTTACAGGAAAAAAAATCTACATAAAAGCAGAAAATACACTTTTTTTTTTCATTTTCACTTTTCATCATTCCTAATTTTCACATGACAAATGCCACTCTTATAAAACACTTCAAAATATATTATTTGGCTCTTCCTGGTTAAAATGATACCACACATCTTATTTTATTACTAGCTGGACCTGTAGCAGACCCCAGCCTGCATTTCTGTAGTGATTAGATCCGATTGCTAAGGTGACAGTTTGAATGCCCCTATGCTGTACAGTAAGATACAGTGCTTGGCAATGGCAGAGGGATGCATCTGTTTAGCATTGGGGTCCCTAACTGTTGTATTAGTGTTCACATCTGATTGCTATAGGTGTCAGTCATTAAAGTGGAAGTACTTTAAACGTTTACTCCTATTGCTCCCCTACTTACTGTATATTTATAATTGCAAGTACATTTAATTTATTTTTTTTATTTTTCATAATAAGGCATATTTTTCTTTATATAGTATGAATTTAACCCATCCCACAGTGACATGCTGCTGAGGCAAGGTACCAGGTGCAGTGCTAGGCATGCTGAGAGCTGATAAGCCTCTATCTCTCTGCAGGACTCTTCTGAAAGGAAAGGAGGGAGAAGGGTTTCAGGGGTAAGACACACAGGACTCAAGTAGCAGAGCCCTGGACACCTCACAGTGGTATTTACATACCCCCTTGGAGCCTCCCCCATTAGTGAATTTGCTCCATGGGGTTAGTAGCTAAGTAGCGGGTCAGATAGAAATGGCGCAGGACGAGCATCTATAAGAATGGCGGCAAAAATACAAACCGCGATTGGCAGCAAGCAGGCACTTTCTGTTTAGTGTGCAGTTGTTCTGCAGCCATCGAATCACTATGTGGCTTCAATCCCCGCATGGTGATTGGCTGGCTGTAGGACTCTTGAACACTAAACAGGAATTAGAGGAATTAGAGAGAAGATGGGATCACCGGGACCAGGTAATGTATCTCAGATGCATTTTATTACTAAGGTTATTTAACGTTTTTGGACATTTCTAAAATGTTAAATAAACTTAGTAGCAAGATGCCATTATCAGCATCACCCTGCGTCATTTTTTGCAGCACCTTTTCAGATGAACCCCTAGGTAGGAGTTAACATTTTACTGTTAAGAAAAAGTAAAAAAACTTAATTTTTAACATTGTGAAATGATTTGCCATTTTTTTCAACTTTTCCATTTTTTTTTTCAAACTTTCACTGAATGATTGCTGCTATTTGCTACAGCAGCAATCATCCATTCATTAAGCAGATGTGCATGTGTGCATGAATACATGTGTGCACAA